>NC_134185.1:31219363-31536627 GCF_964188355.1 Buteo buteo | reverse complement strand
TAGGTTTTAACAGAATTGTACTCTAAGCAATTTCTTTCAACATATCTGTAGGTGTGGTTTGGCTCTCCTGCAATAAGCCAGTGTGGTTAGAAATGGTGTTATCAGCTGCCTGCTGAGAGAGAGCATATTTCTATTCTCCCAACGTTTATGGAAAGCAAAAGGGATTAGGACCACCGTTAGCAGGAACCAAGTACCTGTCCATGTCTGTCACTGGTCTGGGTGCTGTGAGTGAGGAGGCCACCATCTGAGCAACAGTAGAAATTCTCTTAAGAAGGAAGTGCGCTAAGAATTACTTTTCTAGAGTTACAAGGTTCCCCCCATAAAACTAGGTAAAGTAGTGAGCTGACCCCAGTCATGCCTTGTAGGTTTAGAAGCAGTAAATAGCTTTGTTATTACCAGACATCAAGCCCTTCTTGATCCATGATGAACTTACATATAGCCCTCTGCTGGCATATATATGTGTATGAGTCCTGCTGATTGAGTACCATGGAATTGACTAAAAGGAACAGTTTCCATTAGGAAGATGCCTGCTGACTTTCTTGCTGCTGAAAAGTATGTCAGATTTTGACACAGTTTAAAGCATAGTTACAAAAGTGATTAGTGGATGGCCAATTAATGCACTTAACTACTTCAGAGTTAGTGCATTTTATTTTCAAACTCACACATCTACATTATGTAACTGTGACTTTAGTAGAGTCCATACAAGTAGCATGCTGGAGAGAAATTCTTTGACCCATTATGTCCTGTTGTCATTCTTCTCTCAGTATTGTCTGCATCAGTGTGTAAATACAAGAATAGTAATCCCTACCCTGTACCTTTTTTTTAATGTGCAAAATTTAACATTGCTTTGTGCCTTCCAAAAATACTTCTTTACCTTCCTTGAATCACTTGTGCGTTCTCATGTTGTGTCTATGTTGTCGTTTTCTCCTATTTGTTTGACTCTAATTTAAACCCTCATGTTGTATTAGTTTATTCCTGTCCCGTGCTGGCAGGAGAACAATAATGCAATGAAACAGATTTTTCAGTGTTTTTTAAATGAGGAAATTGTGTACCATATGGTCACAAATAGCTTCTGTCAAATAGTAGTTTTCATTGTTTGACACTTGACTTTTTTTGTAGGTGTCTGATAGTCGTTTTAAAAAAATTAGCTGGCAGACACTTACTGCAGGGGGTTTCTCCCCTTCCCATCCTTCTCCTGTTAGCTTCAGCCAGTGCAGTGAATGTTTCCACATTGCATAATGTGGTTGCACAGATGTATATCCTCCAGTCCTTCTGTTGCATGCTTTCATCATGGCTATATCCACCTTTGGTTAAGATCATGCATTAGAAATTGGCTAAGATCATAAATGTATGGCTTCCAAAACAAACAGCAAAAAAAGAGATGGAGGGACCATCTCAAGGAGCACGGATTTTATTATTTAACTGAAAGCTGCTTTTGTATTTTAGGTAACATGCTCTAATTTCTTATCTCTAACAGATTTAATGAGTTTCTCTTTTCTGTATGAAAGAATGCCTACAGAATCGCTGGCAGTAATGCTGAATTAGTAAAAGCTGCTTTCTGTGTAATTTTGTGTTAAAAAAATGGACCAAAACTACATTTCTCTTTTGAGTTGACGTGTCCACTAATCACGGGTCAGATCCCCCTGTTTGCTGTGATGGAGACTGCTGCAGCTGTAACCCAGAAGAGAGGAAGGTAACCCTTCTTTTAAAAGTTTGGAGAAGGAAATGTTCCCCTATTTTTTGAAGATCTGGGGATGGAATGTCTGAAAATAGCAGCAGGAGTTAAGTACTAATATGAAAGTCCCTAGCAAGATTTAGAAATAAAGGCAGAAGAAAAATGGAATGAAACAGCGTTCAGGTTTAGTGTGGACAGTCTCATGTATCTGCCTTTTTTTGCAACAGCAATATTAAATGGCACCAAGAGAGAATAAAGGGAAAACAATGTACACATGAGTTTGCTTTTGTGATATGGCTCAGAAAAGGCTGGATTAAGTCCATACTTTAATATTACAGCTTCAGTTTTCCTGTCACAGTCAACATGTTGGATAAGTGGACATGCCTCTCTAAGAGAAGAGAAATGTCACTGGTAAGATGACTATTTTAAGTAGATAAAACCACACTAACCCATTAAATTGTCTCAATCTCTAGAAGTTCCATTTCAAACTTCATGCTAATTTATGTTATGAACTAACACTGTCATTTTTTTATAGACACTACAGAGACAAGTGTTGTACATGTAACACAGCTGGAGAGGGATACCATTTTGGTGTGTTTGGATTGTAAGTTTTAGTATCAACTAAATATATACGTATGCATGTACATGCATACTGTCTGTCTTCAAATTAGGTCATATATTGAAGATCAATTGTTGGTTGACATATCCTGTTTATTGTCTAGGCTGCATAAAAATAGTGAATCTGCAAGGCAGGTTAAAATCCAGCCGCAAACTGTCATCGGAACTCACGTTTGACTTTCAGATTGAATCAATAGGTAAGTTGGATTTCATTATTAATATTGAGTATCTGGATAGACTAGAGAGCTGAGCAATCACCAACCGTATGAAATTTAACAAGAGCAAGTGCTGGATTCTGCACCTGGGATGGGGTAAACTGGGGGATAAGAAGGCTGGAGAGCAGCTCTGCGGAAGGAGATCTGGGGGTTTGGGTTGATGTCAAGCTGAAGGGGAGTCAAGAGTGTGCCCTGGCAGCCAAAAGGCCTGACCATGTCCTGGGGTGCATCAAGCACAGCATCGCTAGCCACTCGAGGGAGGTGACTATCCCACTCCACACTGCACTGGTGCGGCCCCACCTCGAGCACTGGGTGCAGTTTTGGGCACCTCAATTTATGAAGGACATCAAACTACTAAGAGTGTGTCCAGAGGAGGGTGACCCAGATGGTGAAAGGTCTTGAGGGCAAGACTTAGGAGGAGCGGCTGAGGTGACTTGGCTTGTTCAGCTTGGAGAAGAGGAGTCTGAGGGGTGCCCTCATTGCAGTTTCCACCTTTCTCAAGGGGGGCAGTGTGGGGGGGGGTCCTGATCTCCTCTCCCTGGTGACCAGCGATAGCACATGAGGAAATGTTATGAAGCTGTGTCAGGGAAGGTTCAGATTGGACATTAGGGAAAGGCTCTTCACTGAGAGGGTGGTTAAGGAGAGTCTGGACTAAGCTCTTAGTCGTATGGTTTAGTTTTAGGTAGTCCTGCGAGGAGCGGGGAGTTGGACTCGATCCTTATGGGACCCTTCCAAGTCAAGATATTCTATGATTAACTTACTGTTACAGTATAGAATTAGAGATGCTAACTGTCAAGTCTTTGGCATTTGAAACACTTACCTTACGCATTTCACATTGTGTGAGAAGGCTCAGTGAAGGGTTCAGCATGCTATGTAACATGCTTCCCTAGGAGCAATTGGAATGGAGTGATAACCCTGGAGTCATCCCTGATTAGGCTAAGTGTCTTGGGAATATGATGGAGGCCTTCAGCCTCTAAAGGAATACCTTAACACAATCTACATAAACTCTGTGAATCACTGATGGCTAACTCATTCTGCGTGTGTGGTCACACAGTCCTTTTTTATAAAGCAGCTCAAAGACTAAATTATATGATAAGTCACACTTTATGTAAATTTTATTTTCTTGTGAAGAATCTGAATGAATTAGATTTGTGAAACACAAAGACAGAATACATTTATTTTGACAATTCCTCAGGGCTTACATACCTGGATTGTTTCATGTGCTTTTGAAAGAGGGATGAGGAAGGATGTGTGCACAGATGGAGGGTAGCACCAGAAGAGGAGGAACAGTGGGAACAAAAATAATGAGTTGGAGGGAATTTAATTCTGAGGAGAAGCTTTAAAGTTTCAGGCACTTCAAATGTAACGCCCCACAGAGGAGAGAACAAAAAAACATTGTCACGGAAAGCACTACTTTTATGGTTCCTCTTAGTTAGGATTGGAGGGAAGGAAGGAGTACATGTACTTGAAGCTGCTCACTGTGGAACCTCTGAATGTGCTGTAGTCCTCTCTGCTCATCACAAACCAGCTACCAGTGTCCTGTTGTGGCCTGATAGTGTCTCCAAAGAGCTCTGCTCTCTTTCCTGCATACCTGCCCAGAGGCAGGGTGCTGGATGCACATGGGACAGATTCTCCCTGGGGACCTACACGCTTGCCCTCTCTTTGAGGAAGGCCCTAGAGCCATTGCCTTTCACAGGGTTCATGTGCAGGTGTCTGTCTCCATGTTTGTGATGAGGGGAAGGGCTGGGAAGTAGAGGGCTCTAAAGCTTTGTGTTGCTGTTGCAGAAGGACCATGTGAGCCAATAGTTGCTGGGAAAGTGAAGAATGTCAGTGCAGTATCCCTGTAACTTTTCTGCTAAAATTCAATATATACTTTCTGTTAGTATTAGAACGAGGAGGGGTTTCCTGTTCAAAGGAAAGGACATGTTTAGGACTAGACAGAAGGACAGTTTCAGAACTTTTTCTGATTAGGTGGGAATATTTTTAAACCCCACTCATTAAACAAATGAATATATAAATGCAGCTATTTCTGAGGCAGGTTCAGCGATTCCTGTGAGACATTTTGCAGTCTGTGTGGGTGAATGGCATAGAGTAAAACATACATGTACAAATTTCAAAATTGCAGTCATGCTTTTGGCCTTAAAAGCATGAGTTGACATCATGCCTCAAAACTGATTCCAGTATTCTTTGTTACCAGTCTGTCTACAAGACAGCGTGTTAGCATTCTGGAAACACGGCATGCAAGGAAGGAGTTTTCGATCAAATGAGGTGAGTACTGCATTTTGCTTCACATTCTAGCTTCTAGTATAGACCAAGTAGAGGATAAATGCACAATGCTATGGTCTGAAAAAGAGTAAAACATTTCAGTAACTTCCTAGATCAGACCTGGAAGTTAGAGTCTCATTCTAAGCATGTTTCATAAGCTGCAAACTAATCAGTGAAGCTACACAAGATCCCCTGTCAAGTCTAACATAGAAAGCAGAAAGCAGCAAGAGACTGGGTCATGATGCCATAGAAAATATCCAAGCCTAATTCTTGGTAACATGAATCTTCTTCACCTTAAATTGCTTTGAAGACCAGTTTCAGTCCCTTAGCCTCTCACACATGGATACCAAAATTTGGGCTTTGCCAGTGGTTGCATGCTGCACTGCTGAGCTTTAGCTTTTTGTCACAGTGTTGAATGAGTTCCCCGTTGGTTTTTAGTCTCTTCCATGTTTGCTTGGCTTACAAATACTTTGAAGGTTTTAGTGCTCAGCTTTCACAGGAAATATTTTCCATTCTCAGGAGAAAAATGTCAGATTGACCTAAAGACTTTTTTCTAAAATTTCTGTGTAGTCCCCTTTTTCAGCCAGTTTGATGTGAGTTTTTAGACATAGCTCAACCACTACAAGTACCTTCTCAACTCTTTTTTTTTTTCCTTTAATTTCTTGCTGCAAATCTTGTGTATCTATGTGTTAGTGGAAATGCTGTGGTTTGTAGGATTTTAATGAGTCTGTCAATTTGGTTATTAAAGAAAGTTTACAAACTTCACCAGTTTCGTCAGTGTCGCGTTGGCTGAGAAATTGAGCTCATTATGACTAATTGTATTTTAAGGTACATGTACAGTCGTACCATGCCAAGCTTAGACATTCCACATTTGTTACACAAGTACGTTTATTTGCACAAAGCCACAGTTGATCTAATCTGTGCTGAGAGTAAGCCTGCTCTTTGTGGGAAGTTGGACCAAAAACTGGAGTCAGACTACTTCTTATTTCCAAGTCTGCAAATGGTTCTTGTCGCATTTGTGCATATTTGATCCCCAGGCATGATTGTCCTTCTCCCAGGAGCTCATAATGGTGAACTGCAGCACCCCGTTGTTAGCACAGACTACAAGAAGGAGATGATGCCGCTAGGCACTTCTCCAACTCCAGACTCCTGCTAGCAGCATTCTGCAAGGCTCAGTGGATTACTCCACCCATTGGCACTCAGTAGCTCTGATCCAGTTGTTAGAGGGCATGTCCCAGAGTGCTGCAGTGCAAGTGGATGGATGCTTTATATTGTTTATGTAAAGCGTAAGGAACAGTGTCTTCTTGCTTTGCTACTGTCAAGCAAAAGCCAGCACCTAAATGAAGAACAGAAGGCAGAACTGAGCTGTTGTCAGAAAGCAAGCCACCCAAAATTCTTCCTCTGTAGAACATGTCTAGGGTAAGCTCTCAGGCCTTTTAAAATTCCTTATCTCTCCTGGCTGTCCTACTAGCCACAGCTATTAAGAAAAAAATAGACTCATTTTCATCTGTAGTGTGAAAAGCCTGTATTACCAGGCTCAGATCTTGACCATATTCATTACTTTGGGGGAATTTTATACTATATAGTGTGTAGGAAGTGGTTACACAGGACAAAAACCTGACGAGCCTAACTTCGCAGTGTGTTTGTCTTTGAAGACATGATTAGTTCAGATTCCGTAATCTGCTATCAGTTGGTTTAATGGGGGATAGTTTGAGCTGCTTGCAAAGTTGTTTCCTTCCACCACTGTGACTTTCTGCAGTGGTTTGATTAAGTGGGAAGAATGAAACAGGGAACTGTATGAATTCTGAGATGACACTCAAAATTTGGGCCAAGATTGTGCAGACTGAGCCCCACAACAAGCAGGAAGTAATTTTCTTAACAAAGTGGGGAACTTCGTTGTTGTGAATTAAAATTCTCTTGCAAGTTCTCTGTGCCAAAAGTGAATTCACTAAGTCGGCTAACGCTACAAAGATCTGGGAAGGAGAGAAGAATCTCTTTCCCCAAGAATGTGAAATGTGGCTGTGTAGAAAAGGAGCTTTGTAAACACTGCTACCTGTTCACAGTGTGACTTGATATCCTTTGGAGTATGCAGTGGGCTTTGGTTGACATGATTAACATGATGTTTTCTTTAGTGCTTTGGTATTCATGTGATCATAAAGATGTATCACACAAGTATAATTCACCCACAGTAAACAAAGCTCTATTGCACTAGTCTGAAATGTGAAAAGAAGACATAATATTTTGACAATGGACATAAGTACCACAAATTAGATTGTTTCCCTGTTGAGGTTTT
This sequence comes from Buteo buteo, assembly GCF_964188355.1. Lineage (NCBI taxonomy): Eukaryota > Metazoa > Chordata > Aves > Accipitriformes > Accipitridae > Buteo > Buteo buteo. The sequence continues at coordinate 31,529,561 of NC_134185.1, read as the reverse complement.
CGGAATATGAATTTATTGCATCATTACTATGATTCAGAATCTCAACAAAATGCATTTTATGTGTGATTTACCTGACCCATTTTGGATATCTACTTGAGTGAGACAAACTGCAACCTACAGCTACCTATTTCAGTCATGGCTGTAAAGGGAATTGCACTGGTAGCTCAGATGGCGTGCAACGCTGAGACTTGCTGTTGTGCTTGCAGTTGCTACTAGAGGAATTCACATAATGTGTACGAATCACAGAAAACTTCTAGATCTCATTTAAAAATGACAGTTGGATTAAATTCTCTAGTGGATTTCAGTCAGCAGTAAATTGGTAACATCAGTCATAGTCAATTATTTTCTCTAGGTTGATTTTAATAAAAAACACTTATGCACTTAATGTGTAAACACTTGTCTTATTTTTGTTTTCTAGATCACACAAGAAATTTCTGATAATACCAGGATATTCAGGCTTCTGGGATCTGACAGGTATGAAGAGAAGTGAACATGGCATGCTAAAATAGAAGAATAATGCGTGATCCTCCTACCTTGTAAAAGTTCTTTTTGCTTGTTTCTTGCAATTCCTTTTTTAGCCATCTTACTCATTCCTTTGTGTACATGTCTACCTTTCAGCCCTTCAAGTTTATTTCTCTTTCTTAATTAAAAAAAAAAAAAAAAAAACCAAAAAAACCAAAAAAAACCTAAAAAACTTCTAAAAGTGTTTGTGGGCTTCCAGAAGTAATCACCCATGCTAGCAAGCTCCTATTTGGCTGCAGTTACAATCTCCAGGAGTGTCTTTCTTTTTGTGCTGTAATTCTTTTGTTTAACTTGGTGAAATCTTTACTTTTAGATGCTCTGCTGGAGTAGCTCATCAAGATCTACCTCTTCAGACAAATGCAAAAAAAATACTTAATAATTTAAATATCTCACTTTTACCCCCAGAAAGGAACTCCACCAGTTGTCCTCCCAGCATGACAGCTCAGGTCTTGTAAGAGCTCTTGATAATTCCCAGCATAGCTGTTCTTTGGCATCCGCTTTGCAGGACACTAGCACTGTGTCTGTCTGACCCACCAGACACCAGCTTGCCAAGTCAGTAACTGCTATTTAGGAGTGTCACTGACTTCCTCAACTTTCTCTGCCCTGCTGTCAAACTTTGTACTTCTGTAACAGCCATGAAAACAGCAGATGTTTTGTCTTCTGGGGAGTGCATGCTGATATGACGGTTTCACCAGTAATTTATTCATATGAAGTGCCAAGATAGGCTTTCTTTTTTCTTTTTCTTTTGAGAATTGCTTCTGTCTTATACCACTTGTGGTAAACTTGCTCTCCTGTGGCATCTTAGAACTACTAAAAGAGCTTCACATCAACCAAAGGCTTTCCCCATATTCTGCTTCTCCAAGCTTGATGCACAGCCCTGTAATTACTCAAAACATCAACAGCAGTGAATGGTGCTGTGGCTTTGTTGGCTGGCTACCAGCGATCTTTGTTGGCTGGGGGTTGCAGATTCTGCCTTACATGCAATACCTGATAGCTTTTTCATAACGGGTAGTTGAAAGTAATATTCCTGTATGACCTGAGGGCTTTACTCTCGCTGTTCCAGTGAGGTGTGCGTGGAGCTCAGCTTTGTGATGTCATTTCTCTTAGTTGTTGAGAGACAGTACAGCTCAATTTAAAAATGAGTCCGACTTTGCAATGGAGCATGACATTGCAAATGATTGCCTTGGAAAAATAATGTCCTCTTCCCCAAATACAGTCTCATCTATTTCTGGCTTGCACTAATAGTCTCTCAAGTCTGAAACAGTGTTTAAAGTCTTTGCACTGCAATAAACATTAATTCCAATTTCTTCAGATACCACTTTGCTTGCAGCACTGTCATAATTTGTGCTTGAGCTGTGAAACCTTTTTCCAGTAACACATTTCACTTCCTAGGCAGTTCATAGGAACTGGGGTTCTGAGAAGCCAAAAAACTGACATCAGTCTGATAAGAACTTGCATGTTGCTTTCTCCTGGTGAGTGGGGAATGCTTCATGGCATGAGGTGTCACTTTGTGGAGCACATTGAGCAGAGGGTAGGTTTTCTGAGCGATAGTTTTGAAGCAAGCAGCCTCTCCTTGGGTGAATGCACAATAGATAGATTTGAATTTCCCACAATCTCTTCAATTCAGGGTGTTTGTGGAGGAGAATTAAATCATGAACATCCTGGTCCATTTAGCGGTTCTAGCAGTTCTTGCCTGATTAAAAAATCTCAAATAGTTTGTGAAACAGTATTGTGACTGCTAATTTCTCTCCTTTGAAGCGAAAGGTCTGATGTAGGACATGCCTTATGGTCTTTGCAGTTGTAGTGTAGGTCCAGCAAACCCAGTCTCCTGTCTCCAATGCTGGCCAAAAGTGGGTGGCAATAAAAGAGGAAGAGAGAAGATTCTGCACATAGCAGTCCTTTCCTCAAGGGCTCTCTCAGCCTGCAGGTCTTTGTCGCTGGGACTTTCAGAGCTGGAGGAAGTTTCTCTGGATTTAGGTTACATGGGCTCAGGGAAGGGCTAGAAATGCTCATAGAAGAGTCAGTTTTGTTATCTGTCATGTCCAATGGCAAAGGGCAGACTAACGACTTCCAGAACTGGAACCTGATTAATAGGTTAGCTTTGCAAAGCTCCAGGAAAGCAGAAGCCCAGGCAGTAGCTGAGTGATGGACCCTTTTCAGAAGCCCCCACTGAAAAGATGAGAGGCAACAGGCATACATTGCAGCAAGGGAAATTCCAGCTGGATAAAAGAGGGGAAAACATCATGGTGAGGGTGATTGAACACTGCGGTAGGAGGCCAGAGAGGCTGTGGGAGATCCTTGGAGACCTTGCCTGGACAAGACACTGAGCCAGCTTTGAGGTTCGCCTTGCTTTGAGCAGCTTTTGTACTAGAGGCATCCAGGGAAAGAGAAATGACCACTGGTCAGATAGATCCTGGGAAACAATATTTACAGTAATATCCAGGGGTGTTTTTAAATGAAGGCTTACCTGATGTTGTGGCTTTTTTATTTTCATTTTAGGGTCGTGGTCCTGGAGAGTAGGCCGACGGATAACCCAACAGCCAACAGCAATTTGTATATCCTGGCAGGGCATGAGAACAGTTACTGAGAACAGCGCATGGCAGGCAGCTGACCATGGCAAGAGAACACTCCTACTGCAGCAGCATTCATGGCTGGCTGAAATTGCACAAAAGCTGCAGTAACCCCACTTCAGTTACTTTATAATTTATTGTGGCATAAGAGGAAGATGAGAATTGTTTGTGGTATGGACACATAAGCATTATGATACCACAGAAGTGCTTAATTTACTGTTATGTAATCTTTGTACATATGCAGTATTTTTCAGTGAAACTTCTTGCTGAAGACCTACACTGACCTTCTGTAGATAGCGGTCCTCCTGTTAAGTACAAGTGTCTTACCTGTACAGATGTAAAAGTCACTGAGGATGCAAAAATGAAATCGGGGTACTATTTTAAGGACTTCTTGTGTTTATTATAAAGTGGGATGCTAGCAACAAATATAGTACATTTAACAACACTATTGTATTTTATTATATGTAATTTACTAATACAAGTAAATCTTAACTTTTAGAAATCGTAACCAAGGCTGTAATCAGATTACAATCTTGTTTTAATTTTGATGCAACACACTGGTGTTCATGTTTGCACAATGTATTGAGATGTGATGTATTTAGTCACAAAGGTAAGCTGTGACTTTGTGGATATGACTTGGGCTTCAAAGTTTCTTTTTTTAGTTTACTTGGGTAGTTTTCTTTGTGAAACAAACCAGCTAAACACCTGTATTTTTATATTTAATTAAAACTCTCCTTATGATTACTTCTCTATGCTTGAAAACAATACTTTCTGGTTGGGTGTCAGTCCCAGACTAGAGGTACCTGGCTGTAACACTGCAATAGGTGTTTGAATTATTAGTGTATACAGTGATTAAAAATTGGTATTACTGTTGGTCTTACTAAATGATTTCATATCACAGTGAAAAGGAGCAACATTCCACATTGTGAAAATGGCTCAAAGATGTTGCCATTTTGACTTTTTTTTGGCCTTACAACCATTTTCACACTTTCTTGATTTAGGATGTTAACACATGGCCAAAATAATTTAGTTACTACCTCATTCAAACAATACAATGGTTACTATGCATCACAGGAACTTAGTTTTGATCAGAAGTATTTTTGATTGCTATTTTCCAATGGAGTATGTAAATGCCAAGTTTTAGCAAAATGCACACATTTGACTCCTTTTTTTTGTATATGTTCTTTATATTTTATTGTGATAATATACACTAAAACCAAACTAAATTTAAAGTGATTTATGGCCTGCGTTATTGTTGTGATGGGTAATGCTTTGAAATATGTTCCCTAATGTATATAATGTAAAATAAACTTTTTTAACATATTGTTGTACAATTAAGATTATCACCTGCACTAATTTTCCACATAAGACTAAAATGGAACATACTGAGTTTTGAATTCTGCTATTAAATGTTTGTGCCAAACACGGAAGAAGCTGGGCATTTCTCAATGTATGAATGGTCAGACCGCTGGAGCTCAACTCAGTTTAGACTAGCACTTAAGGGTAGACATTACTACCCTTTTGGCTGTAGGCAATGGCTATATGTATTTGAGAGAAGTCTTTCCAAATTCCAGCTTGTTTGATTTCTTCCCTCCATCACCTGCTTTTTTTCAGCAGGGCTTTTTTTTCTGCTTATGAGACTTGAGCTTGCTGCCTCTGCTGGCCTCATCTTGTCTGTTCCCTTGCACTGAACCTCAGATCTGCCCTGTGGGAGCAGTGGTAATGCAAGCCCCACAGCTGAGAAGCTGAGTTCTCAGAAAAGGCGAGAACTTGGGTGTGTGTTTCACAGCATGCTTGTGCTGCCACCCAAGGGGCATTTCCATCCTGCCTCCCATGGACTATTCCTTCACTTTGATGTGCAGAAAGTGGCTAAGTTTTAATCCAGTACAGTATAGCTGATGTGCTATAAACATGCTTCCTCCTGTGGGCTTTCTGCAGCAGCTGTGGGCAAGTGTCCTGCTGTTCGGGGCTGTTGGGCTGTTGCTGAATTGCAGGCAACAGGAGCTAAGGGATACTGGGTTTTACTCTGGTTGAGCATTTTTAGCACAAGGATGCATGCTGGGATGCAGCTGGAAGAGCTAAAACTAAAGAGGATAGGGTAATGGCATGTGGGAAGAAGGGGAGTGTTGTGCTAGGGCAGGCTTGTCTCAAACCTATTGGTATAGCCAGGACAGCTTTGCTTTCCATATGCTGCTCTCCAGCCTGAAAGACAAGGAAGGAGCAAAGCATTCCTGCTTTTTGACGAATTGTCCTGTTGCAGAATTTGGCGTCTGTGCCACAAAACTGCCTCTCCCCCATCCCCAGCTGCCTGGCTCCTTGTCTGGCAGCTGCCCTCAGGTGAGCCCAGGCGCCTGGATGTCCAGAAGAGAAAATGTCTCCTTTGCAGGACCTGCAGTTGCCGTGAACTGAAAGTTTCCTTGAGCTGTGCTCAGCGGGAGCTTCCACTACCCCCATCCTGATGCAAGATTGGGATCAGCATGTGGCTGACTGACAGGAACACAGCTAGAGCCAGGAAACTGAATCGAAGGCATGATGAGGTTAGAGCAAGGCTTCTGCCTACAGCTAGTTGACATGGCTTCTCTACCAACCTCTGCGGCTTCCCTTTTTCTCTCTCCTCCCAGCCCCATGCACTCTGGCTGCTGTCTATCACTGGCTTGTAGCTAGCAGTCCTAGCCGCTAACAGGCAGAAGTGTGTTGCGATGTGGCTGTGTGATGGGGCATTTGCCAACCTGGCAGCAAGGTTTGATCAGTGCAGGGGCTGAGCTTGGGTCTCAGTCCAAACTGAGCTTTCTTAAAGAGAACAAAGAAGTGAGGTTGTTTCGGTCTGTTGCAGAAGTGCTTCTGGAAGCTGGGAGGACAGGGGAACGAACACTGCTTTTATCCTGTTGTTGCACATCTCTTCATGGGGTGCTGCCTACCCCTGTCAGAAACAGGATCTGGTCACCTGAGAAAGTAGGGGGTTCAGATTCCAGTTCTGCATCCCACTGCCCTTAAAACTGAAGTTAAGAGCTGTGCAAGGCGAAGCACATGTTGCTTGCTGCCTGTTCCTTGTGGCTTTGCTACTGGGACCTTGCAATGGGGCTGGGGGGAACCCAGCAATGCTGCAAGCAGTGATGGAGATGGATGCATCCCCCAGGCAGGGGGTGTTTCTTACACTCCACAGGGTTCAGCTTTAGCAATAGCACTGCTGGTGTTTGAAGGAATCTACGTGAAAAGGTGGGGAAAAAAGCTGGTAAAACCAGAGAATGTGCCAAAACCTCTTGCTTCCCTTCAAGGAAACACTCCAGGCTGATCTAAAATACAGGTGATAGGGAGTCATGTTTCAGGCCTGTGTCATCTCTTGAGGGGTGCAGAAGGAGCTGGGACAATGTGTCTGGGGAGGGGGACATGGACACTGGTGGGCTCTCAAGTCCTCGCTGTGGATGGCAATGCTGGGTTCGCTGTCTGCTGAGCATCATCCTCTGCAGCACAGCTGCATTACTGTTGCTAGCGGTCATCTTCCCTCCTTGGGTGCAGACTTTCCCTTTACAGCTACTTTAAATCCAACACGTTCAAATTCAGGTCCCCCTTGTGTTGCTCTGACAGCCAGCTACTCCTAGCAGTGTCTTCCAGGCTGAATACAAGAGTACACCATCAGCTCCTGGCAGTCCCTCCTGGTGGCGGTGCCTCGCATTCCCCACAGCAGCTGCTGGGGTCAAAGGGGTGCTGTCGCTCTTTGTAAGCCCCTGTTGCTCAGCCAGCCCTCGGGACAGTATGGTGAAGGGCTGCCACAACCCTCCACCTTGTCCTCCTCTCCCTCCTCCAGCAGCACTGGAGGATCCCGAGTGTCCCCATGCCACCCACAGACGTTGTACGCCCTGTGAAGGCACCGCTGTGCTGGTTGTGGCATTTGGTTTCTGCTCCTGACAGCAACAGCAGTGAGTCTCATCTTCACTTCTTGACAGAAGGGCAGGTAGTCCCACCGCCTGGCTCCCTGCACCTCCCCGTGCCACTGAGCTTCCTATCCCCTTGTGATTCAACTCCTCTGTCACTACACCCCTACAAAAGCAGCCCCCCAGCTTTCAACTTTGTGCTCTTCCCTGCAACAGCCTGCACTGCAAGAGCACCCACGTGGCTGCAGTCCTTCCTCCAGGTCCTTAGACACCCTCGGTGTGGAGATGTGCGTATCTGTACGCGATAACCACCAGCGCCTGTGCCTGACCGCACTTCGCCTGCCTGTGCTCTCCACCACGGATGGGGCGCAATGCCAGTGCTGGGCAAACAGCACCCTATTGCTCTCAGTTGTGCTCTGCCCTTCAGCAGACCCATGGGACTTTTCCTAACCCTACCATGGTTTATTTGCCATGAACAGTGAAGCAACAGCTCCTCAGACAGCCCTGGAGATAGTTAAGTCTTGCTCAGTTGCTTTCCAAGCAAAACTGCACCCTCCCATGCAGCACATGAACTGAATGAACGTGATCAGGTGAAGGCCAGTGAGGAACCCAGACTGCCCTGTCACCACCAATAAACCTGGGATGCCCCCAGGCAGGGGCACTGAAAAAGCGAATGCCAGGAGAGGAAGGCTATCAGCTGGTGCTGGCAGCTACGGGTGGAGGAAGTGCTCAGGCCTTGACTGTCCTGTGGCCTTACTGAATGTTTGAACTGACTGAACACAGTGCCTGCAGCCTCATGTTACCCAACGCTGTCTTGTTTGAAGGAAAGAGACGCTGTACACCATTCACTGGTATTTAGGAGTCCTGGCATCTTCGTCTCCAAAGGGAGGGGCTGGAGAGCAGAGCACTGGTGCAGCTGGTGCACCCAGTGTTGCATGGACTTGGGAGCAGCTGAAGATTGAAACTTCAACAGACTGATTTTCCATTATAAGGCAGCGAGTGCAACAGCTCCACAGTCTATGAGATGCTGTGTTGGTGTCCCCTGAACGCACAGGCAGGCTGCTAGACCACACAAATAGCTCTAAGACGTGAATATTCCTGCCTTTCATCCTTGTTCCAGCAAGCTCAAAGCAGAATTCTGACTCCTTCAGACAGCAGTATCCGTCTGGAGGAAAAATGGCTAAGCAAGAGCTGCAGGGTGAAGAGAGAGCTCTTTCTGAGAGGCTCCATCCGTTACCTGCCAAAGTACTGCTCAGCCTCTCAAGAACATCGCCTGTCCTCAGAGCGCTTCACAAACTAATTAAGTGAGCCTCCCAACACACATACCATTCCTGACATGTGTCTGCATGACCAGCCCTTGAGACGAAGGGAGACTTGGCAGTCTCTGTCCAAGCAATCTGTGTGGGTACTTTGCTCTCCTCCCAGCCAGGAAGCCGGTCCTAAACCTTCCTTCCAGTGACCAGCAGAGGTTTTCATACTTCTACCTCCCTCCCTGTGCTCCTCAACAGCAGCTCGCTATTTCCTCTTCTGGTCCTCGGGCTCTCCCTGGCCCCTTGCCTTGCCAAGCAGAGCACGATTTGCTTTTCATCTTCAGCAGCATCCTCCTCCCGGTGCCCTGCCAGGCCCCGCAGACCACCGTGGACTTTGTCCTGCGTAAACCTCCGGGCTTTCCGTGCATGCTGGCTTTCCTTTTTCTGGCCCTTTTTCCAAGAACCAGGCTTACTTTTCACCCTCGGAGGGTGTTCTTGTGCTGCTTGAACAGGGCGTTTACTCCTCTCCCACCTCGGTCCCCATGGGAGAGGACGCCGTCTTCCAAGCAGGGAGTGACACCGCTCTCCAGGGCAGAGCGACGCCTCCACCCCACCAGCCGCCTCCAGCTCCGAGCAGGCGGTTGCCACAGGCCGACGCCGTCTCCTTCAGCTCCGGGTCGCCCCGGGAAGGGAGGCTGGTGAGAAGCTGGCGGCGAGATCAGCGGTGGCCCACGGGGCGCGAAGCCTCGGGGGGCATCGCGGTCGGCACGCCCGCAGAGGCGCTAGCCGGGAGAGGGGGCCTCGCCCGCCCGAGCGCAGCTCCGCCGACGTCCGCCACGGCCCCGCAGCCCTCTCTCCTCCCCAGACCTCCGGGGGGGTCCCCGTGGCTCCCCCCCCCGCAGCGTCCCGTCCCCTTTTCGGGCCCCGCCCCGGCCGGGCCTCGCTCTCCCGGCCTCGCCCGGCGGCTGCCGGGGGCAGGGCAGAGCCGGGGCTGCACGGAAGGAGGAGGCCTGGCGGCCGGCGGAGGCAGCGCGGCGGGGATCGCAGGCCCCCCCCGCCCCGCTGCGGCCGCTCCGCGGGGACCGGGCCGGGGACCCGCCCCCGCCGGCAGGGGGCGCGCGGGGCCCGCCGCCGCCGCCTCCTGAAGCCACTTCCGCCGGAGGAAGGCCCGGACTACGCGTCGCCGGCGCGCAGGCGCGGGGCTCCGCCGCCACCGCGCCTGCGCCGCGGCCGCTCAGCCGTTGCGGGCGAGGGCTGGAGCCTGGCGAGCGGGGAGGCGGCGGCGCTCGCGCTCCGGGCGCCCGACCCCGCCCCTCGCGGCCCGCCGCGTGACCCCGCGCCTGCCGCCCCCTCCCGCCGCCCCCCCCCCCCCCCCCCCCCCCGCCCGCCCGCCCCGGGGCGACCACCGAGAGCCGGGGGCGGGGAATGCGGCAGCCGCCGCCGCCTGCCCCCGCCGCTGCGGGCCTGCCGCCGGCGGCGGCGGCGGGGGGCCGCCGGGCCTCCTGCTGAGGGGCGCCCAGCCCTCCTCGCGGCGCCCGGCCCGGGCCGGCCCGCCCCGGCCCGCCCTCCCGCCTCCCCCGAGCGGGCCGGGCCCGGCGGCGGCCCCACCATGCAGGCGCAGCCGCTGCTCTACGAGTTCTTCAGCGAGGAGAACGCGCCCAAGTGGCGGGGGCTGCTGGTGCCCGCCCTCAAGAAGGTGAGGGGGGAGCGGGGTCTTCCCCCCCCCGCCCGCCCGCGGCGGGCAGGGCCGCGGGAGCGGGGCGCTCGGCCCGGGGCCCGGCGTCGGCGCGGGGTGGGCCGCGGCCGGCGCCTCGGCCGAGCCGGGGGAAGCGGGCGCTGGGGCTCGGCGGGGGTCGGTCGCCTGTCCCGGCCGGTGGTGGTGGTGAGGGGGACGGGGACGGGGGGCCGGCGTCCCCGCGCGGGGCCCGGTGCTCCTCGGCGGCGGGGGGAGCCGCGCTGGGGCGATGCTCTGGCGGACGGAGCCGTGTGGTGAAAAGCGGCTCAGGGACGCCCCCCCCCCCCCCCACACACACACACTTCGCCGAGAAGGAAGCAGGCAGGGCTGCTGCGGGTTTCTGCTGGGCTCCCTTAGCGCCCAGGAGTGACACGGCTGGGGGCGGGGGGGGGGGATCGTTATGAGGAACTGCTGAGAGAGTTTTGGTTAATTAGTGTTCGGGCTTAATGACTTTTAGTTAAGCTTCTCTTAGTCTAAACGCCTTTTTGCTGAGAAGGCTTCATTAGGACAGGCTCACAAGTCCTGCTCCCTCAGGATGGTGAAGCTTGTGCCTGTGGCACGGAAAGAGTTTATTTGGAAGAGAGAAAAAATGGCAAGGGCTCCCCTTCCACTTCTGCAGCCAGGGTCCAGAAAGTAGAAGGCTTAAGAAGCAAGAGGTTTCTGACACCGTTGCTTGAACTGGCTTCAGATTGCAGAACTGGACGCTTTGTAGCCGTACACAGCAGTGCTTTATGAGTCTGTCTAGTTACAGTGATTAACTGCAACTTTTGTGTAAAAGACTTGCTCCTAGGGCTAGTTGAACCATTGCATTCTCCAGTATGGGTTGGAAGTCTCAAGTGTTGCAGTTGTACTGGTTCAGTATTTCTTCCTAATTTCCTCTTGCAATGTATTGCCTTGCTTTTCTGGGCGTGCTTCTTGAGGTCTCCAACACTGTGCTGTTTCATCCAGTTTTTGGAAGTCGTCTTGCTTGTCTCGTCAGTACGTAGCATGTACTGTTAATGTCTTATCCCTGATCGGCAGTCACTTCTTTGAAACTATACTTCGGCACTAACTGGTACGACTCGCTGCTTCTTGCGGTGCTTGTAAGCATTTGGACAGCCATCTGACTGAAGCCTGCTTGGAAACTGGATCTACCCAAGGTCTCAACCAGCAAGAGCTCATTCCTTTGGAGGATGGTTTATTTCATGGTGTAGCAGAGGTTTGTCAAATCTGGAATGAGGCTAAGTGCTAATTACTGGAGGATGTAGAGTGAGGATTCGAGGCAAGTATGAGCTAAGACTTTGGAATTACTTGCTACATCTGAAGCACAAGATTTCTTCCCAATGGACAAGCCATTCGTGGAGTCGCCCTGCATTAAAGAGGCTTGCTGAAGGGGTTGGATAAATTCCCTGGGGGGTGGGGGGGTGGAGAAGGAATTCTGGAGTCTGAAGTCAACAGAGAAGGCCAACGATGGCAAGCTACGAAGGATGACAGACTGGCCCTGCAAGGTATAGTTGTCTTGGTTCGGTTGTGCTGTGCTCTATTTCTTACTGTGGGTAGAGGGGTGGCAGGAGTGAGGTGGAGTTAGTTCCAAAGGCTGCACGCTCAAACTCGCAACTGTCTGGCAGGTGTTAACTCTTTTAACCTCAGCTCTTCATGAGATCACCAACTGTTTCTTATCTTTTCTCAGGCTATTGCCCCCTGTGCTCCAGAAGCATTGTCTTCTGCTGCTTACTGTTGCTGTCCCAGTAAAGGTAGAAATGAAGAATCTGTCCATATTGCCACCTGCTTTACTGAACAGCCAAATACTTGAGTTATAGGAAAACTAAATGACAGATGAAAATATTAAATTGTTATCTTAATGGCTTCTTCATTAATGAAGAAACCAAATGGGGTATTTTACTAACTTGTATAGATACAGGTAGCGTGGACTAGGGTGTTTAGCCCTGCTAAAGGGCTAAAAGTAATGAACCTGTCATATGTGGCAGGTAAAACCATGAACATTGCAGTGTACTTGCTTTGACAATCATCTGTCATTGCTCAAAAGACAGGTGTGGTACTGCAGCTTTGGAGCCCACTGGGTTTGAGATGCTGACCCCTTGCTCTGCTACCCAGAGACTTGAGCTGTACCTGGAGGCCAGCATGTGGGACTAGTAAAGTACAGAATGTGGCAACGTATGCCAGTGAGGTCAAAGGGCAGAACTGTCCTGGAGGGAAACCAGTGCCTTGTAGCTTTGTCTGCTGAATTGCCAGAGCATTCTATCTCAGTAGGAGTCAGATTATCTGAAGCTCATGTACATACTGTCGTTAGTAGCGGAGAACCTTTCATTCTCCCCCCCCCCCGTTAGCTGACCAGATGCTGACGCTTATTCTCAGGTAGTGACAGCAAGCTGCTTTCTGAACACCTTGAAACCACGTAGATGCACAAACAGGATTGGGATAATTTCCTGCATAGCTGGAAATGACACTTAATAGTTTGGGAAGACCTATGTTGAATTAATATCTCTGATGAGGACAGCGGCATTTAATTTAACATTGTTGAAGTATATATACCAGGATGGAGTGTTCACAGTTATTGGGGAAAGCTGCCGCACGTGGACTGAATCATTAAAATGCCATTGCCCTTTTGTAACTGTGAGTTGGCTTGTAATGCAGAGCTCAACACTACAGCCTTGGAATCACTTTCTTAAAAAATAGGTGTTGTTGAATCATTGCAAATGGCTTTCTTTTTCCCAATGAGTTATTTTGGTTCTACTTTTTTTTATCAAGCAACAAACCCAAGAATATGTAGTAAGAGTAAATCTCTCCCTACATCAAGTTCTTAGGAGGGCGTGCCTTGTGTTTCATTAGACATGAACCTTTAGCAATAGAACTGTATTCGCATTGAACAGTTGCATGTGCAAAAAGCAGCTCTTGTACCATTCAGTTCATAATGTAATCCCTTTTCTTCCGATTCTCCTTCAGATGCTGTCAAGATAGACTCCAGTGCACTCAATTAGGAAGAAAATGGTGTGTACTGAGATGCTTCTTTGCCCGGTCACTGTTATTTTGAAGCAGTAAAAGAGGAGTGTTACAGAGATCCTTGGTTGCTGATGAAAGACAGTAATCGTGATGAGGTGCAAGAAAAGGAAGTAAGAATAACAGCTGGTGTCTGAAATTGTAGTTGCAGAGACGGACAGAAGGTGAGATGCTGGGGCTGAAGACAGAAGATTCAAGACACATGAAACACCAGAGCTCTTGGGTGGCTGGAGATGGAGATACATGGCTTTTAAAACACCTTGGAAAACGGACTCAGAAGGGATACCTGCAAAGTGATGCCTCTTCCAACACTGGTGTTCCTTCCCTAGGGAATTTTTACACTTCATTCTGGTCATAACCTTTTGGATAGTTTTTCCTAAACATCTTTCCTTGTGGCTTCACCTTGGTTGTATAACTCTTGTTTATGCAGTCAGAATTTCTCTGCATGCCTATGACTTGCTTCTTCCCTGATATGTTGGTTTTTACAGTAGAAAGCGTGTCATTCTTACTGAGTGGTACCTTAAGCAATTCAACGATTGAGAAAAACAAAGGAACTTTCTTACTCTACAGATGTTCCATTGTTTGCATACCTCAAGTTCTTTTGAATCAGTTGAGTGATTAATAAGGGGTGCTGTCAGAACTCGTTGTGGTCAAAATGATTGGACTGATGTGGCTTGACAGCTGAGGGGGGTTTGCTTCTGCAGTTAAGGAAACTTTTCCAGATGGTGTGCTTCCAGGTACTCCATGTATTGTGTAGTCAGTCTTCTATACCTTTCATGGAGCAAAAGAGGCGAGAAAAGCTGCTTCAGTGACTACAGAGTGCTCAGGAAGCTGTGGCCGACAAAGATATTTCTACCTGACTTTTAATTACCTAGTTCTTTGAACAGATGACGGTCCAGTTGCCACTTGCTACTCAGAATGGCACTTCTTACTCTTGGCACTGCTTCACTGCAGATGTAGAACATCCTTAATTTCTGATTGCTTTGGGTTCTCTGTTCTTCCGATGGCTGTGGAGGATATAAGATCCTCCTACGGTTCAAGTCTTTACTGTAAGTTTTTTCACATGCTCACTGGTGCAGTATAATACTGCTGCCTTGATACATCAAGAGAAATGTTAGAAAAAAAATCTGAGTCTTGTGGCCTCAGCGAATTGTTAGTGAAGTGTGGATCCAAGACATTTGTATTTGGTTTAATTTACTGGATTTTTCATTGATCAGGATAACAAAACATGGGCAGGGTTGCCAAATACCAGCTGTGATGTACAAGAATAGAAGAAAAAACCTTTTGATGTCGTGCTTGCACTATGAGAACACTCATCCATGCAAGCTGTACATAAAATATTTCATCCTGGAGTGTTTCAGTGTTAAGCAGTTGCTTGTCAGTAGTTTTGTAGTCACGGAGGGAAGATGAACAAAAGATATGCTGAGTAAAAATAAGGGTTATAACAATAGCGAAGACTTTCAAAGTTACTGAAGTGAAGAAAATTCTTCCCTCCCCCTCAGAAAAACCTGCTCTGTGGCCAGCTCATTTCTACTAATAATCTATTGAATAAACTGCACCTGCAAAGGTTTAGAAAAATGCTTATAATCAGTAAAGTTTCACTCTGTCTGATAGTGGTTTGGAAAACAGCTTGGCCTGTCGTCTTATTACAGGTTCTTCCATTTTATTATCAAAATGCTGTGGTAAATATGATGGGTGTTTTTCTTTAGACACTTTCTTACAAGCACTTCAGCTGCCACCAAGGAAGACTGGCAGCGTGGCAGTACCTGTACTCAGCCGTGAAGCACACTTGTTCTTTAGCAGGCGTTGGGTTTTGAGTCATACTGTGACTTCTTGCCAGAATCCCAGCAGATGGGTAGTCTTGCCCAGATACAAAAAAATTATCTCTAACCAACAGTAGGTGCTTCATTTTTATTTCAGTTTATTATGTATCTTTAGAATTATTTCCTTCTGTTACGTGCTTTTTTTGAAGCTGCTGGAGCTTCTGCTGCTCCTGATGGGACTCAGTTCAGTATTGTTCTCTCTGCAGCCTTTCACATGTAGGATTTTTCTAGTGGAAGAACTGAGAAACACGAGCCTGATTGCGTTGATTGTTAAATGATGATTTGGGAGCATTACGCTGGTGTTTTTTTGTAATGTGAAGTTGCTTTAAGAAGTCTTTGGAGAGGTTTTTTCATTGCAAGTTGAAATTTTTCAGCTTTACAATTGACATAGATTAGGCTTTTCCTCATGGCCGTGCGAGGAAGAGGTAACCGAAAACTGTTGCTAAGGAAGTGTGGTTTAGTATCAATCAGATTGTTAAATTCACTGTGTGGGTCTTCCTTTCTTATCTGTTATCAAACGCCTCATTCTAGTGCAGAATGAGCTGCTGAGTGTCCATCTAGACTTGGGTTTGTGTCATCTTGTGACCAGCCTAGGAGTTGTGTTGGACCAGTTGGAGACTAAGCCTCTGTGTAAGCTGAAGCTGTTCCACCTGCAGTCCTTTAACTGAAACTTGTTTCTGGGTTTGGTCTAGGTCCCTACTGCTTCCCAGGAGGCTTGTGGTAGTGTTTATATTCTAACTTATTATGTAGAGTTTGAAAGGAATGGTTTGAGAAAGCTTTATATAAAATAAGTTGCTAAGGGTTATAAAGTAAGATCAGATATATTTGTATTATTCATTAAGCACATTTTTTTTCAGTTGTTTTCATTGACTTTTACTGGCATTTTAGATTTATGGTTGCCTAATTTTTAAGCTGTTGCCATTGCTGATAGAAATTCCTTGCTTTTGTTGTTTTAAAGGAAAGGGAAAAAAAAAAAAAAAAAGCCAAGTGGTCATATCGTAGAATTTTCCTGAAGCACTACAAATTTTCTTAAGTGGATACTGGTTGTCTCTGCTTGTGTTCTTAAACAGAACATGAAAAGCTGTTCAAGAAATGCTGGCTGTGCTTATCTTCAAATAAAGAGAATCCTGGTTGTTTCCCTTTTGAGAATTAAAAAAGATTGAGAAGATTGAACATTCAAAAAAGTTATCAGATGAGTTGAGTGAAAACGGAGCCATGGAGGCAGGGATTTGTAGCTGATGTAGATTGTATTTGCCTGTTGGAATTTATTGTGGTATTCCGAAGAATTGAAGCTTTTATGAAAAGATCTTAAGCTGCTCTTTTAGTAATTTCCCTTATCATAAGACAGACATTTTGGGGTGTGTGTAGAAGGGAAGGGATGGGTTCTGTCATTATTTAAGGGAGAGGTTAAATGTTTAGATAAGAATCTTATCTAAACATCACTACACTTCAGAAGTTAGTCTGTTTTTATCATGTGGATGCCTAAGATAGGACTGTGAAGGATCTGGTGGGATTCAAGCCATGCTTCTTCTTTTCAAGGGTGGTAAGGCAGGGTGGCCCAGTTTTTTTAATTTAAAATCTGAGCTGACTATATGAGAAAGATGGAAACCCCCTGGTAACTTGATCTTCTTTTTTGAAACTGGTCACGTGATGGTGTATGCTAACAGATGTTGTCATTTCTTGTCTTCCCTCACTAAATCTTGCATCTTACCCAGTCTTGCATCATGTCTTGGATAACGGACTTCTTGGGACTTGCTTTGAGTACCCTCAAATAACACTGTTTCACTCCTGATGGGAGCCTTGGGTACTATGGTAGTGCGGGTGCTAAAATTACACGTTTCTATGATAATTGTACACCAAGCTATCCTGTAGTTTTCCTTGTTAGCTTAGTTGTTTTCTTGCTTTCGCTTGATGACTTTGAACCCTAAATGATACTAAATCTCACTTAAGTAGCAGTGAAGCTTATTTATTACTTACCTAATATAGATAAACTACACTGGCAAGCCAATGGCACCGCATGATGTTTTCCTCTGCCTGAGGTGGATATTCTACTAAGGTAGAGCTTGATAATGCCAGAAGACAATGGCCTTTGAGAAGAATGATGTAATTGCCCCCAAACATAAATGCTTAGGAAAAATGGAGCTTCATCTCCCTAACTAGGAGTAGGTTATTATTGTTGACTGTTTCGGCTGACTATGGATATGTTTCAGGTCATGGCCTGATGTGGTATTTTTGTTTGCTTGTTCTTATTCCTATAGACTCTGTGTTACAGACTGAAAGAGTTGTGATGATGCTATTTAAGTTTACAATCTGTTTTCTAAATAAAGGAGAAAATGGAGCTGCTCTTCGTCACTCTGGTTTATCATGCTCTGTATTTTTACTGTCGGATTGACTTGCTAATTTAACACTTATTAAAGTACAAAGTGCTAGAGTATACTGCAGGGAGAATATAATACAAATTTGTTCAGTTTGGCTTTAAAAAAAAAATAATTCAAGGCAGCTCAGATCAGCTCTGATCTTTAAGAGAATACTTCTGCAAATCTGTAATTTCTGATGTTAAGATGTTCCAAGCTGGTACAGTATTTCAGATGTCAGTGTTTGAATTGTAAATAATGATTGGGACTGCTGGGCGTGCTGTTACTCTGGTACCTCCACAAACACACTCTAGCTGTGCATGGTGAAGTTCTTAGGAAAAATGAAACTGTTGGCATAATCAAAATAGTTGTGTTAGCTAGTCAAATGAAGAGAAGTTGTCCTGTTCTATTTTTGCCAGACTGCCTTTAAGTTAAAAAAGGAGTAACTTCTGGAGATGTTTTTTAAGACCTGCTGCATAAGGGTATGCAATCTGCAAGAAACTAAATGCATGATCTAGCGTACTTAAACCTCAACAGCAGTTAAATGAGCACCAGGACTATGCCCAGACATGAAGTTTTCAAGCTAATGAGTGCCTTAGCAGGCAAGTGGATTTCTATTTGAGGCTGTTGTGCGTTTGAACTTCATAATATTTAATTCTTGCTGTAACTGCAAACAGGAATGAGAACTCAGGTGTGAAATTAAATAATTATGGCACCATTATTTGAATATAGACATGGGTTTAATATTTGGATGAGACAGATTGTTGGGTTTTGGTTTAAGGTGGTTAAGCTTTTGTGTTAGTGATTGAGAGAAATGGAGGCACTTTGAGCTGTGTGCAGTGGAATGATAAAATGATGAAATTGGGTCTTGAAAGATGTGTTGCGAAAGTTAGCAGTCACCTTGCTTTGGCATAATATTTGCCATCGATGTAGGATTGAGATTAAACTGCCTGTCTGTTTAAGCTCTGAAGCACTGAGCTTTGCATACCTAAAATTTAAACTGGTTAAAACTGTGCTATTTTGTGAACTACAGAAGTTTCAGAAGTTAAATGGCTGTCTGGAAAAATAATGGGAGGAGCAAGGATTGTGCCTCTGTGGATTTACACTAGTGAGAATTTACAGACACTTATGACATAATAGTAAACGTGCGTAGACCAAACTTTCAGAACTTCTGAATTGCCACTTAATGCCAGGACAACACTGTGGCCTTTTTTGAAGTTTTTTTTTACTCTAGAGCCGACATCTTTTTAAAAAATCAGTATGGAAACAAAACTCCTAAACCAGTCTTGTTCTAATGAGAGCTAATTGAGAATAGATTAAATAATTTGAAGGCTAAATACTGCTGAAATCATTGCTGTTTCTGTAGTGCGCTCTCTGAAAAAAATTCTGTATTTCGTTGTTGTGGATTGAGTGACGAACAATGAGTTGTGGAAGGGAGAAAACACCATGTCTAAAATGTCTTGTACAAACAGTGGTTTAAGAACTAGGGAAGAAAGATAAATATATGCAGGTTTTTTAAACAGTTTTCTTAATTGCACTGCTAAGCACCGTTATTAATTAGCTGTTTTCTTGACATAAAATGTCACTTACAGCAATTTGAGTACATTTAACATTTGAGATTTGTATTTCTATCAGGTGTAGATGAGTGTTTCACTCATGTTTGTCTGGTGTGCATTAACGGCTACATTTTGGGTTGGATTTTTTTGAGCTGTTTGGCTCTTTCTTTTTGTCACCTTTCTTTTGCAAGTAAAGCACGTGGTTTGGGGAAGAGCAAAACTCAAAGCTTGAATTCTTCTATTTCCTGTAGGTTCAGGTGCAAGTCCATCCTAAACTTTCCTCTACTGAAGATGCGTTACAGTATGTGGAGGAGTTAATTCTCCAGTTGTTAAGTATGTTGTGTCAAGCCCAACCAAGAAGTTTTCTGGATGTAGAGGTATAGAGAATAATTATTACAAATCTGTAATTTGAACTGTTACGTGAAAAGTTAATATATTAATCATTTCACAATGTAAAAAGGAAAGCAGTAATTATGTATCTTTAGGTAGCAGAACCTTTTGCATAAAGCCTACTGAGTTACCTAATAACTGATTTTCCTATCAATTAAATTTGTTGTTCAATGCACAGTAAAACTATCTCTGAACTGTATTACTGTATAATGGATGGTAAGAGTAACTTTCGTACATAAAACTGACTGGTTCTTTCAAAAGACCTTTTTTCCCTACTGATATTGTATGCAAACCGTAGCTGCTTAGTCTGAGGCTCTGTGCTGCTTTCTTAGCGTGATGATTTAGGCTGATATACCCTGCACCGTCCCGGAAATTTCAACAAAAATAGTTCAGTCACTTTCTCAGAACGAGTTGAGGAACACTTCTTTCCTCTATATAGAAACCTCTTCTCTTGCAATTGCCTTTTCAAAGATCTACAACCACTATTGCTCAGAAAAGCAGCTTGATGTTTGAGAAGAGGGCTTGATCTGAGAAGAGTTTCTCCAGCTGAGAAACAAATTCATTAAGCTAAATGAGTTAAGCTTCTAAACCCATGAATATCTTGGTAGCCCTTTGTGCTTAACCATAATTGGAAGACTTTGGTGCCAAGCTGCAGATTCCATATGTATTGTGCCTCTTGGTTTCCAGTATTCGGGGGCTGTGCCTGTGTCAGGTTAGGTAACAAAACAAGATGCAACTTCCTCATGTTCTGAGAGAAGTGGACGGATGGCAAAAAAAAAAAAAACCCAAACCCTCAAAACCTCTTAAAAAAAAAAAAACCAAACAACAAAGTAGCGGTTTCTGAGCTCAAGATTTATGAATTTCATCCTTCCTCTTCTCTTTTGAACACTGACACCTCTAATGGTGTTCCAGTGTCTCCTTTAAATGGCTGGCCCGCTTTGCAACATTATTCTGGTCTGGCAGCTCAAGAGACAAGAAGTTTGTGGAAGATTGTTTAATGCTGTGTTTTAAACACTGCTAACAAAAAACCTGACACACAGCATTGCATTACAAGTCTTACGCTGTGAAGTCAGAATGAGAAGTGCAAGAATTAGAGATGATCAAGCAACCTCAATTTACCCCCTTTGTGTTTAAGCATAATGATGCTGTCTTTAATTATATGGTCATACACGTTTATTTTTCCCCCAGGACACCTTCATTGTTCAATCAGCAGGCTGGGCTATGTTAGTGGAGTGAATTGGTATTAGATAGTGAATGAGACTTTTTCTTTGGTAGGACCTCTGCTTTTCTTTTGCAGAAGTGGTATGATGAGGGGAGAAAAAGAAAAGCCGGTACTTTGGAAAGTTGGGTGCCACCTTCATAGAATTGTATTCCATCCCAGTTTTTTGTCAGAAAGTTTTTGTTTGTGTGCTTTGTCCTGTACCAGCTCTTTGTAAGTGGTCATTAACTTCATCTTCCTCATTTCATGGTTGCTCAAATGGGGTTCATATTTACGTAAGTGAGCACTTGCAACTGAAACAGTCAGTGGGAACTGTGGTCTGAAAAAATGAAGTGTGAAGTTATCTGAGAAATTAGATTTCCGACATCTCTGGATACTAGGGCCACCAAAAATGGTGAAGCTTTTCAACAGTCCAGAGACCTGTCTGTGAGTTTCAGTAAGAGAGTTGTTCAGTGCATGGGAGAGTGTAGGTGTCCTCAGGCACCCTGACTGCTGGAAGGAGTAAATAAACTGGGGCATATATGGTCCAACTGTAGACTATGAAACTGTTTTAAAATATGTGGGTGCTGTCGGGTGTTGTCTTTTTTCTTATTAAGTTCATTGCTGTTGTCAGAGCAGCTTGC
Source organism: Buteo buteo (assembly GCF_964188355.1). Classification (NCBI taxonomy): domain Eukaryota; kingdom Metazoa; phylum Chordata; class Aves; order Accipitriformes; family Accipitridae; genus Buteo; species Buteo buteo. The sequence goes on along the minus strand of NC_134185.1, from coordinate 31,508,650 downwards.
ATGTATACAGTCTGGACCATGTGCTGATCAGTGAAGGTGAAACAGAAAACTCATACCTCATTTAGTGACCATTCTGTACAGGGAATAAAGTGCTAGGATAAAATGCAGCCACATATTTAAATGCTGAATTACCAGGCATGTGCACAGGGGGAGCAAATTGTGCCTGCAATGGCAACTTAATTCTGGCATTTCTCAAATTTTGAGCACTAGGTTATTCTGTGATAATGATATTCTGATACAGCCTTACAAATGTAGTGAGCAGTATGTAGCAAAATGATGAAATTTACACGTTGTACAAGCTTTTATAGTTGATATACTAACATAAGCAAACTTTAAGTAATGGAAAGTGATTTGATAATGTAGTAATACTGCTAAGCTCATTCAGATTGTGCATTTACCCTTTAGTCCTGGTTTGGTTTTTTTTAAGGATCGTGTTCAAAAAAGTTTTCCCCATCCTATTGATAAGTGGGCAATAGCTGATGCCCAGTCTGCTATTGAGAAGAGGAAACGAAGAAATCCGTTATCTCTCCCAGTAGAAAAAATCCATCCCTTATTAAAGGTAAGCAGTGATGTAATCTTGCTTTTAGAATGCAGTTAGGAGTTGACACCTTTGTTTCATGTAATGTCTGTATGCTGCCTGAAGTGTAAACAAAAAGAATTAAGAATATCTGTGTTTGTTACATAGTTTTAAGTGTTCCAGTTTAGTTAATTGCATATATTTCTTTTTCACTTAAAAATTAGTTAATTCTCTCTTGGACAAACAAAGCCAAGAACTCATTTGCTATGAATTTGATTATTCTTGTTTCATTTTGCATGACTAAGAAAACACTTAAGAAACTTCTGGAAATAGCCCTAACTGTTTAAGTGAGGTTTTTAGTATAGTTATTGGCTGTTGTCACTTCCACAGTTAATAGAGTAGCATCTACAAAGATGCTGTTTCTTTTCTAGGCCTACAGACTGCTGTGTTTCTATTACTAAAATAGACTGTGGATATGTGGTGAATGTTTATTGAGTAGGGTCGTAAACTTACTGGTTTTAGTTGTAACCTATGGTGTGTATTTCATTGACTGAGTAACAGTGGAATGCTTATTTCTTTTCCTTTCAGGAAGTTCTAGGCTACAAAATTGACCATCAAGTGTCTGTTTACATAGTGGCAGTATTAGAATACATTTCTGCAGACATCTTAAAATTGGTTGGGAATTATGTGCGGAATATAAGACATTATGAGATAACAAAACAAGATATTAAAGTGGCAATGTGTGCTGATAAGGTAAGCCTAACTCTTGTTTCTCATGTTAATGGGAAGTTTTAGTTAAGTCTTGAGAGGACGTTGTCTATTCCTTATTGAGTACATGGAGTGTTGTACCTTTGAAAGAAGAAATTACTGCCATAAAATGTGGTTCCAGTAATAGAGCAAAGGTACCAAAAAGCTAGTTGAGCTTACAGAGCTGTTGCTTGTGCTTATTAATAGTTAAATCTCTCTTCCTTTCGATATCACTTGCCTAATGTCAGTAACGTGCAAATGCTTTAAAAATAATTAAGAAGCAGCACTAACTTAAAAATTTAACATTCCTAAGCTGTAATAGTGAAGCCTTATTTTGTAGCTTGAAAAAAGAAGGCTGAAATTAAGCTTGGGTGTTCTCCCAAAATAAGTAAGACCGTATTGCATGTAAAAAGTAGGTTTTTGATGGTCCAGCATTTTAAAACAAAAAACCTACCTGCATTAGCGTCTCAGCCTAATCCTCTTTAGCGGTCCATATTTCTATCTGCAGGTAGTGTTTTCTGTAGCTTTGGAAGATTCATCAGGTTCAGTCAGGAACCACCTCTCTTTCCAGCAGGGATAGAGCAAGGGCCCCTGTCTGTCTTTCAGGTGCCTTTGCACTCTAGCTTCTGTGGCCACCTCATTAGCATCTCAACTTTTCCATTGTTTAAAAAATGAAGTTTGAAGTTAATCCTTTAAGGGATAGGACTTAAGAATCTCTAATATTGCTGAAGTCTAGGGATTTTCAGATTAATCACCTCTTTTCAGTATTTTGTCTTGGTCTGTGTTAATCAATATCTTCGGTTGGGATCGTCTCTGCGTTTCAGTGAATGCCTTTGTCTCATTCCTGCTTGCTTTTTTTTCATCCTACTTTCTTCACCTTTCTTTACTCTCTTTTAAGATATCTGATGAGGTCTTGGAAGAGTCAAGTACTTCTCAGTCAGGACAGTAATCTTGGTCACTCTTGCTTTTGGGCATATCTGCCTGGGTCATTAGGGCAGGGTTTGAAGGTGTATGTGTCAATACTTGTCATAGAATAGTAACAGGAACAAGTGCTGTTGCTGCATGCTTTTTTCTGTCCTAGGAAAGGTGGTGAGCTGAAGAGCTGTGAAGAAGTTGATTTAGGAACTACCATTACATTGCATTGGAGGAACTCTTTGATATGTACACAGAAGAAACTTTTGAAAGGCTCTAAAGCAGGCCTGTTGGTTTACTGCCTCAGCAGAACAAGTCATTGAAAGGTGCTCCCAAAGTGTTTTCTTTCCAGTTACATTGAGAAACTTCATAGTATATTATGTTCATACCCATAACATGTGTTCTGCTTGTTTTTATTTTTTGAAACAAAACAACCAGAACAGTTTCTTGGCCCTGTGTGCTATTTTTCTCTCGAGCACTTTCACACTTGCTTTTGTGCCATCCATCTGGAAAATTTTGCCTTGTCTGCAAAAAACAAACTCCATTAAAACGCAAGCTGGTTTTCTTCTACTATCTGCTTGTGCTTCTAATTGCTCTAAATTCATTATCCGGGGTACAGTTACTTTAATTTGTTTCTGTGGATTTCGTAGTAGTGAGATACGCACCCCGTGAATACAGCCTGGAATCTTCTAGCTCAAGTATGTGCTAGAACTGTGTCCGTGAAGTAAAGTTACAAATATTGGGGAATCCTTGAATACCTGCATTATTCCATGTAATTTCTTACAGTAGTGACCCTATAATGTCGCATTCCCCAGAATTAGTTAGGATTCTCCTTATAACCTGAGTTCCATGTACATTCACTGGCTTTGAAAGATGAATTGCCTTCTGTTTTTAGAGTTTCAGAAGAAGTCAGTCTTAATGCAAAATGTCCATTGTTCTGCTTTCAGAGAAGCTTAAGACCAGGGTGTGTAGCAGGGACCTTTGACTCACTAAGAGAAAGAACCTGCTGTGTGCCCATATACCTCCTCACTAGACCTGTATATTTTTGAGGAGTGTTAGGACAAGACCTGGGTGAAGAATGACTGCTCTAGGTAGGTGTGTTTCTCCAACATTCAAGTCTGAAGAACCTACCAGACCATCTCTTGAACTTACAGATCCCCAAGTATTCTCTTGCAGAATAGTTCCTTTGCCTAGTATCGATAGTCAACAGCTTGGTTAACTGACGTCTTCTGGAGTGGTGCCTGTAACATGCTTTAAAGAAAGAAGACTTTTACTGTAATACCAGGGTAAATGTCATGTTTGTTGTGGCTCATTCAGAAGTTTAATTCTTGATCTCCAGTTCTATAATTATTTTGAAAAACACTTTTTTCATTCTGTTTTCTGCCATTTTAAAACTCTAGCTCATGTTTAATGTGTTAGCCTTCCCTCCTGTGGTTCTCAGAGGGGTATTTACAGCTTTGATCCTGCAGTCTTTTCCTCAGTCTTTTCAGTGATTGACAGCAGTCATGTCAGTCTCTGCAGTAACAGGCTTAGGTTGCCATGGCTTCACCTCTGTTTGGAAGGGAGGCTGGCAAGCAGCACTTAAGTTCTCATTTATTTTGTATTGTTTGATACACTTCGTGCCTTCCTGGAAGGGTTGTAGCTCTGGGCGGCAGCTTTGTTTATAAATACTGTCCCATCTGTCTATCCCAGGACAAAGTCATCATGTATGTTGAACTACATCTTATGCTGGCTTGTTGTTAAGATTTGCTATATCATTGTAGATTGTTTGTGGACACTCTCTAGGTTTTCTTTCTGCTGAAGATATTTCAAATTAGGATGCCTTTTACTAATTTGCAGTCAACTTACTTAGTTTACCTTTAAGATGTTCTTTGAGTATTACAGAAACAACCCAAAGTGTGATTTCTGTTTGCCACTTGCTAAGTCATTGTAACGACTCCTGGCTCAGATACCACGTTTGGCAGAAGTGTTCCATGATCCACTTTTCTTGAGAAGTTCAAGTTATTAATTGCTTGTGTTTGGTAAGCCTTGCTTGGGTATGAATGACCACTGGTAGTCAAAGTTTTTAGAGGTCCTTCTGTCTGTGTAGTTCTGCAATGTGACTGCCAGCTTTTCTGAAGCTGGTGCCCTTCCTCAAGGGTCTGTTTTAACAAGAGAACTCGGGAGTTAAGGACAGAAACCAGGCCACGTACAGTGTATGGGCAGGCCAGTATTCATCGCAGTTAGATTACAGGGTTCTGAGCACGATCATGTGTGACTTCCTGTTAAAGCTAAAGCTGAAAAGCCAAAATGCACACACTTTTTTACTTCAGATAATGTACTATCTGCAGAAACTTAGATTATGCACGACTAATTCAGAGTAATAGAATACAGCTAAATGTGTCTGTATACTTCATAGACCTCTTAAAATTGGAATTGATTTTAGGACCACGTTCTTGGCGAGATGCCTGGATTGGTCTAAATGACTGGGAATTCTTCAGAAATTGCCAATGCAAATAATGACTTGCAAATTCATAGCAATTAATATTGATTTTGTAATGCTTAACCAATTGCAGAATGATAATACTTAAATCTTAATTGCTGATCAGTCTGATTTCGTGGGAATAATGGATTTCCTTTACTGGTAACTTACTGGTAGATCTTGGAAAGAAGTTCTCACTTTGTGGATTTCCCCCTCTTTGCTACCTAGGTATTAATGGATATGTTCCATCAAGATGTAGAAGATTTAAGTGCACTAACTTTATCTGATGAGGAACCCTCCACCTCAGGGGAGCAAACCTATTATGACCTAGTGAAGTCATTTATGGCAGAGGTTCGACAATATATAAGGGAACTAAATCTCATTATCAGAGTTTTTAGAGAACCATATGCCTCCAACTCCAAACTATTTTCATCTCATGTAAGTATTGTACAAACCACAAACAAAAAAAACCCTCCTATAAATCTAGGTGAACACTTCTAGAGCTTAACTGTTGTCCAGTTTAACATGTCAATAGCAGAGGAAGCACTTATCTCGAGTGCTGAAATGGAAATAGTAAAGGAGCACTTGAGGGGAAGCATGGGTTTTGTAGAACTGTGGAAGAAACCACCCAGTTTACTGTATTCACTTGCAGGCCTGTAATTTAAGATTTGTCACTGTTGTTCTTTGCCATGTTTGAATCATTGTAAATTTTTACATATTTATACATATATATATAGCAATCATTTTAAAAATAAATTCTATGATCTTATATAAATTATACAGAAAATATATAATAAAATACATTAAAAAATATTGTTCTATTTAAGGAAGTGCTTGACTTTGATACCATAACAGAGTAGCTTTGCACATAACATTCTTCCTCTTAGAATTGTGTCCAATTCCCAGTTGATTTTTGTCTGGTTCTGTTGCTTTTCGCAGGATGTGGAAAATATATTTAGTCGTATATCGGACATTCATGAACTCAGTGTGAAGTTATTGGGTCATATAGAAGACACTGTTGAAATGACAGATGAAGGTAGTCCTCATCCACTAGTAGGCAGCTGTTTTGAAGACATGGCGGAGGTAAGAAAATACTTGGGGGTTTTTTTGCTATTCATATGTATTTTAATGACTTGCACTGAGATGCTCAGTGCATCTCTGTTCTAGCTGCCTTTGTTTAGGTTGAGATCTCTTCTTCCAGCCCCACCATGATGAACAGACTGCCCATGTTTGAGAGTGCTTTTACCTTTTTTAGTCTCTAAACCTCAGGTTTTATAGGGCTGTTTAAACTTTAGAGAGCTGGGGGCGGGGTTGGAACCCTGCAACAAAACACCTGTGACTAGACTTCGACAGAAATGGAGGTATCCTGTAAATCGGCTGTGGATCAGGATTGCTGTGGAAAGACAAAGTGGAACAAGGGCTTCTTTGCCAACAGACTTGCTAAGCTGGTGAGGAGGGCTTTTGAACTAGGCTTGTTACTCAATGGAGACAAAAGCTTGCAAATAGAAGAATTAAGAGGAGAAGGGGACATGCACAACGGAAAGCATGACAACAAAGGCTCTTTCACCTTCCTCCTGAGAAGGTGGAATGACCAAAGGCTCATCTGAAGTGTCTGTTTCCCCAGGGTGCATGTGCCCATGTACAGATTGGAGGATCTGGGAGTCTGTGCACAGTTGCAGAGCTGTCATGTGATTGGAATTAGGGACATGGCTGGAAGGGTTGCATGATGGAGGGCTGTATGAATGAATACAGGCACTCAAGAAGGACAGGTGGGAAAGATGAGGCCAGGAGGCTTAACAAAAGATGAGCTCAAATTCATGGAGCTCTGTTACAGAATGAATGATGAGCTGGCTGAATGCTTAAGGATCAGGATCAGAGAAGGCCACCGAAGGGCATGTTGTGGTCAAGCTTCTCCTGCAAAGACTGCCCAGTTGACAAGTGGTCAAAACCACCTCTAAACAAGTGGGAGACCTCTCCTTATCACAGGCCCTGGTTCTCTTGGGAGAATAACCTTCCTGACGTCTGCTGGATGGACAACTGACTGTGGTTCAAGTAATCCAGAAGACTTCTGGAGAACACTGGGGACAGTTTTTTGTGGCACATGCTGATGGGCCAACTAAGAAAGGTGCTGCACTTGATCTCTTCCTCATGAACAAGGAAGAACTGGCAGGAGCATCGTAGCTAATGGGAGGCTTGGCTGCAGGTGGTAGAGATGGTAGAGTTAAAGGTCCTGAGAAAAGTGCGGGAGATAAGCAGACTGAAGAACCTGAGCTTTGGGAGAACAGACTTAGCTTATTCAGGGAATTGGGAGGCAGGATGACATTGGTGGCTGTCTTGAGGGTAGAAAGGGCTCAGGAGAGCTGGTTTATTTTCAAAGGCAGTGTGTTCAAAGCACCAGTCCTTACGAAAAAGGGTAGGTGTGTCAGGAGGCAAGGACAAATGCAGTTTGGAATTTCCTGTTTAACCAAACTTGGGCCCCTCACTACAAGAAAGACATTGAGGTGCTGGAGTGTGTCCAAAGAAGGGCAACAAAGCTGGTGAGGGGTCTAGAGGACAAGTCCTGTGAGGAGTGGCTGAGGGAACTGGGGTTGTTTAGTCTGGAGAAAAGGAGGCTGAGGGGGAGACCTTATTGCTCTCTACAACTACCTGAAAGGAGGTTGTAGCAAGGTGGGTGTTGGTCTCTGCTCCCAAGTAACAAGCGATAGGACAAGAGGAAACGGCCTCAAGTTGCACCAGGGAAGATTTAGATTGGACATTAGGAAAAATTTCTTCACTGAAAGGGTTATCAGGCACTGGAACAGGCTGCCCAGGGAAGTAGTTGAGTCACCATCTCTGGAGGTATTTAAAAGACTTGTAGATGCGGTGCTTGGGGACATGGTTTAGTGGTGGACTTGGCAGTGTTAGGTTTATGGTTGGACTCAATGATCCTAAGGGTCTTTTCCAACCTAAATGATTCTATGATTCAAAAAGAAATGAGCTTCCCAGGTGTAATGTAGAAGCATTGTCTAGGCAGGTGGAAGTGGTATTAAGAGGGCTGCAGCTCAGCTGGAGTTAAACTTGTTGAGGAATGTGAAGCAAAGCAAGAAGGGCTTGTATAGGTAAAATAGTGTGAAAAAGAAGATGGTAGAAAATGCGGCTATTTTGCTCATGGGGTGAGAGACCCTGTGCTGGAGGACATGGAATGGACTAAGGTACTCAAGTCTCCTTTGCTTCGTCTTTAGTGGAAGGATGTGCTTCTAGGTGTCCCAATTAGGCCTGCTACTAAAGATTGAGGGAGAGAGGTGAAAGTCAAAGATCAAGTTAGGGACTGTTGATCTAAGGTGGATATTTGCAAGTCTGGGGCAGGACAGGGTGCTGAGGCAGCTGGCTGATGTCATTGCAAGGCCACTGTCTAGAATTCTTGAAATTTAGTGGTGATCTGTGGAGGTCTCCAGTGACCGGAGATAAAGCGTTATTCTCAATCTCAAAAAGACTGAGGAGGAGGATCCTGGAAACTAGAAACTGGTCAGCCTCTCCTCAGTCCTTAAAGATTAGCAAATCTTTCTGGAATTCACATCCATCCATGTGAAGGACTAGAAGGTGATTGGCAACAGCCAGCACAGATTTCCAAAGGACAAACTGTACCTGACCAACTTGACTGCTTTCTAAGAGGAGATGGCTGGCTCCATGGACAAAGGGAAGAGCGGTTAATATCGCTCATCTGAACTTAAGCAAGGCCTTCAGCACAGTCTCTCATATTATCCTTATAGTCAGCTTGGTGAGATGTAGACTAGCTAGTTGAGTTACAGAGTGGGTGGGGAAATTGGCAGGACTGGCAGGCTTAAAGGACTGTCATCAGCAGTACAAAGTCCATCTGGTGGCCAGTGGTTAGTGGCATTCCTGAGGGTTTGATACTGGGACTGATACTGTTTAATGTCTGTATTAGTGTTGTGGGAGAAGGTCTGCCTCATCAAGTTGGTAGGTGATGCCAAATTGTGGGGAGACACACAGGAGGACAGGACTTCTTGGGGGACCTGACAGGCTGGAGAAATAGACCTACAGGAGCCTCATAGAGTTGAGTAAAGGCTAACGTGAAGTTATGCACCTGGGACCAAACAACCCCATGCAATGGTCCAGCTGCCTGGCTGAGGAACAGTACTGTGACGGGGCTTGTGGAGATCCTCAAGGAATCAGCAGTGAAGGCGAACTGCCTACTAGGTTATATTAGGAGAAGTGCAGCTGGCATGTTGAGGGATCACTTCTGTAGCACTTGACACCACATCTGGCATACTGTGTCTAGTTTTGGTCTTCCTAGTACAAGACACACTTATACATGAGGGTTGCCATGATGATTAAGGAGTTGAGGCCCGTGATATACAAAGAAGGTTAAGAGTGCTGGGTTTATTCAGTCAGAAAAAGAGAAGTCTGAGGAAGGAGATCTTATTGCTGCCTTCAGTTACCTGAGTGGAAGGCGTAGAAAAGACTGAGGCAGGATCTTATTGGAGGTTCACAGTAGAGAACTGTGAGGTAAGATGAGAGAGAGCATGTGAATGGTAAAAAGAGTAATCCTGATTAGATACTGGGGGGGAAAAATCTGCAACGAGAAAAACTGAACATTGGAATAGGCTGCCTAGAGAGGCTTTGGTGCCTCTGTTCTTAGAGGTACTCGGAACTCAACTGGATGAGACCCTGGGCAACCTTAGCTAGCTTTGACATTCAATCTGGCTTTGACCCTGAGGTGGGCCCTGCTTCAAAGAGGAAATTGCACCAGTTGACCTCCAGAGATCTCTTCTAGACTGAACTACTCCATAACTCTGTGCACGTACAAGTATTGATTCTTCCCTATAGGTGTTTTGGAAAAAGTATGCAGAAAAATCTCTGCTCTGTAGTGTATGTATTCTCTTTAAGAAATACAAAGTTTAGATATTAAATCGGTTTTGTAAAATTGTTCTGTATTTCTTCTTAGGAGCTAGCATTTGATCCGTATGAATCATATGCACAAGATATTTTGCGCCCTGGTTTTCATGATCATTTTCTAAGTCAATTATCAAAGCCAGGAGCAGCATTTTATTTACAGGTAACTTTCTTTTAAGTGAGCCATATTATTGATATTACTTTAATTACATTATATTGTTGCTTCATTATGTTTATTGTTTTAAGACTGAAACTTATTTTGTTTCTAGTCAATAGGTGAAGGCTTTAAAGAAGCTGTTCAGTATGTTCTACCCCGGCTGCTCCTTGCCCCTGTTTACCACTGTCTTCATTATTTTGAACTGCTAAAGGTAAGAACATTGTGTCAACCTGATGTTTTTTTCACAGTTCTCAGTGTTGGATACCAGAGCTTTGTGTGCTCTGTTAGGTGTAAAACTTTTTACTAGAATGTGAGTAATAAAACTGCTATGATGAAAGAAAAGGTTATATGCTCTGGTGCATGCTTTAACTAACTGAATATCAGCTTGTAATTTCATGGAAGTTTTGCAGCAGCTAATGATTTGTGTTGAATAATTAAGTTTCTATTAATTTAGAAAGCAATCGAGATCTAGGTACTCATATTCTTGGAGTGGTTGCTTCAACAGTGGTAAGAGATAATGGCAAATGGCTGTATTACAGAAAATGTCCAAGGCTTTCTCGAACTGTTACTTTGTAAATTTAAAATAACAGTAAGATTTCTCTTCAAACTTCATTTTATTTTCATAAAAGCTTCAGTGTTCTTGCAATGCTCATCCCATGGTGGTTGTAAAGGTGCTATCCTTCCTTCAAAGGGAAGGTTTGGTTGATATATACACTTCTTGGGCTTTTTGTAATGAGACCTCACATTGGTAGGGTAACAGTAAAGACTCTAACATACACATGTAAAGAAAATTGCTACAGAATATTTTTCTGGGGCATTTACCAGTTAGCACTGAATAATAATCTTTAAGGAGTGTAGAGTATTTTGAGGAAAACGTTCTAATAGAATCTTCATTTGGACTTAATGGAAACTCATAAGGGATACAATGTTCCAAACTTAATTACTTGGGGAAATTTGGATCAGAAGTAAAAAAAAAAAAAAAATCTCACTTGAAGAAATCTGGGTGTGTTTTTCTTGAATGGTTGGTTAGTTGTCTTGGGATAACCCAGTAGTTAGGTCATTTTTGAGTCTAAGTGTCTACAGTTTTAACACCATTTTTACTGATTTAGATCTACACATACAGCTTGGGCACGTAGCTTATCTAGTATAACATGCTTTTTTAAAATTTTGAAACGTATGCTTGATCTGTTTGTCTAGCTCATGGGTTTGGTCTGACTTTTCAGACATTTAACATATTAAGCATTTCCTTTCATGACAGTCCATTGGAAGGGAGGTATGGTGCAGCTTGTCTGCATTTTGTATGATAAAGACTTGCACAGACATAAGGTTTCTCTGCTCATACTTTTGTCACACAGTCTCGAAATGCAGTACCTAGTGGCTTTGCATATGTGCATGTGAACATGGTATTGTCTTATGTAATAGACAAAGCATGAAGGATTAACGTTGTCTGACGCACAGGCATCCTGGGTTGCTTCTTGTCATTGGTAATTTTAGTGGGGGAAAGAGAGCGTGTGTGCTTACAGAAGTACGGAGCAGCTCATGTTTGCCTATTTTAGGGCAAGCTGGAGTCTAAGCTAAGCCCAACTGCAAAGGTTATCAATCTTTTTTGGAACTCCTTACCTATGCTTCATGTAAAATTCTTGTCTTTTCTTATTCATGCTCTACACACACACCCTCCACCCTGTGTAATTCTGATATTGTTGGGTTGGATTTTGTTCTGTATATGATAACCTTCCAGGTTTTCTTCCCACTGTGTGGCTCATCTCACATTTTAGTGAGACACCCATCACTGTGGTTTGTCAGATGCGATACATGTAATGGGCAGTGATGGATAATAGGAGCACATGAAGAGAAAGACAGTAGCTCTCACGGCAGTAGCTTCATCTGTCAATTAGTACATATATGTGCCCACAGCATATGAATCCCTCCCTCAAGTAGTCTCTGCTGGCAGTAACATTTTCTTCCTTATATCTGGAATCTTCAAACAGATTCCAGCTTGGTTATACTTAAAAATGGCCTTACGGAAGGGTATTTGCCACAGAAGGGTATTCGTAGAATTATTTAGCCATATAATCTTGACACTTGCACTGATGCAAGGTTGTATTGAATTCTTTTGTATGGTGAGAGACCTGATTTAGTGATTGCAGGCATATCTATGAGCAATCAAGTTAAAAATGCTATGAAAATGGATCTCTTTTATATCAAGAGACAAAATGTTGGCAAACTAGTATGTGGAAAAACCCACTTTATTTCTGTTGAATATAGATATACTGAAGGATAAAGGGGTTAGCATTTTTCTTTGAGCTATGTTGTGTAATCTTGCGTACTTTGAAGTTATCTATTTAAAATGCCTCTCAAAGTTACCTTCTAACTATGCAGATTACAAAAAAAGTAAATTTCTATCCACTGATGGTTATCCTATTTAGAAATTAAAGCCCTCCTGAAGTTTGGCAGGGCACCAGGAATGCACAAATACATATTCTATTTTTAGCTGAAGCTCCTCGCTGTAACTTTGTTGGAAAACTAGCATATGACTAAGGGCTGTGTTTTCCTTCAACCAACATGAAAGTCCCCAAACTTTTACATAAGAAACTAACTATATAAAATAGCAGCTTCATATGAGACTGTGCTTTTCTGCAGATTTGCAGATAATAGGAATGGGCTTTTCTAAATCATAGAATCATAGAATTCTGTGAATAGAAATGTGGACTCTTAAGTGAAAGGTGGGGTGGTACAAATAGTGCGGTTACTTATGACCTTGGGTAATTGAAGAAAGACGTTTACAAGATATTTAAATTGAATCGGGCACTGTTTCAGATGCTGTAAATTTGTGTGCATGTGTGATACTCTTTCATTTCTTTGGGTAAATAGAAAATTACTTTAAAATTCCTTTTTTTCCAAGTAGGAATGGCTCAAAGCATATATAAACTTTGCTTAGAAAAAATAACATGTTCTGAAAAACAGGAGAGCTAGATAGATTTGATCTTCTTAATTATTTTTTTTTTAAACCAAGTGCAGACTTGGCTCCCATGACTTCTGAATGGAAACTTCTTGTCTCTTTGCAAATATTTTTTAGTTGGAATTCTACCTATAATGATGTTAAATTCTCCGGATGCTTTCGTTTTGCAACAGCATCTAGTGTGTTTTATTTATTTTCTCAAACTTTGTTCTTAGATGATAAATAACTTGCTAGTCTTTACTGACTGGCAATTCAGCTCAAGTAGAAATACTCCTCAATTAAACTTTTTTGTCTTTCTTTCACTATGCTAATGTAACTTTAAAAAAAAAAAAATCTGGTTTGACAAGGTCTTCCAAGATGAGAAACCACCCTTTTCCCAACCTGAAGATACTGAATTTGTTACATGTTGCTGGAGAAGGCATGGCGTGGTGAAATGTTAGTAGGTTAGGACTGGAGTATCTTTAGGTTGATCCCGTACGTCTCTTGCTGTGTGCGTTGTGTTGGGTAACACATGTCAAACTATTTTGGGCTTTCACTTCACTTTGATTCTCAGCCTTCTTTCAGCCAGGCTCACGGTCCACAGTGTAACAAATATAATGAAGTTGGTTTGCGATCCCATCTGTAAGTGGTGTAACCCAGGCCAGCATGGAGAACCACTGACTCTCAATTAGTTGAACTTCGGCAGTCTGCAAAGTTTTTACAATATCTGCAATTGTAGATCATTGTCTCAAAACACTTTCTGCATTGCTTGTATTTGGTACAGGCACTGTAATTAAAAGATTCTCTTGCTTTAGTCAATTCTTAAAGTCTTCAATTAAAAACAGAAAATCACAAATTCAAACTAGCTATGAATTATTTTAAGAAGGTATTTACTTGGTGCTAGCAAAGGATTTTATTTTCTGAAATCACTTTGTCTGGTGTGTTTCTTTCCAAACACAGTAACTTGTATGTACAATACTGTTTTGAAATAAATGTAAAAGCAGAAGTATTACTGTTATACATATATTTCTATTTAACTGCAGATGAGGATGACTTTTTTTTACATCCACTGGAGATAATGTGCAATTTTATGTCTCTGTGACAGATGAAGGCCTATCTGCTGGAGGAAATGTAGCTTGACCAAACTGTTGCTAGTGCGTCATAAGGACTGCAAAGTGTATTTGAGTGTTTCTTGGGAGAAAAAGCTGGGGTGATGCAAAATTGGTCTCAAGTCTAAGAAGAGATTTCCTAGAATATGACAGTAGGTGAAAAATTTAAGCAACTTCTTCATGTGGTTAAGCTATGAAGACTTATATTGCAACTTCAGTGTTGTAAAGGAACAGAAGTTGTGCCTTATGGTAGAAGTTGGAGGTGATACAGCCGGGTAAATGAGGTTCCATACTTCTTTCTTGCTTGTGTGGTTTCATTGACAATTCTCTTGCTTTTCTCCTTTAAATGCTAGTGAGTTTATGCTTTAAGTCAGCTGTATGTTTGGCAGCCAGAGGGAAGATGATAAGGGAGAATAAAACTTGGTCACACGTGTGTGTGTGTGCACTTTTTTTACAAACTTGGTTATTGTTAATCTAACTAATTGGGCTCTCTGAGGTAACTCTTTAATTGAAAAAGTTACTCAGAATCTATTGAATTTTTTCTTTCTAGCTGTGGTGCTCATTGATGGATTTCCTATGTGTATGTATCAGAGATACATATATGCACATGTGTATCACTTTATTTGTCAACTTGACAACATGACTTATGTCATCTGTTATGGAGTTGTGATGGGGCTGTATGTTCTGTTGTATAGCTTTTTTCTTTTTACACAGGATGTATCTGGGCTCTTGGGAAGCAGATGTCTCTTTCCAGGGAATTTTCTAATGAGAAGTGATTACCTCGGAGAATATCTCTTTCCATTATCCTGCCAAAATTGCTTTTCTACAAAAGGTGGATAAAATCTAACAAAAGCAAAAGTAAAAAATTCCTCCTTGCACTTTGCTTACAGACCTCAGTGACACTTGAGCTGTGTTATCGTCAATCTGTTGTCAGACCAACAAATGCTGTACTTTGATATCTTGAAGCAGGGAGTAGGATGGCACAGGGCCAGACTGTTCTTACCTAGATTATGCCCTCTTTGGGGAGTCAAATGAAGCACTAACTGAACTCCAACTTTTGACTTCGCTTATGTGCTTAACTGTAGGGTTCCAGAGTCCTGCTTTCTGATCCATTTTCTAGGAATACCTGCAAGGCAAATTCTCCCTGGTACTGTAGGAATTAAGAGAGCTGTACTGGGGCAGGCTATTCTCTGGGGCTGGTGGTCTGTTCTGGTTTTCAATGACTGCTGCTAATGATGGTAGATAGCTCTTTATCTTACATGGCAGCAGTTTATGCTGAACACCCAAGGCCAAGCTCTCATGAAAATAGATGGTTGTTACAGGAACTTGGACAAATTTTGATCCTTTTTCCCCCCCTCTAAATAAAAGTTTCAACACAATCCATCAAGAATTGAATGTTAAGAAGCTTATTGTAGCTGAGATTTGCAACTCCTATAGGATGACATTAGTTTTTGTGACTGGCAGTTATGATATAGTCCTTGATACACTTGTATTGCTGTATAGTCTTTTAATAGCAGTAGTATATTTCCCTGTCCTCATCTCCTGCCTCCATTTCTGTCACCTTCTGTGCAAAAGGGGGATCCTCGGAGAGAGGTAGCACTACAGTTGAGACTTTCATATACTTGATTTCTTCATTGGAAATGTTTCTGGATGTGGAGTTGTGGATTTAGTCCCACTACCAGCATGCTTTCTCTGTTTGCTCTTATAGCAGTGGAGGTCTGTGTTTTCTGTCAATACTTTGATATGTTCAGTGGAAACTGATGGAAAGATGTAGGAAGTAACAAACATAAGTAAAACAAGCTGTATTCATGGTTTCTGTAGACCAAGTCTACAGATGGGATTCTGCTTGTCATCCCTCATTTCCTCTGCTGTTTTTTCCTTAAGCAGGGTTCCTCTTAAAATCAACAGGGTTCTACTGTTGCTTCCCAGAATGATCTCTGAAATCGTGAATTCATCTTACATAGCGTTCAAAAATTCATACATTTCTATCCACACATAGAGGTGCCATCCAGTTGAGCTTACAGCCTTCCAATCTTGGCTGGGAAAGATCAGAGTTGAATTGTGTCGAAGCAGTGAAAGTGGATTTTAATCCACTTTGGAATTATAAAAGAGAAAGGGAAGATGTTTTCAAATTGATTTTGTCTTTACTATGATGGAAAATTTGGGGGAAGAAAATGGAAGACCTCAATTACAAGTGTGGAAGCACATAGGTAAATATTTTGTGATATTTCGAATACTGATCTAACTAAATGTTATGAACTTAATTATGAATTTTAAATTTCTAATGTATTCTGCAGGTCTGCTAATAATGATGAGACAAACCAAAGTGACAGTAAGAAAGAAGATAATTTCAGAGCATGAAGGCTCTGGAAGGATCTGTGTGAACTTGTACATTTGTTGCAGAAAGGTAATGAATCTGCTGTGGAAGAGACATCAGCATATGCAAAAAAACCCCCCAAAAAAACCCAAACCATATTTTTGAAGAATGCAGACCAAATGGGTCTTCCATACTCTGAGAAGACAAGGCCTCCTGTGAACAAAGTAGCCATTTCCCTAGTAATGGAATCTGGGCATATAAAATGTGTATATGGCAGCTAGTAGCCTACAAAAAGTCTGAATGTTTAGGAAATGGTTTTATGAGAACATCAAGGAACTTATTTGAAAGCAAGACTGTTTTTGTATCTGTTCCTTGATGAAGGAAATGTTGGTTGTGTAAGCTCAATGAGAATTGCTCACATACGTGAATCCCTTCCCAGCTGCAGAAACTGAGAGCAAAAATACACTTCCTGCTGAGCAGACACCAGTTGAAATACCTAGCAGGCTGCAGTAGCACTTGAGCAGACCTAATCTGAAATACAGTCTGCTGACAGGCTGGGAATTCATGGGAATGCTAGTGGCAAATTGGCCACAATAAGAAACCTGTTACAGAAAACTTTGAACTGTTGAATTGGTGAAACATCAACTGACAGACTTCTTTGTGGTACACATTTCTGAATAGCTCTTCCTGATTTTTCCTCAGTGTCCATCCTGATTTGAAAAATGGCACTTCGAGTAGTGTAATTTATTTCTGAAACACTTATTTTAATTTCATTTCCCCAAATAAGAGCATCCACATCAAGTAATCAAAGTAGCAGTTCCTTAATTCATGTTTCTTTAGTCCAAGTGGTTTCACTTTTTTGGGCTCAGGTGAAGTTTGATGTACTTAAATTTTCACATATCTTTGAGATCTATTTTAAAGTCACATAGTCAAGCTGTGAAAGAACTGTGAAGCTTGTACTAAAAGTTGAAATGCTTCTTATTTTCCTCTGTTTTAATGCTTTACTTGTACAGTATGCTTCCTAATGGGCCAACCATATTTACATTATATGAGTTAAAAATTAATGTGAAATAAAAGATGAGGGCTTTTTTTGCTTCCCTTTTAAAATGTACTTCCGAGAGAATGCTGGAAGCTTTTTGTAACTATTTATCTGATATCTGAGGTTTGATATCTGACATGTTTATGTAAGATTATGTGATTTAATGTAACTTCTTAAAATTAAACTGAGAAGGCATAGTTAAACTTTGAGCGGAGAAAAAGGTTTTACCATTACTTCAGTAATATATTAAGTTCTGTTCCACTCTTAATGCAAATAACGCTGCTGTAATGTACATCTAAATAAACAGTTATATAAATGTATGCATTTTTTTACTGCACTGTGCTCAAGATTGTCTGAGTTTCTATGAAAACAAAATGACTTTTGAAGTTTCAATGCATTAAAGCTGTGTAAGTATGTCCAGAATTATGGCACATGGAGTTTCCTTTAAGCTTCAAGTGTGAAGTGCCTTTTAGATTGCTAGCATTTTCCAGAAGTGTATCGTGTTCCCTGCAGTTGTCCCCATTTGCTGTTCCAGATGATTTCCTGATGCTTTCTAAAAATCAAAGTTTCTGGCTATGAGAGCACTTTTTTCCCAGCATACTACTGCTTTGAGCTGAGGCTTTTTGTTATTTGGAGGAATTGCAAAAAGTTGGAAAGAGCTCTTGGGCAACTCAATGCTATTGAGCCAGCTTCCAGGATTGTTTTATGGCAAAAGGCCAGCAGACCTGCCTGCCTGCATTTGTCAGAGGAGAAACTCTCTTCATTTTTATTCTTGATCATAAAATAGCCTGTTTCAGGATTACCTTTTGGTAGATACCACATTCTTAGAAACATGTTGAAGAAAATGATGACGCATTAGAACAGAAGCTGGAGTAACTGGTGTTGGTGCACTTCAAGTTCTCGCGAACGTTGCTTACTTACATGTCATTTCCCTACAGAGCTGATAGCTCAGTCACACTACAGATCAGGCTTGCTTTACCAGCCATGCAAGTGTTTTGTTGCCTTGCTGTGGGCTTCAGCATGTCTGAAGAAATTACGTACTGGGTTTTGAAGAGGTTTCTCTGAAGCAGCACTAGTTTGAGCTCATTGTTCTGAGTACTTGCGGTGTGCAGCTTCCACCTGTAACATGGGACCACTTATGCGCTAAACTTCTTGGATTAATGTTTTGAGGGCACTAAGTATCGTTAGCACCTACAATCAAATGATCTTGGGTTAAGCTTAAATTAAGAAAATTTAACTGTGATTTCCCTGCCTCCCATATGCTGTTGTGTCTTTTGTGTATAGAAGCTGATTTGTGATCTCTCCTCCCAGATGAATTGGGGAACCTGCAGTTCACAAATTTCAGTGGTTAGATTTAGAATAATATTCTAGGAAGGCAGAAGTCTAGATTGTGATATAAGCCCTGAAGTACAAGATTTTATATGCATTGTGACACCTACTAGTATTGTTATACCTGCATTTTCTCATCATAAGTATAAATGTTTTTTCTGTCATTGTCTTTCTAGATAGATGTTTCCCTGACAGCATAAGAGAAGGAATAACATAGTCTAACTTTGTACCGAATGAGGAGGATTTCTTTTGTATCCATTTGGAATTTCCTGATTTTATAAATCTCTAATCCTTGTGTTATGCAACAGGTAGAACAAAATACCTTGTCTTCCACTTCTTGATATCTCTTCAGAGCTTGTAGCCTAGAATGTAGAGTACTTTTTTTTGTTAGAAACTTGCCTTAGCAGTCTTATTTTCCAAGTTTGTTTTCCTGGAATGGCCAGGATACCGTGCCTATAGTATTGTGAATCATTGCAGTCATTACAAACCAATATTTTCTCATAAGTTTTTTAATAAACACAACAATTAATACTACTGATAATCAGAAATCTGCATCTCCTTCCCATAATAATACAGTATTCTTCACAGGACACTTTATTTTTAAAAAAAAAAAAAAAAGCACACTTTTATTTAGTATCTATGCAATTCATTCATTAGGGGGCACTGCACAGCTATAGAAGAATCAGTGGGATTTGCAGAGAAACTTGGCTGCGTTTCCAGTGTTGCCATTTCACTTTCCATAAACTCCTCTTCCAAACTGTCTGGGGCCAGTGTAAGATGAAAGTCATTGCTGTAATTTAAGCTCAGTTCTGACTAAAGCTGGTTTTGATAGCAGTTTATGGTAATTATAGAATGCTAGAATATAAACTTTCAAATTCCGTTTCTGTGTGCAGAAAAAGTGTCTTCACAGTAGTTCACAGCACTGTCTGATTTGCCAGTTGTGTTGGTCATACACTTGAGAAGAGACATAATTTTACACACTACTTTCTAAATGTTAAACGTGGAGCTTAATTACACTCACTGGACTTTGATTTAGTTTGTATATACAGTTGGAAATATGGGTTACTTCCAGTGGGTCCTGATGGGGAAATGTTAGCCTCAAACAGTTTCTTGCTCTCCAGCCCTGTACACAAATGTGTTTTGCTTTTGGACATGGACTTTTCTGTGATGAATACCAAAATTTTTCTAACTAGAGGGAAATTGCTGTAAAAGGCATTTTGTAAACAACAATGGCGCAGAATGCTTTGCAGTAATGAACATTAATCTGTACCAATATGTTTCTGAAGAGAATGTACAGGGAGTAATTTTTTTCCAGGTATTCAAGTTGATAAGGTGCTACATTGAGAAAATTCCTGATTACTTAATAGGGGCTTATTTATCTGTTTGGTTTAGTGCTCCCCTTATATGTGTTAGCCTACACTTGCATGGGTTTCTTTTGAGATTTTTCTGAATTTCAAAAACTTTCTTCTTTTGGGATATGGGCCGGTTTTGTTCTGCCTTATGCTAGGCACCATGCATCTGTGTTAGTGTGGAGCATTTAGGTTATATAGACAGTATTAAAAATAAGGAAATAATTTCATAAGCTTTATTGCATGTTGAGCCTAGTTTTCACCAATTTTGTCCTGTCTTTTACATGCTTTTTGCTCCTTACCGTGTCTCCTGTGGTACCTTTACGAGCAAATGGCAGAATATTGTAGGATCTAATAAGGCTTGTTTTCAAGACTAGGCTAAACAATCTTGTTTGTTATTGAAGAGTAGCTACCCAGAGATAACAGGAAAGCCAAACTCTTTTGATGGAAGTTGGCAAAGAGGCAGTGCGCAAGGCAAAGAGCCTCCTTTGAACTCTTGTGCGGCAAAGATGCAAAATCTTAGAGGTAGTTAAATGTTTTTCTTAGCTTTCTTTCAGGACTTCTGCCAGTGGTGCTGCACCTGCCTCATTTATCTGAAGTCTTCTCTAAACCTAGATGATCTGCACAACTGAAGCAAAGGGAAGACGATACGTCTGTGTTAAATCTAGAGAGTAGAGGAATATAAAACGAGGGTAGTCTGTTCCTTCTTGGAGTGATGTATTCTCCCTGACACCTTTTGGGAAGTAACTCCTGTTGTGGTGCATTGTCAGGCCTATTTCAGTGGTTGTCTCATGAGTAGGCACTGATGCCTAATGCTGCTTAGGTCAAGAGTATGACAGATTACACTACATGAACCAAAGCTGCCTAGAATAAACCTTGTTGTCATCCTTATGGCTAAAAATGCAAATAAAGTAGTTCTTGGCATTGATAGCTATTGCAGTGAATGATTAACTCTTGTCAGGGGAAAAAAATTAATGCTATTCTGTGACCCATTCAAATGTTTAATATGAATATGTTGTGTTCAGTTGGATTTTGGAGGACAATAATTTCCATTTCACACTGGAAGCAAACAGCACATTTATACTGTTTCCAAGGGTGTCTTATTCTGGTCCACACAGCCTGTTGCTTCACTTGTACCACTTCCGTCAAAACCAATCTTTCAGTTGTGTGGAAGCAGTTCTTGGTGTGTAATAGTCTGAAACGCTTGTCTCTTAATAATCCTGTAAATAACTATCTCAGTTTTATGTGTAAGCCACAGCTGTACAATTTTTTTCACTAACTATAATGTGAAACGAAGATTTAAGATGAAAATCTTAATATCTGCCACATTTTTAGCCTCAGATGTTTGTTTTATAAAACTTATCTGTCACAGGGATAGTTAGGCACAGAATACTAGTATTAACCCTTCTTGTCCAGTTTTAGGTTATAACTATTACATTTTTTTTGTCCTTTAAGAAAAGCTGAGTTAGTATATGAAGGCATTAAGGTATCTGTGTATTCGGGGTGCATAAGTCCCTATCTGGTTTTACAAGCTGGCCATCGTTAGATGCCCCCATATTTTCTGATGAACAGCCAAGCAACCTCTCCATGGAGGAAGAACATTTACTTCTCCCCATCATCCCTCTGGTTGTTGCTTTTCCTCTTTGATTTTTTTTGTGTGAAAAAAATCACAGTCCTCGTGGATGATAAGCTGAACACAAGCCAGCAGAACACCGTTACAGCAGCGAAGGCCTGTACTGCTGCATTAGCAAGTGTGCAGCCATCGTGTTGAGGGCAGTGGCAGTTCCTACCTGGTCAGTACTGGGAAGGCTGTGTCGGGAGAACTGCATCCAGCTCAGGCTTCCTGTTGATGTTGGTGTACTGGAATTGGAAGGGCTTGTCAAGATGACATGAGGAACGGAGCACGTGATGAAGGAGAAGCTGGGGGAGTGGGCTTATTCATTCTGGAGAAAAGGAGGCTAAGGAGGAGGGGAAACCTTCCTGCTGTCTTTGACTGTGTGATGGGGTGGGGAGGGCAGAGAAATACTTCTCGCAGCTGCACAGTGCTTCCACATATTCCACTATGAAAAGTCAGTAAGGGAAATCCTGGATAAGCTATCAGGAAAAAAATTTTCACCATGAGGTATTTCAGACATTGGAACACATTGTCCAGAAAGGTTGTGGCCTCTCCATCCCTACAGCAATTCAAAACTCAGTATGGCCCTAGGCAACCCGATCTGTGTTGGCCCTGCAGTTGAGCTGGAGGTTGGATAAAATAATCTCCAAGGTCCCTTCCAACCTGAATTACTGATTAAACTGTTGTTAGTGAGGTGCGAGCCTTTGTAATCTTCTGTTTATAAGTGCGATCAAGGAATTTTGCTTAGCTTTTGGTCCTGCTTGCCTGTTACAGGAGTGTTTGTACAAACATACAGACATCCCACAGATTTGATCTTGTGCTGTAAAGTGATATTTATGGGGATCTCCTTCCTCACTTGTTTCTCTTAAGATTTAACACCTTTGATGGGTTCTTTTTTTGGAGATGTAAGGTAAATCAAACTAGTTTTGAGGTAAATAACGTGTGCTCTGGGGAACTAGTGACTGCTGCTCTTAATTTTACTGAGATTAAGCTCTTAGCAGACAGTTCTCTGTCTCACTTGTGTCAGTAATGCACCTGGTTATTTCATTAACTTTAATAACAAGCAGGAGCATGCAAAATCAGCAGATGGTTGGATTTCTTCTTCCTAGGTCAAACTCCTGGCTTTGCACATACCAAAAGGATTGTAACACTTTTTGTATTTGACTTTCAATGTTCACAGCAATTGGAAGAAAAAAGTGAGGATGAAGAGGATAAAGAGTGCTTAAAGCAAGCAATAACTGCCCTACTAAATCTTCAAAGCAGTATGGAACGGATATGCTCCAAAAGTCTTGCAAAACGAAGGCTTAGGTAAACATGTTTCCATTTTTCCTGCTCTCTGCTCTTAATGCTTTGCTATAAATCCAGGGCTCTCAGTTTCCTCTTTTAGTAAACAATGAACAAAATAGTTTGTGACAAGCCTGCTTTTTCAGAGGAAGTGACATCAAAGCCAAGATAATTTGTTATTGTTTTAAAAGCGTTCTAATTTCTATGTGTCCTTGCATACTGGTAGTTGAGATGTTCTGAGAATTCGCTGGTAAGAAGAAAGTTATAGCATTTGTGGGTAAATTATGCTCAGATAATAAATATCCACCTAAAAATATTGTAGAAGTACATTTCTGTGTGATTAGAAGGGAATGTTCTTGAATTTGAAACTAATTAATCTGAAGAGTTTTTTGTGCGATGGCTAGTTAAAATTATCACTGGGTAATAGAAATAGATGCATAGATAACTAGTACTTGATTGCACTGTTATAGCAAATCCTTGGATTATACTATCTGCTGTTTGATTTAATGTTAATATTTGTGCAGTTATCTTTGCTTTTGCTCTTAAAATTGTTTCAGTATTTCCTTTGCCAAACAAATTCTGTGCTGCAAAGTGTAATCTTTAGACTTGGACATGAATGTATTTAACAGCTTATTTTCTCTGAATGTGCTTCTTTCAAATTAATGAGGTCTAAAATTGTTTTGTTGGCTATGGAAGTGAGTGGTTTGTTAGGCAAAGAAGCACTAACGGTTTGCCTGCTTCTGATTGCTTGTGTTTAGGTAAAACATTTATTGCATAGAAGATAAGTAGAAAATTTATCAGATGAGGTACTTAAGAGAAACATTAGTCAAGGCTTGCAATGGTGCTGATACTGAGTGCTGAAAAATGCATTCTCAGTGGAATTCTTATCACTCAGAAAGATGATCTTGTGTTTTTGCTGTTATTGGTGGTTGTGGTTTTTAAACACATGTATACTAACAGGCTCCCTTTCTCCCATCCTTCACTGAAGTGAATCTGCATGCCGATTCTATACTCAGCAGATGAAGGGGAAACAGCTAGCAATTAAGAAAATGAATGAAATCCAGAAAAATATTGATGGTTGGGAGGGTAAGGACATTGGACAATGCTGTAATGAGTTCATCATGGAAGGAACACTCACACGTGTAGGAGCAAAGCATGAGAGACACATATTTCTATTTGATGGCTTGATGATTTGCTGTAAGTCAAATCACGGCCAGCCAAGACTTCCTGGTGCTAGCAATGCAGAATATCGTCTAAAAGAAAAGTTCTTCATGCGAAAGGTACAAATCAACGATAAAGACGACACTAATGAGTACAGACATGCTTTTGAAATAATCTTAAAAGATGAGAACAGTGTTATTTTTGCTGCTAAATCAGCTGAAGAGAAAAACAACTGGATGGCAGCACTGATATCTTTGCAGTATAGAAGCACGCTGGAAAGGATGTTGGATGTAACAATGTTGCAGGAAGAAAAAGAGGAGCAGATGAGATTTCCAAATCCTGAGCTTTATAGATTTGCAGAACCTGACTCTGAAGAGAATATTGTGTTTGAAGAAAACATGCAGCCCAAATCTGGAATCCCCATCATCAAGGCAGGAACTGTTGTCAAGCTCATTGAGAGGCTGACTTACCACATGTATGCAGGTGAGGCACTGCATTTATATAGCCAAAATTCAAGGTGGTGACTAGTTTGTGCTTCTCTTTCTGTGTTAAATACATGTAGCAAAACATATAAAGTGTGTGGAAAGCAACTGTGCTTTGCAGTGTACATATTCTAACATGCTTTTTGAGTTAAGGTTTTGAGATCTAAATATGTACCGCTGTAGCAGTTAAAAATATGAGTCCTGTTTTGCTGAATGTAGTGGGGTATGCATGTGCCTAACGTTATTCTCATGCAAGGGACCAGAGGAGGTGGAGGCCTGCAGGAATTGTGCTCTAGACAATATTTTTCCTGTATGCCCCAAGCTACAGGAACTACCGTCCCTCGAGACTTCCAAAGCTGGGTGGCACATGGAGCACCAGCATTGTGGGGGAGAATTATGGGCCCAGTGTTTTCAGTTAAGGGTTGTACTCTTATCAACTATTACCTGTGTCCATGCAGGCATGTAATGAAAAGACCAAATATCAGCTTGCCAGAAGCAGTCACTTGTGTAATTTGGCCTTGGAACTTCACCTTAATCAGAATATCAGTGGAAACTTGATTTAAGGACTTTTGACTTCAGGTTTCTGTTTGTGTTGAAGACATCGAAGGCATTTATGTGATCATCCAGTCCAACTTCAGTGTGTGGAGTTTTTATTGATAATTTTCCAGGATTTTCATAAGCTGTGCTGAAAAGCATGGGCTTGGGTTTTGGGTTTGGAATTGTTGTTATTTTTTTGATTCTACCTGTATGTCAGTTATTCTAAAACTTCATGCATCTTGGTAGTAGTGCTTCTCATGTTCAACTATAGATTCTTTTCTCCCCCCCCCCTTTCTTTTTACTCTTTATACTCTGATTATCCTAAATTATTGTTCTGCAGCACACTCCTGGGTACGCCGCATAGACCAGGAATATTTGCTTGGAAGAAGTGGGGAGTAAGCAGAATATAATTAGTGCAGTTTAGTGCTCTTGTTTGTTTTTAAAATGCTTGTATTTACATCTTTTTACTCCATTACTTTTATTGCTCTTCTCCACATTTCCTTCAGTTGAGCTTTCCTGACATTTATTAGAAACCCAAATGCAATATCGTGCTGGCAGTTTTTACCAGACCAGTTTTGTGCCTGTCTTCATTTTCTTGTAATTTTATAAACTTTTAGCTCTTGGCTTCGAATTTTAACAGGCATGATTTATGACATAATCTTATGGTTTTGGAAGTTAAAATAAAACAATTCAGCCTTAGAGAAAGGAAGATTCTTTTTTTCTTTTTTTTTTTTAAAGCTAGCATTGTATTTGGCAGAGAATGAGCAAAAATAGTACTTCATTAGTGCCCTTGTGAACATTTGCTTTGCTTTGGCTAACTTACATGCCATCAGGAATTGCCCTTTCCATACGCACTGGGACTTTGGTTCCGTAGCCTTGGTGTTGCTCCAGGTGCTAGCAGTGCTCTCCATGCATCGGCTCTGTCCAGGGAGCCACAAACTACATTCTCCAGTTCCATAAACCAGAAAGGCCTGTTTTTAAAGAACATGTGGCTTGTTGAAATAAGTCTCTTGTATTGGTTTTTTGCATCTGCATGTCTTCTTGGCCTTTCTAGCACAAAGGACATCAAGGAAGAACTCAGATCGACTGATAAGATCCACCTTCTTTCACAGTCATTTAAATCCCTGCTTGTAACAGCCCCTATTTAATAAAGCTTGAAGTAGGTTGCCTGAAGCCTAACGTTGTAGGTATGTGTGACATTGACCAAACTATTGTATGGCAAAACTGAGACCATGCGTACTGTGAGATAGGCGGAGAGTCTTTGACCAAAAGAGTAAAAATACTTGTGATGTATTTAGCCTCTTTGTAGCCTTAAAGATCTTAGTGCAACATACATGGACCTGATGCTGAATTGCTAGCTTGCATGTCATTTCTCAGCACTCTTTCATTCTATAACTTCTGTTTTATAATTGGTTTTCTGTGAGGAAAAATGTCATCGTTCTAACTATTCTGTACTGTATTTTCCAGGGGAACAAAGAAGTAGAGATATAGTGACTCAGCCAAAAAATGCTCTGTTGTACAGGAAACAAGGTCCATTTACTAAGTAAATCATTCAGTGTTTTGTTGCATTTTATGAGATGCAGTGAGTAGGGCAGCAACTTTCCATAGTAACCCTTTAGCTCCTTTTGTACACTTATCAGCTGAGTTCAAGGCTTCTGTTTTGCTTGGAGATGTGGGAGGATGAGTACTCTGGTGATGTCTAGCCCAACAGCTACAGACTGTAGAATTGCTTTTCTTGCCCCATGTAGGACTGTGTATGCGTGATTGTAATCTTAAAAGAATTTATTGACTTTATATTCATATGTCAGAATAGCAAGCCCTTACTTTTCTGAGGTGACTTTTCTCAAATATGGTGTGACTGGTTATGGCAGCCCTTGATCTGACAGTCTAAAGACAGTATTTACCATAGCTGTGACTCTTCTCTTGTTTATCTTTGTAGGTCAAATAATATAAGGTACAATGAACGGATATAATTGCAGAGGTAGTACCAATTTGTTGCAAGTAGCCGAGGAGCAGTTCAGTTAGTTGCAAATTGAGGAGTATATGGGCTGTGTTCAGACAGTGGTCAAATCGGGTCTCAACTTTTTTGTCATCTGTGAAGATCCACACAGTCTGTCTCATTTGTAAATAGGGGTGTTGGACCTTTTCATTTTCTTCCCTCACCTCCTGACAATGCACAAACCAGCTTACCAGCTGAAATACTTCTCTTTCAATGTGGAACAGGGACAGCCCGGTAGCCTAGCTCTAACAAAGCCGTGAGTAGGAGGCATCCAGCCACCGTGATTGCTGGGGCAGGAGGACGGCCCTGACGGCCACCTGGCTGCAAGGTGCGGGAGACTGTCCAAACCATCCTGCCACAGAGCAGTAAAATAGGGAGAAACCTCCTCTGCAAAAGCAGCTTTCCATATATTTTTACATGAGAGAAACTGCCCTTCGATTAGAAATTCAGGTTCTGACACTATTTGCATATTCTGGTGGGTTTCACTTGTTCGAATGTGTTTCTGTGTTCATGATCTCCTCCTTTGCGCAACTCTTGTTTAAAGGCAGCTGGGTTAGGTGGTACCAAGATTTGAAAGTTGTGGCATTTTTTTTTTTATCTATAGGGCAGTGCTCTTCTATTTTTAAAGCTTTGATATGTTAAGAGTGCTTGTGCGTCATCGTAGTGTCCGTTTCCTTTCTTAAGGAATTCAAGGGTGATTATTTATAAATCCTTGTAGAACAAGTTATTGTTCTTTTTTAGCTTTCAAATTGGCTGTATTGAAGAGAGAATTATCACACGAGCAGACATCCTGACTAACTAGTGTTGTCTGTATTTTTTTTAACACTCATATATTGTACACTATTTTGAGTTACAGATTTTGCTAGTAAGATAACAAGGTTAGATTTGGTTTTCTGATCTACTCTATTTGAAATTCAATATGTATTGTGGATTTAAACACTGACCCTACCTGTAAATAACAATAGCTATGACTCAGAGCTTGCAGTGATCTGAAAATGTTAATTGCCATGGAGGCTTTCTTTTTCATGTAGAAAAAATCTATTTAGGGTGGATGCTGTGTACAGAATACAAGCTGTGAAAACATGAGTTACTGTGCTTACTTCTGTACTTGTTTTTTAGGAAAACAAAAATTGTATATTTTCGTGATGAGGTTGATGGGGACAGGGATGACATGCTTTGTGCAAAAGGATATGGAGTTTTGCCTTTGAAAAGGATTTTAGTCTGTACAGTTTCAAGGAGAGGTGGGAGAGGCGTTACGATAAGAAAAACAGAGTAATGAAGGACATAGGGATGGTAAAGCAGAATAGCCAATTGTTTAAGAAATGGGAATTCGCATAGAACAGAAATGCAAGGAAATGCTGTGTTACACAATACACGGTTAATCTGCGTGACCCATTGCAGTAAACTGTTGCCCAAATGAAGAGCTTAGTAGGATCTAAGAAAGGTAGAATGTTCATTCAAATGGAAAAGAAGCTGGTAAATAGTTAAGGAGGGTTTTAAAAAAGCTCTTAAAACCCCATATTCCAGGAAACAAGTCTAATGGCTTAATAAGTGTTAGGTCAAATAATGTAGGCGGGTTTTTTCTTCATTACAGCACATAGAAACTCTTGCTTCAAGTCCTGTGTGCTCCTCTTCAGCCACTCTGTGTTAGAAAAATTACCATTTGGGGTTTGTTTTTAAAATCTGTATATGGATTTAATATGCAAAGCCATTGCAACCCACTCATTAATTTTGTTCAGTCATAACAGTGTTAACCTTGTTTCTAGTCAGCTCTGTGCAGTGCCAGCGTGCTGTCGCTGCATTTCCTCATACTTGAAAACAAATGGTTTTGCTTTTGTAATTAAGGGAGACACTTTGGTTTTCTGTTTTGAATATTTGCTTGTTTTTAAAACTCACTTGAGTATTTTAAATGAACTGATATGTAATCTGTTGATTTTCTTGAAGTGAAATAAATATAACCTCAAAAGTATAGCTGTCAGCTGAAAAAATACCTAGCCTGCCTTCAACCACGACTTGTTATCAGTTGTACCAGTTTAGGGAAAACGTTCTTCCCTTGAAGAGGCTATTTCTATCCAATGCAAAGTTAGTCGCTGTGTCTTTTGAGTTATCTTGTCCCAATCATTGTCAAAAACAAAGTTGTTTACTAGATGGCTCATAAATAAAATAATCTACTCATTATTTTCAAAGTTCTTGAAAAAAATTCCAGTCTTTTAATAATTGAAGCAGAAGAAAAAGTCATTGTTTTGAATTTTCAACCATAAAAATTGTTTTGAATTTTGATTTGTAGTGCTATTTTAAGAGGTTCTGAATTGTTACCAAAGCAGTTTTGGTTTACATCATCTTCTCTGTAAATTGATAGGCTGGCATCCTTAATTTTAAAGGATACTTAAAGTTATTTTGAAGTATAAAAAAAATTAGGTAATTGCTGACATGAGCATAAAATTATTCTTTGTCTTAGATCCCAACTTTGTTCGGACTTTTCTCACAACATATAGATCCTTCTGTAAACCTCAAGAGTTGCTGAGTCTGCTAATAGAAAGGTATGCCACCGTTAAAAATATTGTTCATACAAAGTGCAATTTTAATTTTTTTTTTATTATTATTTTTACTTGGAGTAGAGTTTGTAAGATTCTTGTTTTCCAGTTGGTTTTGATTCACTCCAAACACTTTTTAAAAAGTTGTCAAATTCAAGGATTGCAAGTGAAATGTGCGAGTTATATCCAGAAGCTTTAGGACTGTTCAGGTAGCTGCAGTAACTTCCAGCATCCCATGGTTTTGTCTTTGAAATCTGTATTATTATTGAATTTAGCAAATCTTCATATGTGCTTACCAAGATTCTGACATGTGGAAACGTTCTGAATTTCTAGCTATCTTTAATCAACATCTTATTCATGCATGCTGTGAGCAAGATTAGTGTTAATAGGAGCCTAGTGCTTATACCCATCTTCTGTGCTAGATTTGAAATTCCAGAGCCTGAGCCAACAGAAGCTGATCGTATTGCTATGGAGAATGGAGACCAGCCTCTTAGTGCAGAGCTAAAAAGATTTAGGAAAGAGTACATTCAGCCTGTGCAGTTACGGTGAGTATTTCATCAGTGTGAGCCAAACTGACTTCCTTTAAGTCTTTTGAAGTACCATCTTTTGGATCCAGTGGCTCTTTGATACCAGCAGCCTTTCTTGTAGATGCCTTGATAGAGAGTGTGCATGGGCAGTCAGCCATTTTGACCTTGCTACTTGAAAACCTGGTGGAAATTCGAATTCATGGCATGAAAAGACTTGGGAAAGGCTTGTGCTGGGTTTTAGACTATAGTGTGCAAATTACTTTCTTCCACTAGCCATTTTTTTTTTAATTCATGTTTCTGCAAGGCTATACAGTGTAAGCGTGCCACAAAGGCGTAGGCAGAGAACTTTTTAGATAATGTTCTTTTTATGAACAATAGCATTATTCTGACTTCTTTAAATTTAAAGTAGAAAAATGCTTATAGCTGGTTGCTGGTGAAATGCAAACAGTAGAATAATTGCATTTGGTCTGCTGATTCTGATACTCCTGTGAGCCCTCGCCTACTAAAAGCCTTGAAATGCTAGACATGAAGATACACCATATTGTAGAGTGCTTACTTATCCTTTACTTTTGCAGAGTATTAAATGTATGTCGACACTGGGTAGAACACCACTTCTATGACTTTGAAAGAGATGCGGATCTTCTGCAACGTTTGGAGGAATTCATTGGAACAGTAAGAGGTACTTATGGTTTCTTAAATGCTGGCATTTATAAAGCATCCCTTTTCGAAGGTATGGAATAGGATCATTTTTCCTTTCACTGAGCAGATAAAGAAAAACAGGACTGACTGCCTATTAAATACTACACAAAGAACATAAAATAAACCTTAATTTAAAAAAAAACGGAAAACAAACTATTATTGGAAGTCTGGCCCCTGTTCAGAACAAAGAATGTTATTTACATCCTGATAAATCAGTATTGGGTTTGTTGTAAAGGGACTGAAATAATGCAAAATAGTAAGTAAGAACTGAGTAATGATCAGGACAGAATAACTGCTTTGATTGCCCTCCTAAACTATACACAGGGGTAATTTTTGTAGAAGTTTGATGGTGGAAACCACTATTTCTTTGAAGCAAGGGTTTTCCAGCTGTTTCACAGTGCATGTTAGACCTGTAGGACACCTTCCAGTTGTGATTCTACAGCTCTTTCCTGTTACCTTGTAAGAAAAACTGAGACAGCTACAGGAGCAGTTTGTAGGAAAATATTATGTTAGAGAAGTATTTAATGGTTATTTAGCAATTAAGAAGAGGGGGAGAATTAGTTTAATGTGGATTACTGGTAAATTTTCAATGGATTTGCTATCTTGTGCCTGAAATTCTTATGGTGTAGAGCTAAACAGGCATTTGGCCTTTGGGTTTTATTGTGAGCTTTGATGCTAAATGCAGTAGAGGGAGAAGCTTTTCCCTGTTTGTTATTTTGCCCTTCTGTGGTTCTATGGTAGGAGTGTACTTTTGCACAAAGTATAAAGTTCAGGGTGTTTACAGAAGTGCATTTTTGTCAAGAGTTCCCATAAACTCACTGCAAAGTCAGAAAAGAAAGGAAAACACCTGATTTGGAGCAGGAACCTAATTTGAGTGTTCTGAATTGTGCTTGCTCAACTTCAGTTGTTCTGAACTTGGCATGCTCAGCATTGGCTGTTGAGGAATTCTTTATAAGTTCAAATGCTTTGAGGCTTGTGTGAGAACACCACTTAAGTAAGCACTTCTAAAGAATATATGCTTGCTTTAATTTAGTAGGTTTGGGGTTTAAATCCAAAGATTTCTCAATTATACTGACCTCTTTGAAAAAACAATATTAAGACTAACTAAATAGTAATTTTCTCTCTGTGTGCCAGGCAAAGCGATGAAGAAATGGGTTGAATCAATCACAAAGATAATCAACCGGAAAAAGCAGGCACAAGCCATTGGGCCAAGTCACAACATTACTTTTGAGAGCCCACCTCCGGCGATTGAGTGGCACATAAGCAAACCAGGACACGCAGACACTTTTGACTTGCTCACTTTGCATCCAATAGAAATTGCTCGGCAGCTCACTTTACTTGAGTCAGATTTTTACAGGTAACTTTCCTCCATTGAAAAACACATGACACAAACCAAAATATTCTCCAGCATGAAATTGTTTCTGCGGGCCCCTGCTGTGAAGCCCCACGGTAGGTCAAGGGACTTTACCAATGCTGTATATTAATTGCTATTTTTTCAGAAAAAATTTCAAAAAACAGTATCTGTCTTATCCTCCCCAAGTTAACATGCAGTACATGTGACTGATGCGTACTGTTAATTGCATTGTGCTGCAGGTTTCTCTTGATATTTTCCGAGTAGGTCAACCTTTAAGAAGTATGAACATTAATCAAATGAGTTTTCTTCATATCCTAGTTTGTGGAGCAAATTATGGACCGTGTCAGATCTTACCAGCTGTCTGTGAGAGGTTGTTCAGGCGTTGGAAGCTCACATTTTATTATGGTGAATGAGATGTAGACTTCATTCTTCATTTAGATAAACAGAGATGGTTAATAGTCACATAAATTAAGAAATATTTACACACTAAAGAATAAGCATAGAAATACCAGTCACTTAGTCGTGTGGGGAGCCTAACATTACAGAAGAGAAGTGATACCTTAAGAATATATTTCCAAATATTAATTCCAAATTCACTGGAAATAAAGAGGTTTGGGGAAAATAATATCTTCTTTCCTGCTTTTAATTATTTTTGATGCATCTTTTTCTAGAGCTGTGCAGCCATCTGAACTAGTTGGAAGTGTGTGGACAAAGGAAGATAAAGAAATTAATTCTCCCAACCTTCTCAAAATGATAAGGCATACAACTAACCTCACTTTGTGGTTTGAAAAGTAAGTGACTTTCATGAATCTGCACCTACTCCATTTCTGGACATTTACAGTCCATTCAGAAGTATACTGTGAAAAATTCTGTTCTGGGAAAATTCCAGTTCTAAGTCACATTTAGATGCTACAACTGGTCCCTGCGAGAATTTTACCATAATGGTCTCAGCTTTTTATTCTTAGAATATTTTCAAATGTTTATTCTCTAAACATTTGCAAAACCATGTCAAGTAATTTGATAAACTTTTCATACTTGTTTGTGTTACAACTTAATATTTGATTTTGGAAAACTCACGAACGCTTTAATACAAAATCAAATGTTCTTGTGTATTTAGATGCATTGTAGAAACAGAAAACCTAGAGGAAAGAGTAATTGTAGTGAGCCGGATAATTGAGATCCTGCAAGTTTTTCAAGAGCTAAACAACTTTAATGGTGTCCTTGAGATTGTCAGTGCTATGAACTCCGCAGCAGTATATAGGTTGGATCACACATTTGAGGTACAGTGAAATGTTTCCCATTTTTGGTATGGAAGTATAATGCAGTGCACCTTAGCTACACTAAAAGCCTGTCTGTTCAATAAGCATGTCCTTCAAAGAAGGAGCAAGGAAGGTAAATCCCCCAACAAATTAATCAATCGGGGTGTAATAGAGAGGGTTTTTTTCTTAGTTTCAGAAGCAAGAAATCATCCTCACGTAAGAAAGGCAGAAAAAGGTAGCAAGATCCTGAGGTGGTGGGGCACTGTCCTCGTGGTCACTGACTTAAATATATCACTATATCACTGGGAGACCGTTACTCTCAGTATTGTTGCTGGGCTACACCTTTACTCTGTCTTTCCAAACAACCTGTTTCATCTCTTTTTAGCAAATTCCAAGTCGCCAGAAGAAGATACTAGAAGAAGCTTATGAGCTGAGTGAGGATCATTATAAGAAATACTTGGCAAAACTCAGGTCCATTAATCCTCCTTGTGTGCCTTTTTTTGGTAAGTACATTTGGTTTGAATGAGCTGTGTCATGCATGAACGTTTGGAAAGTATTGAGTTAGGGCACTAAACAGAGTATGAGAAATCAGTTTTAAAAGGACAGTTGGGTTTGAATTTCAGGTGCCCAGACATTAATTGCATATATGTGAAAGAAAAATTAAAAGTGACTATTAATTGCAGATGTTATTTGCAGTAAAAACAAGTATATCTGTGATATCTTATTTACATATTTACTCATTTTTACTTTGAATGTGGTTTGAACTGTGTTGTGACCATAAATGCCTTAAATGGAAGGTGTTCACATTAGAAATATTATTGCCACTAATTAGTAGAGAAAGAAGGAATCCCTTCCTCATCCAAGAACTAAAACTAGAGTTTTAATTTTTATAGTTTCTTATAACTAGAGTCTTATTTCTATTAAAAAGTCTTATTTCTATAAAAACAGGGTTTGGGAAAAAAGTCTCTTCTTTATCATCAGACTTAACAGTTCTTCTTTCAAGTAGATTGCTTGGAATTTCTGACGTTTAGCAAACTGAAGTTAAGCACATGGCATTCCTGTTCTTCAGCAAGCTACTTGGAAGTTTGCTGAAGATCAGTTCTAACTCTGGACATTACACTTGCCCAGCATGAGCTTCAGGCCAAAACTGAAAGAAAATAGTGTGATGGCTTTTTTGGCCTTTTACAGATTGAGGAAAGATATACTCCAGAGCTCTGCAAAGAATGATAAGATCAACTAAGAAACCTTCTGTCCTGCTTCAGAGATGAGTAGAGGTTAACAGGATCACATGTGAATAGCTTCAGTTATTTCTCTCAAGTTGTACTTAGAAGAGTCATAATGACAGTTCTGATATATTATCTGTGGACTTGAGAGCACTCTTTTCTCTCTAATCTTCAAATGATTTGGTGCAATTATGAAGCCAGGAGTGGAGAGTGGAACAGAAGAATAAAACCTGAAAATAATTTTTTGGAGCTTAGCAGGGGTCTCTAATGGACTAGAGCTGAATGAGGCAGAACAGTTGAGAGAAAGCACTTGAGTTCAGCATACTCTTGTCTTGCAAAATGCAGGTAGTGTTCAGTTGCTTGAGCTTCCTAAACAGTAGGAAGATGCATAGACTTTGAGATTTTGATGCAAAAAAGAAAGCTTTCTGGAAGAGGCATATTAAAATATTTAAATTGTTGCCCATATTTGAAGATTAGGTGAAATTCTCTTATTGACCCCAACAGATAGTTTTTCTAAATAATTAGAGCGCACAAATTAAATTCTTTAAGAATTCTTTGTGTTCCAGTCATGTGACTTCCTCCTTGTTTTGTACTATATGCTGAGAACCTGTTCTGTATGCTCTTTAGGTATTTACTTAACTAACATTTTGAAAACGGAAGAAGGCAACCCTGAATTTCTAAAGCGACATGGGAAAGAACTTATAAACTTCAGCAAGAGAAGAAAAGTAGCTGAAATAACAGGAGAGATACAGCAGTACCAGAACCAGCCATATTGTTTAAGAGTGGAATTTGACATCAGGGTAAGTGGCGTTATTTCCTTGAGTCCATGCACTGAGCTACTTTTGTGGTGACTGTCAGCTAATAGACCATAAGGATAGACTGAGTTCACATAGATTCAGTTGGACGGAATCAGAGACGAGCAGAAGGCCTGTCATAAAATCGCTCTCAGGCCTCACTGTAGGAAAGGGCAGAAAGCTCAATGCTTGCAGTTTGGTCGGTTTGGGGTTTTTTTTTTTCCCCCATCTATTGGGGTGTTGGTAGATAGATCTTCTTACTGACCAGTGTTAAACAGGAACAAAACTACCAGATTCTCACCGTCCTTCACTCAGTTGCATTAATTTGTCCAGTGAGCCCAGTTGTCTTTTTCCTCCTCTGTTACACTGCCTTTATGTTTCCAGGTTTACCTGATAGCACTGTGTTTACATCATGTGTTGGCAGTGATGATGCTCACATTTTTCTTTCTTCTGGCATTTGTTCTCCTTGGTCTGTGGTGTACTCTAAGCAGTCCTCTCTCTGTTTGCTTTCCTTTCTTCCTTTCTTTTCTTTTTTTTTGTCTTCTTTTAGTCTTTTTTTTTTTTTTTAGCAGTCTTCCCTGCATCAGTGTAAATATGGACTACATACAGCTGCTTCTGAAGGTGTTTGAGCTAACCTGGTCTAATTTTTGCGCTGCAGAAAGTATTTTGGGTAGTTGCACAGTTGGTTTTCAGGCCAAGCATAGCAGTAGCAATGCCCAGCAAAGGGCTGGCAACAAACAGACTTAATAACTTAAAAATCTATCATTACTTCTGACTCCAGCATTTTCTCTTTTTTTGGAACAGTTGGGATCATTTGTGCAGTAGAAACAAACAGTGCTAGCTACTAAGAAGTAGCTTAGCTGACAAGTTTTCTACCTTCTTGTATTTCAGAGATTTTTTGAAAACCTGAATCCAATGGGAAACAGCATGGAGACAGAATTTACAGATTATCTGTTCAACAAGTCACTAGAGATAGAGCCACGAAATGTCAAGCCTCCACCAAGATTTGTTAGTATTCAAGGTTTTTTTTAATTTTTTATAAGTATGCTTACATTTGTCTTTCACAGATAGCAGAAGTCATTTTAGATCTCTAACTTCATAAACATGAAGCTACATTTAGGTGATCTTGTGGCCTTTTGATTTTGTTTGATATTATCTTTTTTTGTCATTTCAGCCCAAAAAATACAGCTATCCTCTCAAGTCCCCAGGTGTTCGTCCCTCTAACCCAAGGCCAGGTACCATGAGACATCCTACACCCCTGCAACAGGAGCCAAGGAAAATTAGTTACAGCCGCATCCCAGAGAGCGAGACTGAAACAACAGCATCTGCACCAAATTCTCCCCGAACACCTTTGACACCTCCCCCTGCTTCTGCTACTTCAAGTACTACAGATGCCTGCAGTGTGTTTGACTCAGATCCTTCAAGTCCTTTTCATGCAAGTAGGTGTTAATAGATAGTCTACCAAGAATGTGCATATTAGCTTTTGTGGTGTTAAACAGCTGAAATCATGTTTAGCCTTCTAAAGTGAGTATAGGAATAGTTGCTTTTGTCCCCTTGCGGCAGCAAAAACTTTCAGTGTGTTTTATTCCTTTTTTTTTTTTTTAAACTAAGGTTTTATTGTAAAGGGAGAAAGGGAGCAGAATTAGGTGTGTTACATAGATAGCATTACCTGTCTTTGGAGAAAGTGTCAAAACAGAAGGCAGAGATATATCACTAGTGCCCATATATGTCCCAAACAAACATTTGTGGGATTTGCTGCCATATATATATATATGTGGTGAATGTATTCGGTGAGTATCTGTTTAGTGAACAATGAGAATAAAAATGAATGTTTTATGGGTGCCTTATTCTGCTGTCTGCCATTCCCAATTGGTTTCAGTGCACATGGATGGTTTTCCTGCAGAACTTAAAATCAGTATTGCCCTGCTTTAAATCCATTGGGACCTACTACACCTATTTTTCTTCTGTCTTCATCAACATACAAGGTAGCTCATATTTTATGGTGTGCTTTCAGTAATTGATAGTGGATATTAGCCTCCTTTCATGGATGAGGGCTTTCAAACGAAGTACAAGGTTAGTCTTGTGTTCAGCTGGTTGCCACTAGGAGGTGAAATAACTTGCTAAAAGCAGAAGTTGCTTAGCAGAGCAGTGACATTTCAGTGTCTAAGCCAGGTCTCTGGAATACCTCTTCAGAAGATATTTCTTCTTTGTTGGGTTGGCCCATCAATTGCAGGTTCAGGATACTGTTTTAGTGCTGTTGTGATACAAGAACAACTTTGTGGTGTGGTTTTGGTCTTGAGGATTACTTAAGAATGTAGAATCATAGAATCATTTAGGTTGGAAAAGACCCTTAGGATCATTGAGTCCAACCATCATCCATGCCCACTAAACCATGTTCTGGAGTACCTTGTCTACATGCTTTTTGAATACCTCCAGGGATGGTGACTCAACTACTTCCTTGGGCAGCCTGTTCCAGTGTCTGACAACCCTCTCAGTAAAGAAATTTTTCCTAATATCCAACCTAAATCTCCCTTGCTGCAACTTGAGGCCATTTCCTCTCATCCTATCACCAGCCGCCTGACAGAAGAGACCAGCACCCACCTCACTACAACCCCCCTTCAGGTAGTTGTAGAGAGCGATCAGGTCTCCCCTCAGCCTCCTCTTTTCTAGACTAAACAGCCCCAGCTCCCTCAGCCGCTCCTCATCAGACTTGTGCTCCAGGCCCCTCACCAACTTGGTTGCCCTTCTCTGAACACGCTCCAACACCTCAATGTCTTTCTTGTAGTGAGGGGCCCAAAACTGAACACAGCACTCGAGGTGTGGCCTCACCAGTGCCCAGTAAAGGGGGACGATCACCACCCTGCTCCTGTTGGCCACACCATTTCTGATACAGGCCAGGATGCCGTTGGCCTTCTTGGCCACCTGGGCACACTGCTGGCTCAAATTCAGCCGGCTGTCAACAAACACCCCCAGGTCCTTTTCCGCTGGGCAGCTTTCCAGCCACTCTTCTCCAAGCCTGTAGCGCTGCATGGGGTTGTTGTGACCCAAGTGCAGGACCTGGCACTTGTCCTTGTTGAACTTCATACAATTGGCCTCGGCCCATCGATCCAGCCTGTCCAGATCTCTCTGTAGAGCCTCCCTACCCTCAAGCAGATCGACCCTGCCTCCCAACTTGGTGTCGTCTGCAAACTTGCTGAGGGTGCACTCAATCCCCTCATCCAAATCATTGATAAAGATATTAAACAGAACAGGGCCCAACACCGAGCCCTGGGGAACACCATTTGTGACCCGCCGCCAACTGGATTTCACCCCATTCACCACAACCCTCTGGGCTCGTCCAGCCAGCCAGTTTTTCACCCAGCGAAGAGTACACTTGTCCAAGCCATGAGACACCAGCTTCTCAAGGAGTATGCCATGAGAGACAGTGTCAAAGGCCTTGCTGAAGTCAAGGTAGATAACGTCCACAGCCTTTCCCTCATCCACTAGGTGGGTCACCTGGTCATAGAAGAAGATCAGGTTGTCATGTGCAGGAACTGATGGCCACAGAGATGATTGCAGTTCAGAAAAGCAGTTTGTATGGAAGCTGAAAGTTAGAGGGCTGTTTCATTGTCTTTCTTTAACACCTTGATTCATGCTGCTTTTTATGAGCGATTGCTTTATTATATATGACACCTTTATTGGCAGCAATAAAGGAAATACACCAAGTCAAATGAAAGTTCATCATTATCAGGACTTTTTTTTTTTTTTTTACATCCGCTAGGATCTGCTTCTGTGTCATCCATAAACTTTACCAAAAATTCAGATGAAGCTCATGTCCCCCCTCCGGTTCCTCCACGAAGACGACCAGAGTCTGCCCCAGCTGAATCCTCCCCATCAAAAGTAAGTAAGGAGAAAAAAGGGCATTTTTTCTGGGAGCAAAGGGCAGGGTATGATAGAAGAGTAACTCTTAAAGATAGCACAGATATTTTTGAAGAACTGTTGTGAAATAGTAAACAGCCATGTTTTTCAGGCCTTCACAGCTCTGCCTCACTATGTCCTGATCCCAAACAAATGAAAATTAACAAATGGGACCTAAATTTAGGGTTAGAAATGTCTCTTGTCTACCAATCTGCTATGCTCAGGCCCTTACATTGCCTGTGAGAACTTGAGGCTTCAGGCAGATGTTTCCATCTGTGATAATTGTCCCAGGGTATCAATTTGGGGTGTATGAGTGGGGGTGAAGAACTGAAGAACAGTAATGATGGAAAGTGACGTACACACCTCAGTCCTCTTGAAAAGGTTCATTGGAATATTTGACCCCGATGCTGTGGCGCTCAGTGCTTGCTTTCTCTTCTTGATTACCTGTCCTGTCTGCCTGCCTGCTTGAGCCATTGCTACATTTTCCTTTTGCATTTATCTGGCATTTGGGATCTGATCCGGCCTTTGTTGCAGACAGTGTCAAATGTCTTTATTTCAGTGGGAGCTGGTTTGTGACTTCAGAGAACTGGGTGGATTTGAAAATCCCACTCAAAATTACTTCGGAGCATGTATGTCTTTGAAGAGGGCTTGTATATGGCTCTTCAGCAAGTTGTTATTTTCAGACTACAGGTGACTATGCTGTCAGCCAGCAGAGTTTAACACATCACGTTCCTATCAAAATGTAATTGAAAACATCATATACGTGATAGGGTGTTGGAGACTAATTACTCTGTCACTGTGGTCTGCAGCCTGGGAACTGTTCACTTCAATAATTCTGGCTACTTAATTCCATCTTCTGAGTGTAGTTTATTTTTTTCCCTGTTCAGCATCACCTGCCTCTCCCTTTTCCTCATTTTCTTGGAGAAATATCTGGTGTTATTGCCCACCCCAGGTACTTGTTACTGGGGAGGTGGTGGAAGATATCCAGACCTATGCAGCAAGCAGACCTGGAACTAGCATCGAAATTGTTGCTTTGACCATTCTTTGCCTTGCCTTTGTCCCACTCTGCATCTTCATTCCTTCCATCCTTGGCTGTTAACTCATGTATTGATACAACCCTGCTCTCCCCCTGCACATCTGTGAGAAACATGTTTTTCAGGTGTCGCCACTCCCTTTTGCTTCCCTACTCCCCATCTTCATTCTGCACCTGCTTGCTGTGCCTCCTCTTTAACTGGATAAGAGCAATCTGCGGGGCAGAAGCTCTGCTTCCATTTCACAGCAGGGTCCTGTTCTTTACTGCCACTCTAAAATTTTATTGAATTAAATGTTTGTGTACCTCAGATTACTTCTGCGCACCTGGACAGCCCACCAGCAATCCCTCCTAGGCAACCAACGTCTAAAGTGTATTCACCAAGGTACTCAGTGCCTGACCGTACCTGCATCTCTGACCCTCCTGAAAGCCCTCCTGTGTTACCACCACGAGAACCTGTGCGAACTCCAGATGTTTTCTCTAGCTCACCACTACACCTCCAACCCCCACCGCTGGGGAGAAAAAGCGAACTTGGTAACACCTTTTTCCCAAACAGTCCATCTCCATTTACTCCCCCTCCCCCTCAGACACCTTCTCCACATGTAGCACGGAGGCATCTTCCATCACCACCTTTGATACCGCAGGACATGGACCTCCATTCTGTTGCTGGACCACCTGTTCCTCCACGACAAAGCACTTCTCAACATATCCCAAAGCTTCCTCCAAAAACTTACAAAAGGGAGCACACACACCCATCGATGCATCGAGACGGACCACCGTTGCTGGAGAATGCTCACTCCTCC
The DNA here is from genome assembly GCF_964188355.1 of Buteo buteo. Lineage (NCBI taxonomy): Eukaryota > Metazoa > Chordata > Aves > Accipitriformes > Accipitridae > Buteo > Buteo buteo. Next base: position 31,467,684 of record NC_134185.1, on the reverse strand, counting down.
TGAACTGTCCCTTGTACTGGGAGTTGCATTTTCGAGGTGCTACGTCTGTTGCTGGCAATGGATGCACTGAACCTGGTGATGTCAAGGAGTTGGGATGTGTATGCCAAACACTAAAGACTCTCCAATAGATTGGAAATGCAGTGTACAGAAATGGAATTGCAAAAACGGACATTCTAGTGGAAAAACCGGTTAACTTGCTATTCTTGTTTTAGTATGCAGGACATTGTTTTAAAGTAATTGGACAACTGATTGTACCAGAAAACAGACTTGAGAGACTTCTTTGGCCAATGCGCAGAGACTGTGTTTGTGTGATGATCAATAATGTCCAGTACAGGAAGGAAGACAGTCTTGTATCCATCAGTTCCATACAGAGGCACAGTTTTTGGAATGAAAACATTATGCACTTTTTTTAAATCTCAAACAGGGAACTTTATATCCTTCTTAATTTTCCTTTGCTTTACTCCCTGCTTTAAAATACCTTCCTAAAATTATGAGAAGGACTGTGAGGAAGATCTGTGGTACCTAACCGAGCTAGAATTAAGGCAAAGCACTGTATTGCGGTCCTGTTTACAAGTTGTTACAATGAGTAGTAGGGGGTACCTAGGCTTCACCAAAGAGGTACTTTATTATTATTTTCTGAAATATTATGGTGCCAGTTCAAAAATAAATTTTTGCCAGGAAGCATAATGTCTAATTATTGCTTTCTTTAGATAGAGCAGATGAAAGTCTTACATCATTAAGATGACAGCGAATTTTTTTTTAAAGGCAGCACTATCATCTGAAGTAAATATACTGCTACATTTAAAAGACTGTTAATCTCTGCTAAGTTATGTCACGTTCTTTTTAAGGTTTACTGATAATCCATTTCATGGCTAGTAGCTATTCTTTTCCAGTCATGCCATGAAAACATTCACTTGTGAAAAGGAGCACTCACTGGTCAACTTCCATAGCTATTGTCATGTTTTACTAACAATAGATTAATCAGCATACATAGAATTGCCTTGCAGTTGCATAAATCATGTGTATATAGTGAACGTTGCATAAATATACTTGCAGATTGTTTTTAATTTAATTGAAATAAAGATACAGATATGTTTGGCTGACATACGTTAAATTATTACACAGACAAATGTACAACTCAGTTTTTCAGTTAAGCACTGAAGGGGATAAAAGCACGTGTTGTAGTATATATTTTTCCTAGTTCAGTGTAGGTATTTTAGTAATAAGAGTCTAAAGAGAAGTCTGTTTTGGCATGTGTTACAAAGTATTAATTTAGTAATACTTGAGAAGCCAGGTTACTCCCAAAGTGAATTATTATACATTATAAAACTTCTCACATACCTCCTGTATGACACTTGTTATAAAAATTCAAACTTGTATTAATCTTTACAGTAGCTTTCTATGTCCAAAATACACATGATGGAACATGTAATGGTATAAGTATCATGACACGGATTATCTATAAAGCCATGTACTGCTCTTCAACTTGAGACAATACTGTGACAGTAATGCATGGCAGTTATTGGAGAAAAGAAGCTCTATAATCTCCACTACAGTATGTATGTGAAGCGTAAAGTATCTCATCTTCACTTAATATGGCTCACAGGTCACAGTAAAATACTATCACATTTCCTCTTTGGAAGAAGAATACATTTCTGTGTCTTAGAAAGCTGTGTCATTAGAGATGCTGTTAGTTGAATGATGGTAGAAATCACCTTTTTTAATGCTTTCTGCAATGCCATTGATCAGTGCCCCTTGTTCCTTTAGTGTGGTCATTATATTTCAGAAAGCGTTCTGATTTCATCAACAAGAACAGCAGTTTTCATCATAGTCAAATGTTGAAATTTGTCTGTTGTATTCCTTCTCTGATGTCTTTAACAACGTTGTTTTGAAACATTTTCCTGGCAAAAGAAGAAAAAGTGAAGATCTCTAAACTTTGGGTTCAGAGGAAAATATTGTATGGGAGCTTTGTAAAAACCATCAAGCTACAGGAGGCATGGTTTAGGTTATCAATTCTTTGGATGTAAACACAGTGATGGGCATACTGTTGGCAATGTCTTCTAAATTAGTAGCTTGTCAGTGGATTACCAGGGAAAACTCCTTGAATTTAGACTTTCTGATATGTATCCCTTCTTCTGTATGTTCCTGTCTGTGCTATTTTGCAGCCAAGGCAGACGAGGCAGAAGGAATGATAACTGAATCACTGGTTAGGTTGCTCAGCTAGAAGGATAGACCTCACATGGATCCTGCTAATGAACAGATCTCCTGAATGTCAGTAGGTCTCTGTTCCCCGTTGTGAAATGGGGAATGCTGTTTCACATCTTTGTGATTGAGGATACTGGTCAGGTACTCAGAAAACAGGTGATAATGGTCACCATGGAAGAACCTAACTTAAATGTGCTTTGGAGCACGGCAGAATGGGTCAGTCATAGAGTGTACAAATCACAGTGCTGACTCAGCTGCAACTGGGAAAGACAGGTTAAGAATCAAACCTGTTGCATTTAGCATAGGAGTTTTTGAGTACAACTGCTAAGCCACTGATTTGTCTAATGACAGCTTTATTTGTGTTAATAATTATTTAATATGGAATGATGACTTCTTTGGACTATGCTTAAATTAGTGACAATGTTTTTCACATAGAAAATGAAATAATTTTAATGATGCTATCTGTCTCCTTGGTAAAATGACACTGAATGGTCTGGTGTGGCCTGGGATGATGATGTGGCCTGGACAATGAAATATGCTTGTGTGGAAGCTAGGTGAGTTGCTGTATTACTCTACAGTGCTGATGTATGGCTAAAAGTCAGCCTGAACAACTGCAAACAGTGTAGGCAGGGTTACAGAGGTCAGAACTTCATAGGTGCAGTACTTAACAATTTGTGCTTTTTCACCTCTACTTTATATATAGTCTAGTGCAACAGTGGAGCATAACTTGGGTTTGTTCATTTTCTTCCAGAGTGTCATGGTTGTGTGTTAGCTCAGAAAAGCCCTCTGGGAATTCAGAAGTGCTAGGATTCCAAGTGCAAGGTCCTGCACCTGGATCGGAGCAACCCCTGGTATCAATACAGGCTGGGGGATGAAGGGGTTGAGAGCAGCCCTGCTGAGGAGGACTTGAGGGTATGGGTGGATGAAAAGCCAGACATGAGCCGGCAATATGCACTCGCAGCCCAGAAAGCCAACCATATCCTGGGCTGCATCGAAAGAAGTGTGGCCAGCAAGTCCAGGGAGGTGATTCTGCCCCTCTGCTCCACTCTGGTGAGACCCTACCTGCAGTACTGTGTCCAGCTCTGGAGTCCTCAGCACAGGAAAGGCATGGACCTGTTGGAGCGGGTCCAGAGGAGGGACACAAAAACGATCAGAGGGCTGGAACACCTCTCCTGTGAGGAAAGGCTGAGAGAGTTGGGGTTGTTCAGCCTGGAGAAGAGAAGGCTCTGGGGAGACCTTATTGCTGCCTTTCAATACTTAAAGGGGGCTTGTAAGAAAGATGGGGACAGACTTTTTTAGTAGGGCCTGTAGCGATAGGACAGGAGGTAATGGTTTTAAAGCAAAAAAGGGTAGATTCAGACTAGACACAAGGAAGAAATCTTACAATGAGGGTAGTGATGCACCGGCCCAGGTTGCCCAGAGAGGTGGTAGATGCCCCATCCCTGGAAACACTCAAGGTCAGGTTGGACGTGGCTCTGAGCAAATTGATCTAGGTGAAGGTGTCCCTGCTCATTGCAGGGGGGTTGGACTAGATGACCTTTAAAGGCCCCTTCCAACCCAAACTATTCTATGATTTTGCAAGTGCCATGCATTTACTTCTGTTCAGCATGCTGTATGGAAAATCAGCTATTGCGCTGCCTGGTACATGTACGCCAAGGTACATGCTGTTGTCATGACATTCAGCAGCCCCTGTGGAGCTTTTCTGTAACTGTCTGCTAATGGAGAACATTATCCTGCTTTAACATTGATACCGTGGAAGCGTTTGAGTGCTCCATCCTCAAGAAGCCATCTCCAGTATGGGCTAACCTGTTTCTCTAATATGCCCCCTCTTAAATCAGGGAGGGAGATGTCTGTCTCAAGAGTATGTTTATGCTAGTGCACTGGATTTAGATCCTTCAAGATTTAGACTGACATTGTGGGATGTTTAATTGTTTTTCTTCTGTGTGTATCTTAAATGAGACTTTCTGTTGAATTGGGTCTGATTCAAGCTCCGGTCATGTCACTGGAGGTACCACCATTGAAGGTGGTAGATTATTGTGCTTCAGGGAGAAGGCTTTATTTTGTTATATACAAGGAAGTTTCTTTTCAGCCTGAAGAGGTACTGGAACAAATTTGCATCACAGCAGGCTCTGTGGCAACACCAGTGCATTATAATAAACATCAGTTCCCTTCTTTGTGGCTGTTGTCTCAACCTAGTGTGGCATTTTACAGAGGCAGCCTCTGCTACTGGTATTTCTAGCATTGCTGCAATTTAAGCTCAACTAGAAAGAGCCCCTTGTTCATGAGTGTTTGTCTTACAAACTGTATGAAAGTTAAACAAAATGTTTCTTAATGCTTTGCTGCTGTGAGGAGTGCAATTTGCTGCAGTAAAAGTCCCTCCTTGCTTTTTCCAGCCAGCAAGGATGGACTTTTTCAGAAAGACTGTTTTAAGATGATATTAAAAGTTTGCAGATTCTTATGGGTTGTCCCACCACCTCAAAATACCCTTTTTTAGTTGAATTGTCATTTCAAGACCTAGATGATGCATGGGCTGAAGCCTTTGTAGCTCTTATTCATTAAGGAGAGAAACCTGTGGCTCAATGTAGTTGTAAAAACAAAAGCACTTTTAACTTACTTTGTAAATTCCATGCCTTATTTTCCATTAAAAAAACACCCTTAAGTGCATTTTTCTGTCAACTGTGAGCAAATTTCCCTTTTGCCTTCAGTGGAAAATAGTTCATTAAGTAGGTAACTGCTGCAGCATTGTAAGGCAAACAAAGAGTAAGTAACTTTTTTTTTTTACTTTTTTTTTTTTCCCCCCCCTTTTACTTTCTAGCCAGCAAATGTGAAATCCTGTACTGGGTGGCTGAAAAGTTGAAAGGGAAAAATAAAATAAAATATAAAACCATATGCCAGATGCATGACAATTTTAGTAGCTGCCAAATGTGCCTTTTATCAAAGAACATCCGTAATATTTTTAAAAAGAAGGGTAGAAGAAGGTAGACGATCAGGGGTGCATGTTGTTGGAATTGCTTTGGACAAATTTGTTTGAATCTATTTTGGAATAAGCCTTTTTTTATTTGTGAAAAAAACAAATTTTAGGTTCCAATAAGTTTGTTCCAGTACATGTGTACATTTGCCTTTGTTTCATGGCATGGTTACTTGCCAAAATGAGTAAATGTTAAAAGCTATGTCAGTCCAGTTGTAAAAAATAAATAAATAAAATAAAATAAAAAAATAGAGAAGTGGTAAACTTTAGCTGGCACATCTGATGACCTGTGTACATAACTGTCTGTAGGTGATCTTTGTATGCTGTGTCTGCAGTGCTATTCAGATTGCATTTAAGTGAAAATTTAATAGTGGCTGTTACCTTTTGGCATCAAAAGATATGTTCTAAAAAAAAAAAAAAAGAAAAAAAAGCCTTATGTATCCCAGAAGTGTATACTTTTGAATACGTAAGATACACTGAAAGTCCTTGTAGTCTGAGACTGGCTTCCTTAAGCTTAAATACTGTGTGCTTTACATTAAGAACAATCATGAGTCTGCTGTAGATGTAGGTTTTGCTCAGGATAATAAAATATTAAAAGACACGGTAGCTTGTGAGCAGAGGAACTGTATGGAGTAGAAGACAAGAAAGGTGTATGTACAGTAAGGAACACAAAATAGCATCTTTTAACTGTGTTGTTCTCTGCCACAGGATTATTCGTTGTAGGTGTTACTCCAGCTTTGCGGCTTTCTGTTACAACTTACTGCGTGAAAGGATCTGCCATCTATGGGTAAACAGATCTATCTCTTGAATTTTACTGTATGAGGTTTTTAGATAGGTAATTTCATGTAAGACCCTACATTTTGTCCCCTTGTTGAATCAAATCACAGTAAATAAAGGGACATAATGTTTAATATCTCATATCTGGCAATAGGCAAAACATCTGCTTTCAAAGAATGAAGTGAATAAATGAAAACCACTCACAAGTAGAAACTGCTTAATATTCATGGTAGTCTCCTCCATCTAATCCACCCCACAAAACCCACAAAACAAAACAGTGGCCAAACACAGAACTACACGTCCCAGCTCCTCTTCTGTTTAGGCATAAGCAAGGAGCCGTCACAACTGTCTGCAGTTGGGAAAAAGCAACTGGATTCCTTGGAGCCTGTTGAGGTGGTTTTTGCCCTTAGCGAGGAGTATTTGTACTTGTACATGTACATGACTTGTACTGACGTGAAAATACTCTTAAGAACTTGTGAAAGAAGCCAGGATACATTGCAACTCTGGGGAAAAAAAGTAGGAGAAACTGCCTAAGCTATATAAACTTAGAAGTAGCCTCAGTTACACTGGCTTAGAGGAATGAAGTGGTGAGAGGATACGTTTGACCAGCAGTGAAAGTCAAAGTTACCCATAATCTGAGGAGAGTCGGCTGACTTAAGGAGGGAGTGTAGCCGTGGAGAGGTGATCTAGAAGAGTCACAGCCATGATGACAGCATGTCCTGTTGAGGGCTGTCTCAGGTGCTGGCAGTTCCCCAGCAGCTAGCTGATAGGCATGTTCTGCATCCACATGATCGAAAGGGATTTGAGGAGGAAACACCCCAGTAGATTTGCACAAGAGTAAACCTGCATTTGGGCTGTTGATTTAAAACTCTGCTGGCATACTCTAATCTCTGAGACCACTGTCCTCAAGTGACACAACACTGCAGAGAGCTACAGAGCCATAGGAGGAATGCTACACATGCTTGCAGGTGCCACGTGGCATGGGGAGGTCTGAGTACTGCAAGCTGAATTGTCCCCATTTGTGGTGTCATTGTTTAGGACCTGCTGAGAATGTGGCAAGGGTAAGATAGTGTCGATAGTCAGAACTCAAATTCAATTTTTAAAAAAACTTGGTACGTGACAGGTGTTTGTAATACACAGGAAGATATTAAGATCTCTTACAGAGTTGGATAGTTGAAATTACAGTGCTGTGTATGTCAGTGGAGGAAGTTCATGGGATTTTTTTTTTTTTTTTTTGTGAAAGCTCATGTGTCTGTAGCAGAAGGAGTAAAGGAGATGTAGGAAGGAGCTGAAGAAATGTCACAGTGAGCTGCAGCAACAACAGGATCTTGACCAGAAGCCTAGAGAGTGAGTCAGCCGAGTGCTGAGTAAGAGTCTTGGAACCACGTGTATGGAAATGGTCCTCCCACATGACTGTGTGTGCAGTGGAACAGGATTTTGTGAGTAATGTTGCCTCAGAAAGGGACCTGGGAAACATGGCTGATTCAGTGCAAAAGAGACAACAGCGTTATTTAAAAGCAACTTTTATTTGGCACAGGAAGAAACATAATCCAGAGTACACACATACACTAAAGGTGAAGTTGGATCGGATCCTGCAAGAGGTTGTGTGTTTCTGTGTGGTGCTGAGCATCATTCATTTATTTTATTTACATTTGCAGATCGTGAGCAGGTACAAGGACATCTCAAATGATAAGTATAGGCCTGGAAGTAAGAACTCATACAGGATCAGAAAGAAATAACCATCAATTCTGATCATGCCTTAAATCACTAAAACAGAAGCTAAAATCCACGTGCATTGTACAAGCAAGGGTCTGCCGCTTTGGAAGGATTTCCTCACCCAGGAGATGTTAGTAGGTAGGTTTTCCCCTTTGACCTGTTTCTGTCCTGGCATCTGCCTGGCAAGTGTGAGGAAGCAAGTTTGTTCTATGAAGGATAGAAGTGTCATTATATATAAGACCAAAGACACAAGCATCAGAGCCCTTGACAGCATCAGTGCATTACAGTGGAAACTCGTCCATATTGATGTAACTCTGGTTCCATGGACAAATAAGTCTGTCTGTGGCTGATTCCTTTGCAGAACAAACAGGCTTTGCTGATGCTTCAGTTACAAGTATCTGGCTCTTACATATTTCTATCCTGGCCCTGCGCTGTCTGACTGAAAGCTGCGAAGTCCTGGGAAGTGTCTTTGTGATGCAGTGGCTGGTCAGTGTGGAGCTGTTGTGACTGGGAAGGGCCAGGGTAATTGTAATTTAATTAGGATGTGAGGGAGAGGGAAAGAGATGGAAAGTTTTTTTGTCATTAAAAGCCTTACATTAAAAAAAAAAAAATCTTCCCAGAATAGTTTCCAAAATGGGGCAGGGGTTGGGGATGATACTTCTTTCATCTTTGTAAGGAGGAGAGGTGGATTTTTGGGAACTATTTTGGGTCCAGTAAAATCTATGGGGCAGGCAGGCATCAGCTAAAACATTTTAATCTCTGGGGTTTTGCTTGGGTCACTTTCTTGAAATGTAGGGGAAACTTTGGTTGAGATAAAGGATGGATTTTGTCTGTCTTAGGTGGATAACGCTTTTCACACACACCTCTTCATCTCCACCAGAGGAGGAAAAGCAGATGGTGGATGCAGGTCAGTCGACTCTATGGGAGAGCTATAGGCCCCGCATCTGCAGTGGGTGTTAGCCGCTGCAGCCAAGGATACCTGCTCTGGGCCCTCCCCTTACCATTCCTGCTGCCAGGAGAGCCATGCAGCATGATGGCACCAGATTCAGTCACCCTTGCACTGGTATTGGAGTCCCAAGCCCCCAATCTTGGAGCCTTGCATCTTTCCCCCGAGGTGTTGCTGTTGGCCCCATGGAGACAGTTCACAACCTCTTCAGGTGAAGCTGTTCTTTATGACAGACCAGTGTCCCAACCCTGCCAAAATAAGGTGATAAAAACACATTTCCTCTTGAAACTGCCTTCAGCATGCCCCAACTTCAGCTAACACCACAGCCCTGTACCAACAGTGTTCTTGGTGCTGGGGTGCGGCATGGATATCATACCAGAGGGCTGTTTCTCTGCATACTTTCTTTTTGACAGAAGCTATAGTCTTCTGCAGAGAACAGCATTACTGAGGGTTTGTCATGTCGAGATGCAAGGAGGGTGGTGTGTGTGCAGCCTTGTGGGAGGAAGAGTATCCTTGCACAAGAAGGAGGGCTTGTGACTTTGAACATGGGGCACCATCGACTTCCTGCCCTAGTGCCTCAATTTTAGCTAGAATAACTGCTCCAAAGCAGGGTTCTGCATGTGATGGAGCTTGTGGAGTGGTGTCAGGCCAAAGAGAGTTAGCAAAGAGTATTTCAGGTGTATTACAGACCAGGAGCCAGGACACTGGTTGACTGTGTGTGTCTGCATCGATCCATGGTGGGAAATAGGGTGGAGAAGAGTCTTTGTCTCTTGTGGCAGGCCCTGGGCTCAGCTTGTGTCACCTGCCTGGAGACACAGGCAATTCTGACAGCAGGAGCAGAGATTCATACAGCAGGAGGGAATTCAAGAAACAGCATGCCTCATAGAAGGTGAAGGAGCATTTTGGGCAGTGATGAAAGTCCAAAAGGAAGGATGCTGCTGATTAAGTAGTACAAAGCCCAGGTGCTTCAGCTGATGCTTATTGGACCTTCTCAAACCAGCAGGGTAATGTGAGCTGGCCTCCTGGAAGACATCTTAGATGGTGGGGTTTGGGTTTTTATTTGGTTGGTTGTTTGGTTTTTTGGTTTGGTATTTTGTTGGGGAGGTTTGGGGGGGTTTTTTTGGAAAGTGGAGGAAAGAAGGGAATTTCAGACTTCTGGCCAGGATGCCAAGGCTGCAGAGGTAACCCCTGTGTTGTGGGTGAGCCCAAATTAGACCTGACTTGAATTTGGAAGAGCAAAGATGTATGGCAAATCAAGCAGCGTTGGGGGAGGAGGGGGAGGAGAAGATAGTGGGATTCAGCCAAAGCTTTCCAAAACTCCAAGGAAAGTTAAGTCAGGCAGAGGTGAAAGCTAGCAAGTTCCTGTGCTTATTGGACCTGCTGGCTGAGCTCCACTTCAACCCATAGCCTGGCCCTGCCCTGTGCTAGGAAGAGCAGGATGTGTTTGTAAGGCAGTTGTGACAGTCTCCTCTCCCCTACCCCTCCACCTACTGTCTTAGTCAGGGGCGATCTTGGGACCTTGCTGTCTGTCTCCACCCTCAGGGACCTGGGGAAACACTGTCGCACTTAGGCTGTGGCCTGCCTTTCTTGGGGCTGCTTATTTCTTTTTGAAGAGCTTGCGGAAGGAGCTCCGGAAACCCCCCTTGGGCTCGTGCCGTGGGTTGTGGTCGCTGAAGGATGTTTGCTCATTGTCATCCTTCTGGCAGAACCTGGTGTTGTCTTCTGCATGGAGCTCCTAAAAGGGAAAAGACAATTTAACCAGCATTTGTAACCTGACATCCTTGTCCCCTTCTCTCAATCTCTCTCTGTCTCTCTCTCTGTCTCCCTCTCTGTACTAGGAGGGACCTGGTGTGTGAGGCGGTGCTGGCAAGGCTGGGAGACAACAGGTCACTCAGGCCTTGGCAGCACTGGTACCTCTGCAGAGAGCTTGTTGCTGGCTCTGAGGCTGAGGCAGTGGCAGAGGATAAGCATTGTTAGAGGGAACTGGAGCCTTCCTTGCTAAGCTTTTTGTTTAGGGGGAGCTTACTAGTCCCTTTTGCCAACAACAGAGCAAGCCAGTATAGGCGGTTGAAGGAACTTCCCACCCTCTCCTTGCTCATGAGCTCTGTTTACCCTAGGGCAGGGAGGCTTCAGGCTTCTTGAGCTGATACGGTGTGAAAGACTTCTGTTGGCTCTGCTGCTGCCTGGTTTTGTATCTGTGGGGCAGAAGGCTTCATTAGCACATGCACCTTGCAAAAAATGTGCCACTAAAAGATCTCTTCCCCCTTTCAGGAGAGTGCTGAGTTCCTCTCTGCAAGGCTCTGGACAAGTCCCTTTTCTCCAGTTCTGCCCACCACTGCCACGGTGGTCTCCTTTGCTCTGTGAGGGAGATTGTGACCTGCAGTTTTGGACTAGCTCCACATCCGCACCCTGCTGTGGGCCGTAGCTCTGTGCAGGTGAGTGCGAAAGAGCTTGCAGGCTCCTGTTCGTGGCGGGGGCTGTGTCCCCATGGCTCTTCTCCCTCTGCCTCATTTCCCCTGCTCAGCCATCCACCACCTCCTTCACTCACTGGGCTTTTTTCTCTGTTTTCTTTCGAGGCTTCTTTTGCTGCCTTTTCAGTCAGGCTGTTGGAACCTTCCTCCTATCATCATCTGCATCTACAGCCTCATCTGCATCTTGCCTCATTTTAACAGGAGGGTGTTTCTCCAGGCAGCACTGAGAGAACTAGCTAAGCACCTCACAGCACCCTCAGCCTCTTCCCCAGGAAGTGTGAAGGGCATCTTCCCCCTAACTGTGACAGCTCAAAGCTGACTCTGAACAGGCACTGCAGACTACAGAAACATTGCTCCTGCAAGACCTGGTGTCCCTGCCATGCCAGTGGTTGTCTGAGGGACACAGTTGCTGGGCTCTGTCTGTTTTCACACAGAATTTAGGATGGGTCTGCAGTCCATGCAACAAACGCAGGTGAAACAAAAACCATGGACCAGATCCTCGCTGGTGTAAATGGGCTGAGTTCAGCCAAGTCATGCTGGTTTACACCAACTGAGGATCTGATACTATATCCATTAGTTTTCTTAACCCAGCACTCCTCACAGCAGGTGGAAAGGCACCTTTTCAACTGGGTGCCACCCTATAGCACTAATTTTGAACAGCTTTGTGCATACTTGGTGACCCTGCTCAGATACAACATTTACTTGTGGGGGAAGCTCAGTGACAGCTAGAGACACATGAGAGGCTAGCTTGTCTCAAGGGTGTTCTAGCTGTCACTCAGCCAGCTGTGTGCCTTAAGCCCATGCTTGTCCCTGGGGAAGATGTGTGTGAAAAGGAGCTGTCTTGTCCCTCCCTTGGGCATGTACATGCAGATGAGGACTTTGAGTGTGTGGACTTGGAAGCTATTTTGGTATGTTCTGCCCTAACTATCTCATATCTTTCTCCTGCTGCTGCCGCTGCTTCTGCACCACAATGTGCTTTTTTTTTTTTTTTTTTTTTTCCTCCTCCTATTTAAGCCTCCTTACTTCCAAAAAGCTCTGTTTTTCACCCGCTCCTCTCTGTGGGGGGAAGTAGCTCCTTTGGGAGCTTCGAGATGAGGCTGAGATCATGTGAGGCTGGACATTCCTCTCCTGCTTCTGCTGCAGCCGGCTCCCACTGCTGCTCCGTGTGCTGTAGAGTCTGGTGCTCACGCCTTCAGCGCTCCTCGGCAGCTCCTTCAGAGACCTGCTCAGCTGCTTGCCTTTGCTGTGGAACATCTCACGCTTGTAAGTACTACTGCTTACGGGAGTGCAGCTCTTGGGTAATGGCTGTAAGGCATGATCTGTCCTCTCTGGTTCTGATGTGAAGTTAACAGGCCTAAGGAAGCAAATGTCTAAGCTGGACTCAGAAGACGCTGGGGAGCAATTCTCAAAGAGAGCAAGGTTTTGGAAGGCATCATCTTCATAAGGGCCCGGCAGGGTGAAAACTTCCCCAGGGTAGTCAAACTCTTCATAGCTTGGCGCAAAGTTCCTCGCATCCTGCAGCAGCTCCACAGAGGTCCTGATGGCTCTCTCAGTGTTTCCCACTGCATCAGCTGGTGGTGCTTCGTATTCCATTTCAGGGATGGACTGTAAGGGGGCTGTCAGAGCCTTGAGTTCCTGCTCTGTGAGCTGAGAGGATGCAAGGATGTTCTCTGGCCTCTCATGTTTTCTACTTTCCATTTCCCAGTCAGGGGGCTTTACAGCCTGAATGTTTTCCATCACGGTTGGCTGGGGTTTCTTCATCTGGGGCATCAAATGCCTTAAAAATAAGAAACAAAACAAAACAAAAAAACAGAAGGAAGTGGAATACTAAAGGATGCCTGAGAGACAGTTGACAAGCCCCCTCCCTGCTTGCTCCCCCAGCCTTATTCTCTTGCTTTTAAGGCCAAAATGTATTTTCATATCTTGAAGAACAGTAACAGAGCTGCTACTAATAGAAATTGCCTGGCCGGGTTAGCAGGAGCAAACTTGCAGGGTTAAAACTGCTTATCTAGTAGCTTTGGCTGGCTTTTGTACTCTACACCATGAAATGAATAGAAACTGAGATGAGAAGCCAACTGCTCCATCTCTCTCCTGTTCATCTGCATTTTGGATTTTTACTTTACTTCTCTTTCTGTAATGTAAGGGCTGTGTCTTACTTTCCAGTGGTTTGATTGTCTTCTCAAGTGGACAAGGTTCCTCTCTTGGGTAGGGTGACTCTGTCCCCAGAAGTGTATTAGGAGTACTTGGAGGGCTCCTACCCTCTGTGTGTTCCAGGTTAGTCAGCAGAGAGTCCTGCACTGGATGAGGTATTAGGTGCAGGGTGTGCACCCCCATGGCCCTTAATGAACACTAGTTAGGAAAGTCCCACTGCCATCTTCTGGGGACATAATGAATAGAATGAGGGAACAGAAACCTTGTAATGTTCAAGATGTGCAGAGCTCTGCATCTGGGGCAAGATAACCCCATATATCAGAACTAGCCTGGGAGATTTGGGTTGAGCAGTAGCCCTGGTGTGAACTTGGGGTTATAGCCAATGCCAGGGTAAAGATGAGCTGACAGCATGTTCTCGTGGCAGACAAGGAAAACCCTGACCTGAGCTGTATTAGGATCTGCATGGCCAGCTGAACGTGGGGAGTTATTTTCCGCCCCTCTGTTCAGTGCTGGTGAGGTCCCACCTGGACCCATGTTGGGTCCTCAGTTCAGGATGAATGTGGGGAAACTGGGGAGGCGCCAGCTGAGGCTACCAAGATGGGGGCCTGGAACATCATGTCTGTGAGGAGAGGGAGATTGGCTTGGGTAGTCTGGTGAGAAGGAGGCTAGGGATTGATCTAATAACACTGCCTTTTGAGGGAGACTCAGAATGATGAAGCCAAACCCTCCTTGTTAGTGTCAAATGATGTAAGGAAGCACAACAGCCACAAATTGCTGACATAAGAAAAAGGGCAAGTCTAGTGTGCTTCTCTGATCATCACCTCAGTTGGCACATATCAGTAGGCTAGAAATGGCCAAAGATTGCTGGGTGCTACTAGTAGCTCTATCTTTCTTGAATTAGTCTTGTGTATTTTTGAACCCATTTGTACTTGCATCTTACGATAGTGAGTCCCATCATTCAATGATGTGCTGTGTGGAAAAGTACTTTTTTTGCTAGTCTGAGACCTTGGTCATGTTTCCTAGCTCTTGTAGTGTTGAGTGAATAATGCGGAGTGTTACTACGCGCACCACTGCCAGACTTACACAAATACATATCTGCCCTGGTGCACTGTTAAGACACCTAGCAAGAGCATTGACAGCCCTGAGTAGAGCTCTGAAACGTTTCCTGCTTGTAAGCCACATGGTAGTGGATAGCAGGAAGGAGCCAGCCCTTCGTCTCTCTATGCATACACAGGGAGTAGTCTTGGTCTGTAACTGCCTAGTGTCACTGGCATAGTATGGGGGAGGAGAGAGTTTTCAGCCTACTTTGAAAGCCTTCTACTAGATCAATAGGCTTACGGGGTTGTCGTGCCAGAGGAAGGTGCTGGTGGGAACGACTGTATTGTCTCTTCAGAGTGGATCCCACTGTCCCGGATAGATGTCGCACTGGGTGTTGGAGAAACCTCTTGGCTCGTACACTGGGAGGTGAGACCTTTGTACAGCTTCACCAGGGATGACCTGAGGGAGGAGAAATCCATCGTCGTGCTAAGAAATAAGGCAGGGAATGAGCACGAGCATGTAGAATCACAGAAAACAGGGCTGGGAGGGACCTTAATATTCCCATTCACCTCTTCCCACCCCAAGGAAGGACCTGTTCTACCTAGTCCTCCTTTTAATGCCTCTCCTGATAGCAGTCCCTCCCCAGCGGTCTGCTCCAGCCCTTTACCACCCTCCATATTTGGAAGCTTCCCTTGAAGTCTGATCTTGCCCTACTCTCCCAGTGAATCATCACAAGGAGCAAAGGCAACTAGATTTTGATTTTACTAAAAAGTATTGATTTCAAGGAACTCTTCTGAACCTCAACTTGAGAATCAACATTCAGGGTCATTTCTATCACAGTTCATCTCAAACAGGTTATGAGAGGCTTTCGTTTCTCCCACCCCACTCCCCCTGTAAAATAAGGTAATGCTATTCTTTCTCAATCTTAGCCTATGAGGGTTTCAGGCAACAGTCTCGGTGTTCACCAGGGTCCTGAGCTGCCAAAGCAGCTAAGTCCCCATGTATTTGCCTACTGGGGAATAACTTTGCCATCAGCTTAAGGAATCAAATGTTCCTATGAAACATGGCTGCTATGTTTAGAAGGATTAAACTGATTTTCCTTCTACTCTCAGAGTTAGGCAGAAGGGCCCACCGCAAATCTGACCTCAGTTTGGAGGACAGATGCCAATAGTGGGCCTTCTCCAGCATTCATATGCAAAGGGCTTTGTTTTATTTCAACAGAGCAATGTGCCTGTTGACCTTGCCTGGACCTAAATTCCCTGTTTCCAGGCTTCCCACACACCTCCCTTTCCCTGGTGACAGAGAGAATGAGCTGATGTTGTGCTTACTTCTTCAGCTTTTTCCTCTTCTGTATCAGCAGGTCTTCATTGCATTGGAAGAGGAGGCTATAGTGTGAGATGAAAACCCGGAGGCGCTGCACACACACCAGCAGCAGGTAATAGTCAGGATGCTCTTGCTCCGTGAACTTCAGGACGTTCTGGGGCACAGAGGAGAGCAGGCTGTTTGGAGGGTGTCCTAACCCCTTCTGGGGAGAAGGTGCTATTGGGACCATGGATTAGTGCTCTGGAGTGCCCAAGGCACTGCCCTGTGGGAGCACAGTGGGAGCTTTTCTACGCAGCACCAGTGTCTGAGGGACTTGGATGAGGCCTGCCTCCAGTGCAAATACACAAATAACCACTGTAAATGTAATCATGAGATGTGTGGGTGATGCACTGGTTGAGTTTAGCATTGGATAAATAAACCAATCTCTCATTTTTATAGTGCTTGCTTTCTGTGTCATTTGCCTTGTCTGAAATGTTTCACTACAATTCAGATAAACCTCCTGTGAACGAGAACTCTTTTTATCAGCAAGCTCTGTGTAGGAAAGGTTGTTGGGCTCTAGGAGCCTCTAGCACTCAGCCAACAGGCTTGTGGACCACTCAGCAAAGAGGCCAGCTCTGTTACAGGATTTAGGTTGGAGCTCACAGTAGATGTGCCCCATCTCTGGCCTCCTGTTCTCCCAGAGCAGCAGGCAGCAGAGCTTTTGGCTTCCCAGGGGACAAAAGTTGGTTCTGTCAGGCCAAACAGAGAAACTGGCAAATAGAAATGAGCTTCAGGTGAAAACTATGAAAATTAAGCCATTCTCAGCTGGCTTTCCCTTTCAAAGGTTGTTGGGTTTTGGTTTTTTTCAGAGAGCCCACTGGGTTAGCCAGAAGCCCTGTACCTGTACAGGCCTGAATACCAGCTCTGAGTTAAAAGTTGCATGTTGTGATAAGAGTTCAACAAGATAGCTTTCCATCCTGGGGCCCTACCTGTAGATGAATAAGGTATTCAGGGATTCGCTGGACTATATGGAAGAACAGAATGTAGAGATCAGACTTGATTTCTTCTTCTACCTGAAATAGAGAAAGCAACTTCAGAGTCTTTCCCACCCATAAAACATGTCTGCTTCCAAATGGTTCTGGGGTTTAATAAGTAGTTTTGCTGTAATTAGTTATAAGAGTTCACAGGAGCACGCCAGTTAAGCAGCAGCTGTGCGTGACAATACACCAGTCTTCATCTTCCTTCTGGAAGGGATATTTGCAACTCCTTCCACAAGCAATACTAATCCTAAGGGTGAAATTCCTTAGGCTGGTGATTATCTATGAGGGACACTCAGCCTAATTAAGTAGGGTTGTATGTTTAAAGTGCAGTAGTTAGGTTTCACTGAAACCCCAGGTAGACACTGCTGTTCAGAATGAATTTCTTAGTTTAGGCCCAAATGAATATAACAAAATGAGATTGACTGCTAAATTAAGATGTCTTGGAAGCGAGCTAGTGTGGTTTAGTTATTGCACTTTAAAACTACCTTTATATTTAACTTTCGTAGTTTAAACCAGGAATCAAGGGTGTGAGAAGCTGAACAGTAGAGACTGTTTTATCTCTAAAGCACTCTCAGCCTCGCTCTTGGTCTCCCTGTTTGGCTGAGTCCTCCATTTTCCAGGAGGCACTGTTTGCCTGGGACAGGTCTGGATAGCATGTGCATAGGCAAGCTTTCTGGGAGGTTTGATCTGAGACATTATTTTATGTCACAGCAGAAATACAGCTTTGGTTACACACAGTGATGAACATGTTAAAGCTGCCTTTTGTAGGTGCATGTCAGCCATGGCAACGTTCAGGAAACTGGCATTTGATAACAGAACAAGTGAATTGGCAGAAGAGTCCTATCGTGGGCAGGCATAACAGGAAGAGATCCAGGCTTGCATGTTGCCATTATGTGTCTGTGAAGCAGGCAGAAGTTTACCTCCTTCAGGATCACCACGTGGATCAGAGATATGCATTCTGGCAGGTCCCTCAGGTACGCAACATAGTAGTCCAGAAAATTATTCTTACAAGAGGGAAAAAGAAAAGAACAGAGAAACTTAAGAGAGATTTTTGGTCATAGAGCCAGCCAGAATGAGAAACTGTTGATTCCCCACCATCACTCCTGGGAGCTCATCAGTGCAGCAGAGCTGCTAACTGTGTGAACATTTCAGGGCTTGGGACTTCTCAAGAAAGGCTGTTTAATAAAATGTATTCAGCTGTTGAGCACAGTATATAAAGCTTTATAACAGATAGGAGGGGTAGAGAGGCTGGGGAGGAAGATGATTTTCTTATTTAAGACTCCTAAAATTTATAAAGCATCAGATGAGTTTTTACACATCCTTCCAGGAGAGGTCCCACTGCTCACCAGGGGTTGGGCAGACCTTCACCCTGAGAAGGAGGTGCTTTTTTACTTGGGGCTACAAACCATATAGGATATGGGGCCTGCCCACCCATTTGTCATAACTCTGAGCAAAGTGTATTGGGGAAGGGGAACATAAGAAACAACATTATTCTCACACTCTTCCTGTCAATACAGACATCCAAGCTGTCAAGGCTCATCTGTGGCTCCTGCAACCAAGACTAGATCTTATGCATTTATTTTAGGGCTGTGCTATGTGGCTGCATGCCCCCAGGTGAGTCCAGCATGTGGGCTCCCTGACCAACCAAGTACTGCAACAAAGGGGCTACCATGCACCAGGACTCTCCTCAAAGGAGGCTGACTGAAAGGCCTTACCCTAGCCAGGGCTTCACAGCACAGCCCCCCTGTTGCAAGGTATCTCAGCCCACCTGTGGGCTATCAGCACAACGTCATGAATCACAGCAGAAGAGAGGTGTCTGTAACATACCTCATCATTTGTTAACTTCAGGAAGATGTCTCCTAGGATTCCTTGTCGTGGCCAGCTCAGAACTCGCTCCTGTAGAGCGTGAAGTAAATCGACATGCTGCTGGACCAGGTACCGCAAAGAGTTGGGGAAGAAACTGAAGGGAGACGATATCAGGCTGGTTACACAGAACAGAAGCTCAGCCCTAAGCATGTACTGCTGAAGTGTGCATTCATGGGTGGTCAGCACAGGCTTGCTTTAGACACAGGTATTAACAACTACCTTTATTGGACTCCTGGCTGCACCAGGAAGCCCTGTTTTGGCTGCTATGTACATGCAGGTACCCTCTCCAGTAGGCTGTTATTACAATGTTTTGAAGGTTTCTTAGGCTGACTCTCCAGTGCATTGTGTAGCTGACCAGAATTTGCAGAATTAAAAAGCCCAAGGCAATGCTGCTGTGGCTAATGAAGCAAGACCATGGTGCTGAGCCATCCGATAGCATGCTTAGTGGAGAGCTCCCTAGCTTTGTATGTTGTCTCATTGGTCAGGCCCTTTAACAAGCCAACCCTTTGATGCAGAGCTGTTCAAAATGTACTACTGCTTTTCTGTCATTTCATGCTGATTTCATCCAGAATCAGAATGAAGATGTCAAGAATCAAAATACTTTGCCAGATGGAAAGGTCCCAGGGAAAAAGAGTAAAATTAAAAACTCACTTCGGACTATCACGCTTCAGTTTGAACTGTGTCATGTAACTGCTTAAATGAGTCCACATGAACCCGTGTACCAAGTGTCCCACAGTGGACTTCTGTCAAATGACTCCTTGGATGTGGGACTCCTAGGGACAATGGAAAAAGCAAAAAAATAGAGAGCTAGCAAGGACTGGGCTCCCCAAATGTGTTTAGGGGATGGGAACTCCCAGGCCAAAGCTGAGTGAATGGGGAGAGCTGTAGGAGCTGTCCCATCCCGGGAACTAAGACTGCTGCCACAGGGAATGGCCTTTGCAAAGAACTAGGTTTAACTGCTAAGCTGGGTCGGCCCCACTGGTCTTGTGTCTGTGTGTAAATACCTGTGTATGTCTGTATATATCAATACCTGATGGATGGCAGCCACTAGCCAGGGGCTTATGCCCACAGCAGCTTCTAGAGCTGGAGATGTGCACTGGGAGAAGCAGGCAGTGAATGCACAAAGCTTTGTTTCCATCCAGGCAGGAAGCATGCAAAAGAAGAATAGGAGACTGATGGGGCTCAGGAGGAGACTGAAATGAAGTAGTAGTGAAACGGTTTGGGATGCAAGGTGGACAAGATGTAAAGACAGGCAGGATAGTCTTTAATCACTGCAAAAACCTTCCAGTGCCTCAAATTTTCAACTAGAAATAAGCTCTAAGTGTTCAAAGATCTCTCTGTGGATGAAAGAAAAGTGGGAGAGAGGATGATGAAGAAAGAATATTGACTGAAGAAAACTCCCCAAAAGAGAGAGCACACTAAATCAAATACCTTCTCTCTTTGGTGCTCCTTTTCACATCTGGCCCTTGCAACGTGGCCTTGATCTTCAGGATTAGGGAAAGGTTGATGACATATTTCCTTTCTGACTCCAGCAGTTCCAAAGCGATGTTCTGCCTTTTGGCTTCCAGAAGATAATGGTTAAGTTTAAAAATAAGGAAATGCTGGCCTCAAGGACAGCCTCATCTTAGAGCCATTGGGCTGGAATTGCTTTAATGCAAATACTTTGAATTTGGGTTGCAATGAAACATTTTCTGTAGCTTTTGTTCCCTCTTTTTTCCAAGTGGATTCAAGCAAAATGTCAGACTCGTGATCTGACATTAAATCATGAAAGGAGAAACTGTCAAAAAGTGACACCAATGTCTTGTCTTTGTGTGTCTACTTCTCCCAAAATATAAAATTCTAGCCTGATGCTCCAGACATGACTGGAGCCACAGTTTGCTAAGAAAGCTCCAAAGCAAATGTATTTTCCCCTGTGAATACCATTTTTTTCCAAGAATAACAAAACAAGCAATCAAAGGCAAAACAATTCATACCAGGGATTCACATCCAGTTTCCTGCAGAATGAGAAGTTGTATTTTTCACCCACTTAAGCAACTACACTGTCACAATCCCATCAGTACTCTGAACCTGCCAGGTCTTGGAGAGGAGAATGGGTGTCCTGGGTGTAGAGCAATTCTGTCAATGGCACAGACCAGCAAATACAAAGGCCAGAAGTCTTGGAGACTGAGGCCCTGAGACATTCCCCCCTAGCAGGAGAAACTGGCTTGTGTGTCTCCCTCTGTAGAAGCTGATTACCAACCAGCTCACACCAGATGTGAATGCAGCTTTGAGCCTCTCTAGCCAGTTTTCCACTCTGTCCTTACCAGCCAAGGAGGGTTCACATATAATGTTGTCTGCTGAGCTGTATCTGCTTTGGCCCATGTCTTTCCCTCGCTCCGGTTGCTCTTTGGAAATGTATTCATCTCCCCAGTCCTTGGTGTCCTTGGGCTGCTTCCACACTGTTGATGGCAGATGTACTTTCGACTGCCCCTCTGTTGTCAAGGAAGGCTTGAGGCTGTCATCTGTCTCTATGGTTGCTCCTGCAATGACAAACAGCTGTATGGATCTTGACGTCTCAGTTGACAGGTTATGCTACAGCAGGCAGCTAACCTGCATTGTCATCCATTTGAAGTACTGGAGGGAGAGTTTGAAGCATTCTCTGTGTTTCACGAGCGCTATAGCCTCGTAGCGTTAATTTACAAACAGAAATGCAGTTGGCGAGCACTTTGGCAGAACAAGGTTTGCACTCTTCCAGCATTTATTTTCAGGCCAAATAAGGTCCAAAATTAGACACATGTCAGAAAAGAAAATACATGTATTCCAAGTATGGTTGCACTTCAGGATTCTAGGACATTTCAGGACTTGGTATTATGACACTTATTGGCAGGTATTGTAGAAACAGAAAGTATTATTATAATTTGGATTTAAATGCTATTCTCAATGGATGTAAACTGTCCTGGCTTTTAAAATTTTTGTTAGTGTGATGTGATTATACAGCAGCAGCAGGACCAATAGTCTGATGCTATTAAATCACAGAAAAGGTAGGAGAGGGTGGGTGCAAGTGCATTAGAGCTACTGGGCTGGAATTGCTTTAATGCAAATACTTTGAATTTGGGTTGCAATGAACCATTTTCTGTAGCTTTTGTTCTCTCTTTTTTTCAAGTGTGTTCAAGCAAAAGAGCTATCCAGAACAGTGAGTGCTTCTAGTGAACAGTGCAGACATCTAATGGTTGTTCTCATGTGTCCTTTTGCTGGCCAGGATCCATAGTGTCTCTTTACCCTTCTCTTACTTCTGACCAATTTTTATTTTTGCCAGAAAAACTCCTCTGTTACTATTCAGACATGTCTACAAGGAATCTAGAAGCTGGTGGGCAAATCAACAGCTCACCAGTTCTACTGGTATGTGGTTACTGCAAAGATCATCTCTTTCCCAAGTGGCAAACTGGCACTCTCGTTATTCTTTGCCATATCAATTCTTCCTTTCTGCAAGGGCACTTAGAACCTGCAAAAGCAGCAGCAGCAGAAAGGCTTTCCCTGCCAAATATCAATCCGCTGCACTGTCTGTCAGGTATTTGGCACTTCAGGAACGCAGGTTTGCCCTCATATCTCAACTGCAAGTATGAAAATGGAGGTACACAGCAAAGTGAAAGACATTCTTGTGAAATGCGTTCCCTGAAAGCATTTCTTCAGTGCAGCAAAGCAAGCACTCTGAATCAGTGTCCTACTGTTTTTTGACAGTTCAATATTTTCCTACCTGGACCTGCTACAACTTTCACGCTTCCTTCTCCCATTGGCATGATCCTGGTGTCAGACACTGTTGAAGAACAAAGGGAAACTTTACAAGAGAAGGACAGCTGTAGAGCAGTCTTCCTCCTGCCAAGCCCAGTCAGTATGGTTAGATCCTCCAGTCTTTCACATTTTTGCTATGGAAACACCCCCATTAGATCCTCCACTAAGGAGGATCTTTACTGTTGTGGCTCTTGTTGTGGTCTTTGTTTCAGTAGCACCTGCAGGCACAGTAATGTGGGGGTCCCTGTTGTGCTTGGTGCTGTATGACTGCAGAGGAATGTGAGCAGTCTTGGTTCGTCCTTGCTTAGTAGGTGCATGTTGGGTAGAAGGCACCCAGCAGGCAGAACAAGAGGATGGAGGCCTGACAGAGACACGGCTGCCATTTTGGGTAGAAAAGAGCTTATTGAAGAGTAGAGGAGTGAGATGACTGAAAAGAAAGGGGCAGTGGGAGAAGTGAGTGAGAGAGGTGGATGTGCAAGAGGGGTGTGAGGGAGAGGGCTAACATACCACCTCAGAGTAGGGCAGAGGGGGGCCAGATTCTGAGCAGAACACAGTAGAAAACAGCATGTGGTTTTCATCCAATCTCTGCCTTTGTTGACACTTTAAATGTATGTTTTTAGTGTCTTCCTATCTGAACAGTAAGAGAGTGATAGACCCCCAAAGTTAAAAAAGGGTCTGGTTCATCACCTTGTCTTTGCTTCCAACCTTCACAAGTATTTGGCAGTTGACACTGTTTTCCTGGTCAAGGTGTAACCCTAACACCATGGGTTAGCAGCTTCCGCAGCTAACGAAGGGCAGTGATTCTCGTAGCAGTGTGTATATGCCAGGAGAAGTGACACCAGTAGCCTAGTAGTGTGTATGTACGAGCTCCCATGACCCCTTGTCAAATCAACCACTGGTATGGCCCCGTAATGGCACCAGGTGTTCTCTGTCAGCCCAGTCCCTGTGATCCTCCTTTCTGTGCCCTGCTCCCTTACAGGGAAACAAATCCACAGGTTGTATTTTTATCAGGGGCTCTTACTTGGCTCTGTGTCTGTGCCACTAGCATTGCAGGGGAGAAGATCCAGCCTGCTTCCCTTTACTTGGAGGAGGCAAGCAATGGCTTTTGGGACATTGTTCACAGAGCAGCATCTCCTGAATCCAGGCCAGCACCAAGGTCACTATCCTGAGACACTGTGCCAAAGTGCATGCAAAAACCCAGGAGCCACCCCTGTTCTCTTTTTGTGCTGCTGGCACTTGAGGAAAACTTGGTGTCCTCTTACCCTAGTGACCTTTTTCTGGATTTTTTTCCTGAGGAAGGCACTGCATTTGCCTACTCTATTTCCTACCTTTTTCATAAGTCACGTTGTGTAAAAGACTTGTAAAATCTTCATTGATGAGTACAGGTTCTGGGAGGTTAATGGATCGAAATGGGCTGCCCTGAAGAGGTGTAGGCACTGTCTGTGACCCATGATCATCCTTCTGTGCTCTTCTGTACAAATACAAAGAATGAGACAGTTGGAAAGTATGAATGCTGCAGGTGAAGCTCCTACACTACAGTTGTGGCAGACACCAGTATAAGTACAAGCACAGAGTCAGAAGTAGGACAACTCCAGCAGAGACCAGGAAAGGAGTTGGCTTTGATGGAGTTGGCTTTGATGCAGTTCATGAACAATGTTCTGTAAGTAACTTCCACTAGCTATAGGAGAAGGTTATTTCAGATCTGTTCTTTTGCAGAACATATTTCATCTAATTAAATGGCTTAATTAGCTAAGGGGCTAGCCTAGATTTGCAAAGTGTTTGCATCAAGGCAGCTGTATGCTCATCATCAAAACTCTGTTTTCAGGAGGCTAATCAGGACCAAGGTGGATGGGCCGTCTGCTTCAACACAGCAACAGTGTGACCCAGCAGTGTGCAAACATGCTCCTGCATGACCTGGTCAGAGAAGAAAAGGCTGGTGACAGGAAAGCAGAGCATGACTGCACCATCAGGAGACTGCTGAGTTCTGCACACTTGGAAGGGGAAACTGTAGTGCTATTGTCTGCATGGGGGTGGCTTAGCAATAGCTTGTAATGGTGAAGGCTCCTGACTTTCAACAATATTCCTGCCCCAACATGTCTCTAGCAGGTCTGTATGTTTCAGCAAGCCCTGGTTTCCCTGAGACGTCCTGGGGCTATTTTGCTGTTGGAATCCCAGTGAGGTGCTGGTGTTTTTCTGCTGTGTTTGCTCTGTGGGGTATGTGCCTAAAAGCCTGGGGTGAACTGAAGTCTAGAGCTTCCAGTAATAATCAGCCAGGAAAAGATTTAAGAAATTAAGCTATAAGGAAATGAACAAAACGAACACTACTGCTAATTAGCACTTCCGGAGCCCTCAGGTTTGGGCCCTTACTTAGCTTTCACTTTCCGTGATTCCCGCCGCTTCTCTTGCTGCAGCTGTTCAATTTTCTGTTGCATTTCCTCCTGCTTGGCACTGATTTCTTCAATCATTGACTTTGCATCGCTGAGCTCCTCCTGAGAAACAGGCAAAAGCACAGCATTCCCAGGGTGCCCATCAGCCTTACATGGCACAGCTTTGAATGCTGGCTGGTGTGCACTAGAGATGCTTCAGGGTGCTGTGGAGAGTGGCTCTGTGATTAGACACTCTTCCTTTGCAAGTCCAGTGTCTGTAATACATGCCATGCACAGTGTGGCAATCCTTAATTCAACTACAGGCAACTCACCCAAGCCAGTGTGATTTCACATGGTTAAGGCACTGGTGGGAGATGGAGACATCGGGCTTCATCGACCACCAGTTGAAAGCACTGGGAGGACTCCTGCCTTTAATGGCATTAGGAGGTTGGCCTGAGGAAGCACATTTCCCTCTGCAGTTCTCCAGCATGTGTATTCACATGTTGCACTTGGTTCAGATCCCAGTGTGATCACTCATACATGTATAAGCTTTTGCCGGTCAGGCCTTGGAGCTGCCTTTTTAGCCTAGTTTCCTAAGGAAATGAGGCCCTCTGTAACCTCCCTGTCAGCACGTCCTCCCTCAGGCAGTTTCAACCAAGCCTTACTCAGATGTAGAGCTCTCCGATGCATGAAGTTCCTGCAGGTTTCATCAATGTGAGCAGCAGGATGGAGGAGAGAGACTCAAGAGTTTCTTGTAAATCAAAGGAGAGGGATTTTCCCCAAACAAGGAGGTGGCTTCACTGGGAGCTCAACATTTGGACAGTCAACATGGGCATGAGGCAGAGGGAGAGCAGCCTTTGCCCCTCCTGTTGCTTGCATAATTCCTTGTATCTGGATTTTAAACCGCTTTTTTCCCCCGTAACAATGTCCTGGATAACCCTGCCTCTGGTTGCTTTGAGACCTCTGCCATGTGCCCTTACACTTCTTGTCTCCCTTGCTTGACTGGGACCACAGGGCTCCTTTTGCCCAGTGCTATTCATCTTTCCCTGTCACAGGGTCAGTAACAGGCTTTTCCAGTAAGCAGCCCTCTTTAACTTCACAAGGTATTATTGACTCAGCAAAACCCCATGGGGAAAATTTACCATAAAAATAATAAAACAGTTCCTCTGCCTGCCTCCTCACAGGCAGTCATCCAGTTTCTGCATGGAGACACTGGCTGGTTTAAAGTGTACATCAAGCCTTCTTGCTAGGCTCTCTCTCCAGTCCTTTGTCTTTATCCTCGTGGGCCAGATCAAACCAAGCAGCACTTCCTCCCAGCCATGTGGGAATGCAACTTCAAAAGGCTTTAGGGTTTTGTGTTAATTCCCTGCTCCCCAGTGGTTTTGGTTCCTGCAGGAAATGCAAGAGACCTGACCCAGGGAGAGGTATGGCACTGTGGCCCAGCGGCAGCCTGTGAACAGGCCATGTACCCATTGCATGTGCAACCCAGAGCAAGGGTTGCTTCTGCCCGGGGTAGCTCGCAGCACTGTCTCATGGCCCATCGGGAAGGCTAAACAGGCCAGAGCATGGGTTACATTTGGGTTGGAGCAGTTGGGGCAGTCGTAGACACAAAGCCAAAGGAAGTGCACCAGATACATCGGAAACGATTGCCAGCTCATTTTCTTTGCAAGCAGGAGGGATTGATGGAGGCAGGGGAATGCTGCCCTGTGCCACCTGAGCTAACATGGCAGGTACGCAGCCCCCCTGCAGGTCACACTCCTACCTTGAATGTGTTGAGGGAGTTCTTCATCTCAGCCACTTTCTCTTCCATGGCACAGCGGCAGCTCTTGACCTTCTCCTCCAGTGCATACTCGCCATGCTGGATTCGCGACAGCTCCTGCATCGCTTCTGTGAAACCCGCCTTCAACTCAGAGGCTAATGCCTGCAACTAGAGGAACCACAAACACGGTGGGTTCAGTCCCTCCTCCCAGATGCAGGTGGCTGTGTCCCCGAGGGTCACCCATGGTTCAGAGTGGCATGAAGGCTGGGTATAACCCATCCTGTAAGGTGCTGTCCTCTTTCTCCTCCTCCTGTCATGGCTGGGAGACACGGGGGGAGGTTCAGCCCCTGCTGCAGCCTCAGTACAGGGTAGGAGGTGTTTGTCTTGGGCAGTCAATGTGCCCCTTTTTAGACTTAAAGAGTTTTTCCAGGCTCCCTGGCAGTTTGCAGCCTGTCAGTCTGTAGAAGGAGAGGACAGCCTGAAACATGCCAAGAAGGTTTGCAATAACAGCAGCCGGATTATCAATCCCCAAAGCAGCTGAGCAATCAAGAACATGTCCATTTTTGAGCAAGTCCTCCTCCCCCACGTGCTCGTGGGGCTGGTGCAATCTCCAGACAGGTCTAACACCTCCTGGCTCTCCAAGGGCTGTGGAGAAGCTCTATCCTTGGTCAGCAGACCCTTTCCAGGGAAGGAGGCAGCTCTTTAACTCGTGATGGGGAGGGGGCAGGAGGTTTTCTCCTGGTATTCAGTGACACTGTGCCCACTCTCCCTGTTTTCTGTCCCTAGAGGCCCTAGCACTGCTGGAAGAGCTCACAACCTAAGCTGGAGGCAGCCGGTTGACAGCCGGGTGAAGCAGGAGACAGGCTGGGGCGAGCCAGGCCGGCATAGCGAGCAGACAAGGCAGGCATGGAGGTGGGCAGTGAGGGGAGGTAGGCGGCTGGCAGAGGGCTAAGCAGGGACACCCTCTTTGGGGGCAGCCGGGGCTGGCAACCCTGGGCTCTGCCCCCACTGCTGTGAGCAAGGCACTCGTTCTGCCTGCACAAAGCCCACGGCGAGGTCGCGGCCCAAGGCACTTCGGTACCAGTGGTTTTTACCTTTACAACAGAAATTCGGCCTAACATCTGGTTATAAACTGAGTCCAAAACTGGAGCACTGATGGTAAGAGGACAGCCACCCCGGGGAACTCAGGCGCTTGAGTCCTGTAAATGGAGCAGAGATGGCTTCCGATACCTCGGGGCAATGGCATGCACCATCCTCCTCTGATCAAGACTATCAGTGTCTTTACAGAGGACGTCTGCCTGACATCCCCACGCCTACCCCAGTGCTCACCCCACAGTCCCCAGTCTGGTCTGGCTGGACACACATTCCCAGAGCTGCCTGGGTGGGAGGAATGGGACTGACAGGAGCTGGGACAGGGCAGAGGGGAGCAGGAGGCTGAGGACGTCTTGCCTCCTCAGGCAGTCAACCCTGACTCCCCAGGCCAGCTGGATCTCCAGACCCCTTCATTCAATCCCTTCGCCCACCCTTCCTGGCCACAGTGGACACCTTCCTGTGTCACAGGAGTGTCACAGGAATTGTCACCCTGTGACCTGTGAGTGTAGCCTGAAGGGTTAGAGGGGCTGCTTGGGGCTATGGCTGCTAGGGGAGGCAATGACCATACTGCTTCTGCTATCTTAGCCTAGGGGAGTGAGCCAGATGGTGTTAGCATCATCAGACATCCTAACGTACCTGCCTGGAGAAGTGGGGGGATATAAAGTACTGCAACTGTGCAAGATGTTAATATTCCCATCCCTGCTCACAGGTGCTTGCCACACTTCCACACTGAGCTGGCATTGCCAAGGCAGAGTCTTCCTGCTAGCCTGCATCAGGGCTAGGCATTGCACATTTTCCTCCAAGTGAAAAGGGGTTATTCATCAGATCAGTCCCTTCCAACTTAAATATGCTATTCTATTCTATCCTATGCTATCCATTTTAGAGATCTGCTTTAGGATTGAGATGTCACAGCCTCAAGTCTTGCTAGCAGTGGAGCAGTATGGAAGCTGGCCCTGGAGATAACAGTACCTGGGGAGAAGAAGCCCAAAAGGAAATGTTTCTGCCCACAAGCCTTAGATCCTTAGATGCTTCCAGAAAGGGGGTCAATTAGACAGATCCTTTGTGAAGGGCACAGGGATGGGAGTTATTGCTGATCTAGAGGTTTCAGAGTCAAAAACCGCTAGGCATCAGCAAAAGTTAGCAAAAAGGGACTGCTGTAGAGACTTTGGTGTCCATGTGCACTGAAGCACTCTGTGAAAGCAGAGTTCAGGCAGCCAAAGGAAAGATTAGGACTAGAGGCTGGACTAAAATATTCTCTACATCTAAGAGCAGACGGTCACTTGTTATTTTGGTGCTTATTGTTGACTGATCTCTGCTCTTGCAGTCACAGTGCTAACTTGGTTTCTTTGTGTATCCTTCCCAGTGCTCCAGACCCCAACTTTGGTCTATCCTGCGCAGTACATCCTTCCTCAGCCCCATGCAGCTTGCAGTGGCTATTTCAGACACCGAAATGCATCTTACACTCGCATTTCTCTTTATTGCCACTTGATGGATGAAAGCAGCCAGCAACACCGATCAGCCACATCTGCCAGGGCTTGTATGGCTGGACATGAAGTGCTGAAACCCTGTGAACAACCTGCTCTGCTGCCGTCAGTGCTCAGAGCATTTTCTGTTCCTTTCTGGAAACACAAACAGCCTTGTGGCATTGGATGCAAGTTTGATCCAAAATTGAGTGGAGTGGTACAGGAACAACATGTTATCTTTGAACTCATGCCAAGCACAGTGTAGCACTTGAGCTGTGGATGTTAATTTCTCATTTCTAATGACAAGCTGTAGAAAACCATCCTTTAAATCCCATGGGCTGTTACAACAAATGGAAGCAGTTGAAGCATCAGCTCATGCTTATGTCTTGCCCAAATGATTATGCCTACAGGACCAGAGACATTTCACAGGTTTGTGAAACGCTGGAAAGTCAAGCCAATTCAGTGTTTCTAAAGTTTCTGAAGTGCAACACATACCAAAAACTACAGATTTTATACTACCACAGAAACTTGGCAACAGTTTAACTGTAATGTGTTGCCCTGGCTCACCTATTCATGAGAATAAATATACACCTTAACATTTAAGTTGTGGGAGTTAAGGAACACACCTTAACAACTTAAGTTGAACTAATGCCTAGAGGGTATACGAATCTGCATGGTCACAGGGAGTCTTTAGAAGCTGTCCAAGAACTGTTCAAAAAAAAGCATTTAGGCATCTAAATAATTTAGTACAAGATACACATTTCAGCCTGCACCTGCCTTTGGAGTGTGGCCCTCAAACCTGACAAAGCAATGCAGTAAGGGATCCAGCGCCATACATCTGTAGCAGATTATGTCTTTCTTGGGGGCTGTGACTCCCATTTTACCTGCTGCCCTGATGTTTTTCAGCTCTGTGTGGAAAAACCACGCAAGTAAAATGTCTAGCGAGACCAAGTAACTGCTCTGTGCTCTATAGGTAGCTTCCCATGGGGAAATGAAGGGATTCTCCTCCCCTGTTTGCATGACTGATTAGTAGGACACTGAGAAGCAGTCATTTGTGACTCTTGCTTGTCCTGCAGCCCAATGAGAATATGGACTCTTTGTCGAAGTCCACCTGGAGAAGGGAGCAAGCGTTTCCCAACATGGAGGGTGGAACTGTGACCACATGGAAGAAGTAATGGTGGCTAGAGGGGAGAAGGATGAGATTGGAAGATGTACAAGGAGCATTTCTTGGCCTGGTTTTGATTTTACTTTGCAGCAGTGGAGCTATTTATATATAACAGCTGTGAAATATCCTTCGCTGAGCCTCTACTCGTCTCACTTGCTGTACTGTCCCCAAAGGGTGGACAGGACTGATGCTGCTTCTGGGACCAGACACAGCAAAACAGAGCCTCCCCATCCTCTCTCCATGGGTGCCAGCAATTTGAGCTGTTTGCAGAAGGTAGTGACCGTCCCTGCATCCTCTTATGCACATCTTATGTGGCTGATCTGAAGAAGTATCACCCAAAAAAGGGCTGCCTGAGGACACTGCCTGAAACTAATCTGGCACAAAGTCCAACATTGCCCACAAAGCCAGGATCTGATTTTTCTGAGCTGCATGATGTATGCTTTTACCAGGGAACAACTGATTTCTAGCACAGCTACTAACTCCTACGTTTATGGACAGCACTTCTACAGCTAAGCATTAGGAAGGCTTGCGATGCCTCATAGTGGGAAAGCAGCAGAGCTGTGCTGATTTACAGTGGTAGAGAACCTGGCCCTAGGAGTATATCCAGTATTTATATTCCTAGGCAAGGATGGTAGGAATAAAGGCAGAGCAGCAGGGTAAGGACAGAAGAGAAGGATGGAGATACCTCAGGGGGGCTGCAAGCACTTATCGGCTCTTGTTTCACATCTGTGCAGTCTTTTTTGGTAACTGCAGTGTCCATAGGGGTCTCGTGGAAACAGAAGGGGACAGCCAGCTGGTAACTCTCATTTAAAGGATTCATTAGGGTATCCACATCTTAGCTGGTTTTTTCTGGAAAGCAACACGTGTGCATGGTGTTCCCAGCACACTGTCCCAACAGTGTGCTAGCTTTCCATGTGTGTTGGATCCACTGTGCTGGGCCCTTCAGCAATCCAGCCGCAGCTCCTGCTTAGAGCTGTCTGCATGGGAAAAGAGGATGAGACAAGAGAAGCACTGACTAGTTAATGGAAAGCAGTATCTTCTCCTTTTGCCATGGTGCACTTATAAGCAATTATGGGCATTAGTGTTGCAGTGGTGACAAGGGAGGTCTCAAATAGTCAGGGTTTCCAGTTCAGGGATATGTTTCTCTTTTGGAGTGCAGTTCCGTATTGAACCAGACCAAGGTTTAAAGCGTTCAAAACTCTGTTGTGTTTCCTGCAGACTGGCAATACATAGGAAACATCACTGTGGAAACACTGAAACTGCATCTTACAGGAAGGATGCTCCCTGGGCTGTGGTATAGACAATCTTGTTGCATCCATGGTGGCCGATTGCAGCAAGAATGTCAACTCAAAGACCGGCCATAGAGCTCTGGAAGTCCTGATCACCTTGAACCAACGTGGGCTCAAACAGAGGGTTTCCAAGCTCCTGACTGGGGAGCCAGAGATGTGCAGCAAGACTCAATGCTCTGGCTGGCCCAGCTGCTCTGGATTATCAGGCAAGAAGAGCACCCCATGGTCCAGGGAGCTGTGACAGGTTGCCAGGATAACCCAGAGACTTGGCCCCTGCTGGGGAAGACACCCCCACCCCATGTCAATCAACACATCCTTGCTCCTGGGACAGTTCATCGGGTTTGGTGAAAGCTCATCAGAGCTCAACCATGAAATCTCCCTCCAGCCCAGTGAATTGACATTCTCTAATTTGTGCTAATGATACCAGCTAGTTAATTAGCTGAGCTCACAAATTACCTGTCTAAACACAACTGGTTGTGAGCAGAGAAATTTTATTGAAGTGTCTTTTAAGATGAGGCCCAAGATGTGATAGGTATGACATTTATTCATGCAGTGTGCACATTTTAGTTGCCATG
Source organism: Buteo buteo (assembly GCF_964188355.1). Classification (NCBI taxonomy): domain Eukaryota; kingdom Metazoa; phylum Chordata; class Aves; order Accipitriformes; family Accipitridae; genus Buteo; species Buteo buteo. The sequence goes on along the minus strand of NC_134185.1, from coordinate 31,435,727 downwards.
TTCCTTGTAAGTGCCTACATTTTTCCTTCCTCTTAATTTAGCTTTTTAACTGTTTATCTATTAGTAACTCTTTGAGTTATTTAGGGCATTTTGCTCATCTTTACCTGGGAAATCTGTGTTGCAGGGGTACTCACAGGCACACTTTCAGTCTCTCCTGTGGGAATAAAGAACTTCAGTCAATTAAAATGACTTATTATGGTTGCTATAAATAACTGGAACAGAGGGTTTGAAGTCCCTCTTGAGGTACAAATCAGTTTTAAAGGACTCAAGTCTCACTTTAGGAGGTGTGAACACCATATCGTTTGTAAAATAAACTGCAATTATAAACCAGGAATGGCTCACCTAAATCAGACATTAAATTCACCTCATCTGCTCTCCTGTGTCTGTCCAAAGCTGATCCATGCAAAGAGGTGAGAAACCTTGTATGTGCAATTAGGACTAAATTGCTCCCTGTGAAGTTCAGTTCTGTGTACCAGCCTTAAGTAATAGTTTTTTTCCCCTAAAGCGTTACTGATCCATCTCTCTTCTGAAACTGTGAATTTTATTCTCTACTATATTTGTACATATTTCTATTATGGCCACAAAAGGCTGATCTGATCTGTATATTTTAAGCCCTAGGTTATATTTTGTCACAATGCATTCCAAGCAGCAATCATGTCTTTTGTAACACCAAGAAAATATATCTTTTCATCAGTTTCATCATTTCTAGGTTTTTGTGGCCTTGTGATCCCACTTGATCTTGTACAGTGGAGCTAGACTTAACATTTCTGAAACAGTCTTAGCTCAGGGAGGAGCTTATATCTGTTTTGCAGAAGTGTTTTGGACACTGCAAAGACATTACCTCTAGGCATCAATGGGTTCTTGATTGAAACCAAAAAGTCTATATGTATTATTCCCCTTCTAACATTGTCTCTTCTGTGTGGAAACCTTCAATTATCCAACAGAAATTATCACTGGTTGTACTGCCATTGCACTTTGAGGGAATTGCAGTCCAATGGCCATTGGTTCCCATGTTATTCCCTACGTCAGGCTCCCTGGCTGGCCTTCACTCCCAGAAAACACCATGCCACCCAGTTCCTCATCTGATTCCCCTCCCCTTGGCAATGTCACTTTGTGAGGTGGGTTTTCTCTTGCCTCCAAGAATCTGCTTCACCCATTTCTGCTGTCAGTCACAAACATGACCAGTGACCCCATGCCAAATTCTAGGGGCAGCCAAGCTCCCTCTTCCCATGCTGGCTGCAGATGCTCAGTGCCTTATCCACCTGGGCCTTCAAGACCACAGAAATTCAGTCCTGCAGAGGCTTGAAAAGGGTGCAGGGAGGACTCTACACAGTCAGCCAGTGTATAAATTAGAAGGCTGAAGCCTGGAAGTCAGAGCTTTACAAGGCACCGCTACGTTCTGATTTCTGTACCCCTGAGGGGGAATATGGGTTACCACCAAGGGCACCTATGGATTGGCCCTGTTCTGGTCTCTAGGACTTGTCCTGATTCCTGAGCAAATTCCCCAGCGACTTGCAGAGGAGGAGAGGCCGTCTGCCCCTCTCGGCCCATGTGCCACTTTCTCCCCATGCTGGCTGGTCTGGCAGCCGTGGGGTTGGGTAACAAGGTCAGACACTGACCTGCTGGAGAATATCCTCTGTGGTTTCTCCTGGGGAAAACAATGGGCAGCAGGCTGATTGGGAGAAGTAACCATGATCCCAAACTGCCAGCTGTTTGGGGTCAAAACTCATCAGCCAGCCCGCACAAAGTCCCAAGTTTCATCTTTTAAATGACAAGTTGTTTTCATTTTCAGGTTTGGCCCTTCTGGTTCTTTTGGGGTGGGGATTTTCTCTGCAACCCCACAAACTAGAAACCAACTTTTGGCCTGAAGTGAATGATGAAGCTTTCCCATGATGCCTGGAGTTGAGGCTTGAGAAGGCAGCCGGTGTGTACTGCAATCCTCCTGAATCAAGAAAAGTGAGGTACATGCCTGTTCTGATGTAAATGTTACTGCTGGACTCTTACTGTGGGATGGTAAGACAACTGACCCAAAAAGAGCAAGAGAACATGTTTCTTAATTAATAGCACAGTACAAACCAGATGTTGGGAGGACAGGGAGATGCTGTTTTTGCAAAGTGGTGGATGTATTGAATGCTGAGTTTTGTGAAGGGCTAGAGGTGCCAGGTAGAAGCGCAGCACAGCAAGGAAGAGCCATGGTCTCTCCTCACATTTTCTTTGGGTGTTTTTCAATCTGATATATAACATAGAGGGCTCGACCCAAGTCCTGCAGAAGTCTGTAGGGATCTTTCATTTGGGTTTGGATATGGATCAGTCTGTAATGTCCTTGGATATGCTCAAAGTGAGGAACTGCTCCAGAGCAAGACCAGAAGAGGGGAGAGGATCCCTGCTACTGTGATTTTACCTCCCACCTTTGCCATGAGCATGAGCGGAAGCACTCTCTACATGTACCCAGTCAAAATCCAGATCATTTCTATAAAGTCACTGCTAAGAGCTAGAGCAGAGGAGGCTCCTCACAGTTGCACTGTGGGAAGTAAAGGGCTTTGTGATTATCTCCCAATTTCTGCAGTGAGCATCTGCAGCCCGTGGGGGCATACCAATTAATTGGAAAAAATCCCTGAGTTAATTTCCTCTTTGGCCTGCTGTAGTGCAGGGGCCTAGGTACACAGACCTAATTTAGTTAAATGAGAATAATAATAATAGAGAAATTAACTCTTCTGTTACCTATGCCATGAATGAATGTTGGCACCACCAAGCATCTTTTAAGAGGGAAAGAGATGGTCCAGGCTTTCTCCTGAGCTGACAGTTACAGGCACTTCTAAAGCTGCTGCCCTGTTCCTCATAGTTTCAAGAGTTCCTCAGTGTATGGACACAGTCACCTCTGAGGTGGAAAGGCAGAGCGCAATGCTGCAAAGGGTTTGGGGTGGAAAGCAAGTACCACCAGCCTCACATTCCTCTGCATCTAAAGCCGATAACCACTAAAACCCTGGACATGAAACCCAAGAGCTTTGCAGATTTTTCTAGAAGTGCTGCTGACTGTAGCAGGACTGGTTGCATGCAGGCAGTGTGGTCTGGATACATCTTGGTGCTTGCAAGATTGGGACTAGTGCAGAAGTCTGAGTTGTGGCACTGACATGAACAAGAACCCCTTGCAACAAAGCATGTGGGGGAGAGAAGCAGATCCTCATCACAGTGCCCTCGTGTAAGACGTAGCTTTTGACAGAAGTCTCTGTACATCCCAAGGCAGAGGTGGGTCCGAGGCAAGAGAGGGGAAGTGACTTCCCACATTGGACATTACATATGCCACAGGATTATTTTCCAGAGGGGAGAGGGAGGTGTTTCTAAAATAAGAGATAAAAACTTCAAACCCCAGATATTTCTATGAAACTAAAAGAAGGGAACGTTTGCCCACAGCTGCTCTAGCTAAGAGGTGCTCTCAGGGGGGCTGGCTGGTGGCTGCCAACAGACAGGTCATATGAGAGCATGTTTCTTCCTCAGTGTCTTTCATACTATCAAGAAGTGAAATAAGAGGATGCTTTACCTTCTTGTTTGTTTGAGTCCATGGCTGCTATAGGATGTGTGTCCTCGCAGGGACTCCTGTCCTCACTCTGGAGGGTTCTGGCTGGTCACTGGGAACATCCCATGGCTTTGAGCTGCCCACATGTGAGCCCTGCGATGGGTCAGCTGGTCTGAACCCTGAATGCAGAAAGATGTAGAAAGGGTTTATTGAGCGGAGATGCTCAAAGTTCAGAAAACAGAGGGAGGAGGAGGGATTTGAGAGGGAATGAGACATCCTAAAGATCTGTTTGAGTTCATAGTGCCTCCACAAGCAGAGTGGGCGCTGGTACAAACACCTCCCTCCCAGCCCAAGGCCGTTTGTGCTTATGTGGACAGGTGATTAAGACTATGTAATCCCACAGAGACTATTTGCTCAGCAAGATGCTTCTTGTACAAACGCAGAAGCAAAATGAGATGTATTTTGAATGACACATGAACATCTTGCATGGGTGCTCTGCATCGAAGAAGCAGCTTTCTGCTATGCAACTAATCCCCCAAAACATCCTCCAAACTTGTGTGTGGGCCAGAGAGATAACTGCCTTCACAACGCTGCTGCACAATCCTGCTAGCACTTTTGGAGACACTTGTGCTTCCATGTCCGCTTTCTCCGTCAGTTGTCTCCCTGACTTTTGGAGGCACAGGAGTGCTGCAAGGCACCTTGACATGTAGAGCTGCAGCGTCTCTGGAAACCAGGGCCAACAGAGCATGATGCTGTGCCTAAGTCACTCCCTTGGTAAAGCATCTCATCAGTCCAGTAATGGGGTTAGGACCTTGGGAACAGTCTTAAGACAATGCCTGATTAATGACGCAGGCAGAGCCCCAGACAAAAGGATTGCAGCAGCTCACACTTCTCTTTTCAGCACGGACACTGCCCCATATCCACGCTTCCTCTGCCCAGGGTTTAATTCAAGTCTGCTTTTGCTGCCCCTTACAAGGAAACTAGATGTGATTTAGGAGTCTAGAATAACCTTCCACTTCCATTCCTGTTTGACGTAGATATGCCCAAAGCTGAAGTGAGTTATCACTAGCTTTGCTAATGGGATTGGAGGGGCCAGTGTAACTACGGCAGAGCTCTGCTGACACAGCTGTGCCAGGAGGGCTGTGGTGGTTCGGAGAAGCCTGGGGTGATGTTTTCAGGGAAGCAGGCACATAGCATTAAATAGATGGGAGAGGTGCAAAAGATGCACGGGCGCTGGGTGGCTTTAGGAAATCACTGCAGAAGCAGCGGCTTCTGGTGCAGTCAGCAGTGTAGCTTGGGGGACTGCACACTTTCAACCTGATAGCTGTCCAGTGTGGAACTCCCAAGGGAGGAGGGTGATGGCACCCTCAGGGCCCCTGAGGTGGGGGTGATGGCCAGCATTTGTGAGCTGTGGCAAGGGATGCCTCCTGTGGTCAGGCTGGGGGGGGGCACAGCCATCAGCATAACCAGCCGGCCTCTTGCTGGGGGTATGATGTGGACTGAAAGGCTTCCAGCACAGTGCTGGAGGGGCTTGGGGTTTAGCATCTTCTTGAGATTAAGGATTGATGAAAGGATAAACTTCTTTGTAAGAGAGCTGATATGAGATCTCCTAAGAAGATCCGCTGTCTTCTCAGGACAGAGGACCCTTTTGTGATGCACGTGGAAAACCTGAGCAAAGGCAGGGGGGCTTTGGATGTGGGCTTTGTACAAACAGGCTGGGAAAGCTTCTAGCTGGACACCTGGTTACACTGAGATAAATGTAATAGTTTATTAAATCTGTTTTCTGTCAGCTGATTGTGTAAAAGTTATTTTTTTGTTCTGAAGACTCTTAAGCTTATGGCAGAGTTTAGATGGGCAGAGATCTCTGGAGTTATCTAACTCAAAGCAGGGCTAACCCCAAAGCTAGATCGGATTGCTCAGGGACACATCTAGTCAAGGTCTGAGTATCTCCCAGGCTGGAGCCTTCTCAATCTTTCTGGGTCTGTCCCAGGGCTGCACTGCTCCCACGGGGAAGAATTTTTTCCTTAGGGCCAGTCAACGTTTCCCTTGTTGCAGCTTATGCTCACGGCAATTTATCCTTTCATTGTGTCTGTGAGAAGAGCCTGACCGTCTGGTCTATAACCCCCGTTAGGTAGTTGCAGATGGCTGTAGGACCTCCCCTAGCCTTCCCTTTCCCAAGTTGAACAAAGCCAATTCCCTCAGCCTCTCCTCCTCTGCTGTGTGTTCCAGCCCTTTTCAGCAGTAAAAAAAAAAAAGATTTCTTTTTCTGATAGGTATTCCAAAGAATGGCAAGAATGCTATTTGCTTCTGAAACACGTAAATATGCAGTTCTTTTTACAGTAGTTAAACCTCCCTCTAGTAGTTTTGAGGAGAAGGTACTTAAGTTTGGGTCTCTGAGCAAAACAGCCTTTTAACTTCAACTTCAGGAGCAGCTTGTTTAGTAGCAAAGTTGTTAAACTTTGCTCCCAGTTCCGACTAGTCAATGCCATAGCAAATTCCTGAGGCTTTCGCTATTGGGCTGTTGAACTGGGACCAGCTTGTTTAACACTGAGAACTGGTTTAAAAATTCAGAATTGTTTTTGCAATGTTGGGAGACAAGGAACAGAAAGGAAAGGCAAAACAGAGATGAAAGAAACATAAGCCTCCTCTGTGGTAAACATTTTCACTGAAAACGATGAAAACGGCTTTTTTGCTGGAAATTCATTAAATTTTTTCTTTTAAACAAAATCATGTACATATTTTTTCTACCCATTCTGCTTTTATATTATTAATGTTTTACCATGCCAGTTATAGCAATATAACTATATAATTTTTAATAATAAGAATTAACAAACATCAATTAGTATGGAATTAGTTATATTAATATACCATTAAATACACTAACTGCATAGCCTGTCTTAAAGATTTTATAATTTTACTATCCGCTTGCTGAATTATTGTGGGGATGCCTAAATCTCCAGTGACAATGTGACATTCATACCCCTGGCCTTTGCAAGGCAGGGTGACCATACCCTGCTGGTGAGAAGAACATTTATTGTGGGAGCATGCAAAAATGAGAATCTCTAACTCATACTGCTGCACAGCTTTAAATGGGGGAGTCAGGGGACTGTAATGCATGAGGTAAACCATGTATAAATGGGTTGCAATGGCAGGCATTCAAGGTGAGGAAAAGCCAGAACTAAAGCATAATTCAGTTCCACCAAGTGCTCTCTACTTCCACTCCCAGTCCAGCTCCTCCCAGGCATCCGAGACCTCAAAATGCTTGTGTCTTTGTCTAGGTCCCACTTCGGCAGGTCCCCTTGCCCAGCACATCACTGGAGCTATGCCATCAGTCTCACAGACAGCGATTCAGGGTGAAGGATGCAATACGAAGAGCATCTGTGGCTACCCTCCACTAACACAAGGAAACCTGGAGTTGTCATGAGGGGCGATGTGCCTAAGAGAAGAAGCTTACAGGATGGCATTCCCCCCTCTGCTGTGCTACAAGTGATGACATGAAACAGCTTGGGTCCAGTACAATGAAAGAGGTTTTTCTGATATGGAGAAAAACAACCTACATGAGGTTTTAATGAGAGAGAAGTAATACTTGTAGAAGAAGGGCTCGTACGAGGATATGTCCTTGCCCCATTACCTATCTTCTGTTCTCATGCACTTTCAACTCAGGGCTACATAGGGCTGGAAGGTAGCCCTTTAGCATTTTGTCTTATCTCTTGGGTTGTAAAAACACTGTCGGTTCCTGGTATCAGAAGTAATTTTCCTTATAGAGGGAACTCAAAACAATAGCTGTACAGCATGGAGATTTAACTGAGGAGCTTCCGCATCACATTCTTGCAGACAAGGACAATGTTTGAGCACAGTCTCTGTCCTCTGCAGAGCTCAGGAGTGAGGCTTTGAAACTGGGACACCAGGAATGCCACCATCCCCTCCTGCTCCAGGCACCACCAGGAGCCCTGCTATATGACCGCACTGCAAAGTAGGTTGACCTTGGTTGACCCTGTTTTACCAGAGTAACTGTCTTTTGTGTGTCCTCTGGCTGCAGCCTGCAATTTCCTGAGTCACTGCTTGGTTTTTTGTTACATTAAATAATTACATTACCTTGGATACTTTCCAGCATTTGGGGCTCACTGGTGGACTCGGTCAGTATGTAACATTGCCTGCCTGTCCCTGGTTCTTCTGAATTGCTGAATATATGGAGCAAAACCATTTAGTCCTTCCTCATCGCTAAAACAAACAAAATCTGCACCTCACCACGGTTTGGAGTGAGTGCTTGTCCTCTGTTCCCCCTGACTGCTGGGTGGGGAAGCTGTTAACACTGTCCTTACCAGAGACAAGGGTTTCAGTCAGCCCGAGTTGGCTGAACAGAGTCTGGCTTGTTCCTAAAGGGTGCAAAAAGGGGTTGGAAAATGGGACTGACACTTGGCCCAAAGACCCTGGATGTGGGCTGCTTGGTCAAATCCTGCCTTTCCTGGCAGCGAACAAGTCTTAAGCTCACAGCAGAGTCTACATGAGTAGGAAACTTTGTATGCCTCTAGTCCAACTTCCTGCTCAAATCAAGACTAACTCCAAACTAGATCAGGTTCCCCAGGGCTGTGTCCAGCTCAAGTCTGAATATTTCCTATACTGGAATCTTCACAGCCTCTCTGGGCCCTCCAGTACCCTGGGGAAGAATATTTTTCCTTATGTCTGGTCGGGGTTTCCCTTTGCTGCAGCTTGTGCCCATTGCCTTTCACTGTGCACCTCTGGCAAGAATCTGGACTCCGTCTGCTTTATAGCCCCCTTGAGGCAGTTAAAAGCTGGAAGAGGATCCCCCCCTTCACCTTTTTTCTCAATACTGAGCAAGCCCCACACCGTTAACCCCTTCCCGTAGGCACATACATGAATGCATGTGCACATTAGCAGTGAGAGCAAGCCCTCCAGGAGGCTGCTTTCCTAAACCACCATCAGGCCTCCAATCACAGCAAATCCAAGGTTCCCCTGATATGCCAGCCCACCACAGGGTAGTTTCCTCACCAACAAGGAGATGTTATTGTTCCTCTGCAAGCTCGCCACTGGACAGGGGCTCAACACCCAGTCACATGAAGCCATCAGCAGACTGTCTTGGCCTGCAGCCCAAGCCCATGGCCCCCCTGCTTTAGGGACAAGAAATGGCAAAGATGTGCTTGTTTCTTCAGAGCTGAGCATTAAAACTCATTTACCCTCCCGCAGCTCTCGTCAAGCCAGAATGACATCTCCGGAGCAAAGCCCAGAGAATAGTTTCAGCATGTTAAAGCTACCAAATTCCTCCATTGTGGCAAAAGGAAGTATTTTCCCCTTTTGACTCTGTCTTCCCTCCAGCAGCCAAATCTGCCGAGCCCAAGAACCAAAGCTGAGTCCCACCTCTGTCATTAGTGATTGTCATGATTCTGACCACTGGTGTCCAGCAAAGAATACTGCCCTGGTGCTTTGCAGGAGCAGCTGGCAAGACAGCCCCCCCCCCCCCCCCCCCCCCCCGTGTGAAAGTTAACAGAGCCTGAGCCGGCACCCACTTCCCATGAGATGCCCAAGGGAGAAGGTGTGGATGGACGAGGAGGTCCCAGTGGGTTGCCGCCTTTAGCTATGCCCCAGACACAGGGTCAAAGACCGGAGTGCGGTGCCACTGAGGCAGCACAGGGGTGGGATTCCCTCTCGGAGCTGGGGGGGGGGGGGGGGGGGGGGGGGGGGGGGGCAGGTCCCACAGCCTGCACTGCATTTGTGTGACCATGCTCACCCTTCCAGTGCTCCCCCCACATGGATTGGCATAACTGGGAGAAACAATCAACTGTGCAGAGGATCACTTGTTTTAAAAGAACAACCAAATACCTGAGCGTTAGCATGCAAACAGGCAAAGTTCAGTAAAGCATTTACAGCCTAGCCTTGATGGACAGCAGTTACTATTTGTTTGGCTTTCTGTCCCATTCTGCTTCTGAAATCTTGACATGGGTAACAGTGCAGGGGAATCCATATGCACTTTCGCTGCTTCAGTTGTTAAACATCCACAATTTTTTCTAAATAAATGCTTGGGATCTTCCTGGTGACTGCCTCAATCCTGCCAGCTGAGATAGCTGGCTGTTTTTAAATATCGCACTTCTTAGAGAAGAACCCCCTCTAAAGAGAGCAAAAAAAATCAGTGCCTTACTCTCATCACTCTCACGCTTTGTCTCCAGCTAACTCTAATGCAGTTGTCATTCAAATACTTCAATTCAGCGTGATACCTCAATTTAGCTCTTAAATGGTAGAGCAAAAAAGGTCTTTTTAACCCAATATTTTAAAGACCTTACTATAAATGCAGCCTCACCAAGATTCTCCAGCACACTAAGAAGCTAGATCTCCATACAGAGTCTTAGAAGAAATCAGCTGGAAATAACTGTGGGCACTGAAGATGCAAAATACTTTAAATACCATTTTAGGTGCTGTACATGCAACATTAAATAGCTACGGCTCTACCTTTTTCCAATAATATGAAAAATGATATCATTAATCCCACTCTTCATCCCATGCCGAGTACATTTTAAACTTACCCCAGGCTAGTTGAAGATCCTTCAGCACTGGCGGTTGCTAGAGTTGGGAATTAGCACAGTGCAAGAAAGGAGAGAGAGAGGAGAGCAATGGTGGCTTGATGTTTCCCAGGATGGGACTGTCACATGCTAATCACTGATTTGAAACGCAAGCATAACAAATGCCTTCTAATTATGTAATCTTCAGGTCACATCCTTGCATCCCCATGCAAAAATCAGGACTGTGCACTTGGAAGAAGATGATACTGACTTTTTTCCCTTTTAAGTAGAATTGCACACTGCTGCGAAGGGAGGGTGAGAAGCCTTGTAAAGTGACAGGCAGAGGGGGCCACGTGGTGCGAGCCGGGTGCTGATGTGGTCTCCACTACTTCGCCGAGCTCAGAGGCTCTTAAGAACCTCCTGTGGCACCCAAGCGAGGCAGCCTGCAGTTGGGGACAGGGAGACGGGACCAGCTCCTCCCTGCTTTCTTTGACACCCTTAGTCTCCTACCATGCATGGCATCGCTAGGAACGCCAGGGCCAAGAGGTCTCCCCTTCTTTCACTCAGGGGCCAAGAGCAAGGTTGCCAAAGTAGCCAGGGCAGGGGAGCACCAACCACCAGCGCTTGTGTATTTTCTGTTGGTTATTAGATCATGAAAAATTTCCTTTGAGTAAGAATAAATAAGGGCTTGGAGGGAGGTGGGAGAGTGGGAGGCAGGAGCCCTCCACGCCTGCTCCATTTCTTCACTAAGGTCCTGCAGGGCTTTTTGCTCTGAAGGGTGTCAAGAAAGCATGGGGAGAATGCAGGTAACCCAAGGCCAGGGGTGTCAGGTTTGAGCCAGTCCAGTGAGTTACTCTGGAGCATAAGAGCAGGGAGACATAAAGGAGGACGAACAGTAACAAAAGGCAGACTAATTTCTCCCTGGAAGACAAAGATCTGCTTCAAATATACCCTTCAGGCAGAAGACCTGAAATGTAAAACCGCACAGCCTAAATCAGTATAATTGCTGTGCAGCACAGATAAACGTGGTGATGTGGAGTCCTAGCAAAGGCACTGAAAGGACAGGCTCACAGATTAACAGAAGCTCTGTGGAAGATGCTGCTACCTCTGAATTCAGGGACTAGGGACAGAGGACACTGTATTTCTTTTTTGGAGCTGGCTATTTCAGGAGCAAAACACAACAAAGTTGAACAAAATAAAATTATAATTCTGAAGGAATTTGCTGGAAAGTGCATTCTTGGTGGGTCAAAGATACCTATGAATTCAACAAAAAGCTTAAGCTAGGAAAGATTTTTATTTTTTTTAAATAAATAAAAAGAAAAATATTTAGCTTCATGAATCTATGAACAAAACATTTCAAACAGATTTTCCTACAGGCAGCTTTAAGAAAAAAGGGCTGAAAAGCATTATATTGCCAAATATAATATGATATAATAGAAACATCTGCTTTGTTTCAGATGGCCCAGTATGTTTCAGTCATAATAATGTGCTGTTCTTTCATTTTGCTAATAAACCACAGGGCCCAAGCTTCTTCCGAATCTTAGCAAAATGAGCTGAGTATTTGAAGGCACATGTGAAGGAACAGCATTCATATATTGTGTCTGCAAATGGAGGCAAGGACAGGTATTTACTAAAACTCCATTAAATATCTGGCAAGCAAAGACTCAACACATACATTTTTTTCCTGACAGCACTGGTATATTGTGTTTGCTTTTTTTAAACTAGAAAGCAGTTTTTCTGCTTTGTAAAGCAAAGTATTTAGATTCATAGTGCAGAGACTTTTGATGACCGAACGCAAACAGAAATAGATTTCTCATTGCATTAGACTTTCTGGTGGGACAGTGGCAGCTGTCAGTCTCCCCTGTCTGCTCTCCCATCTACTTCCCTTCCCAGAGAAAAGCAGCTTTGGTGCACAGCTGAGGTCTGTCCTTGAGCAGTCTGGTACCAGAGCCTGGGGTTTATGAGCTTGACCTGTGAGGAGTAACTACCATGTTACAGCTGCACTTGCTCTCTGCCCTGACCCCACTATGCAACACCCACCTTAGGGTAAACATGATCATATAAGCACTGTGTGTGCAAAAGCTTCTGTGGGTGGCAAGGTTTGTTTTCTGGGGAAAGTTATAAAAGTTGAGCATAGATTAGGCTTCAATTGTTGATGGCAGGTTTTTTTTAACTCGGGGAGAAAGACATTCCTAGGGCAAGTTGAAATAAAAAAAAGAATTCTAGTCATCAACTGCTCCACTTACTTACAAATTCACCCTATCCAACTTCATTTCTTCAAGGTTTTCAGTTAGGAGACTTCACCTGATCAGTCTCAAAAGAAAAATAACAATTTTATTTACTGTTGATATGCATCCTCAGGTGTTATTTTTAATAAATGCATGAAGAAATCAATGCATGCCTGTTGAAAACTGGTCACAGCTGTTAAGCCCAGAATGCAGAAAGCTGCCTTTAACACATGCTACTGTCCATGCCAAATAGCTACATTTTCAACTTCTGCTTCAGTCCTGCTGCTGCTGAGCCATGAAATGTGCCACTCCATTTTTATCTATAAAGTCTCCTTCACCTTCCATCCTGTAATGACAATAAATCCAGCCTGTTGAGAACACAATCAGTTTGTGGCAGCACAGTGATGTGTGCACTACCCAGATAAGCAAAATGCCAGGAATCAGTACCTTCCCACTGTAGTGTAAGTACCTGCCTTAACTTTCTCCCACACTGTTGCCTGTAAAAGTTTTGACCTGCAAAGCACACAGGCTAGACAGCCAAAGAACACATTCCTTTCTTCGCAAAACTATATTTTTACTAATGCTCCTCCCAGCATGTAGCCTCTACAGGAAAAACTTCACAGTCCAGTCATGATTTGAAGTTACCAGGGATTAAGTCCTATGAAGTTTATCCTGACTTTCATTAGGGGCACCTTAAAGATGTATAAGTGTATGCAGCCAGATACTGTGTGATCTTCTTGCTGTAAAAATCCATCCTCTCTTACCCTTTCCCCATCATGCTACATGCCGTTGTGACAAAGTGCAAGGATTTACAGCCTCCTGTGGGAAAAAAAAGTAACTGCCACGTGAATTCGGTCCTCATAAACCACGTATTTCTGCTGATCTTTGAAAGCTGTGATCAAGCTCATCATTACACCTGAAAACTGCTATAAAGAAGAAATGTCTATGTGTCAGCATCTCTTGCAAATGAGAGGAAAATAACTTTTAAAATCAGTTACTGGAGATTTGTTTCCCTTAAAAAATGAAGGCATCTAGCAGTCACAGCAAGTTGCTATAGTGCTGCGTATTTATGTTCTCTCATGAAAGCCACAGTCATCTGGTGAACTGACACCTATCTCGTGTGAGTAGGTAGAAACTAGCAATCCTGAAACTTGGCAAAATAGCCTGCATTGGGCTGTCAGGGAGTGGCACGTATTAACAGTCACAAAACAGTGTCAAAAAGGAGAAGTCTTAATTCCCTGGTGAAAATGGCAGTGGCTGGCAAAGATTGGATCTCTGCTGCCAAGGGTGTATCTACATCAGCATTTTAGTTAGTTGAAATCACAAGTTCAAATCAGAATCACCTGTTTTCTCTACTGATCAGCTACTAGTGACAAGCACCGTGCTGGCCCCTTTGCAATGGGCTGTATTTTCACGGGAGAGTAGAGGCATCACCCTAAGATTTTTGAGAGAAAATGCCTGTAAAGCTATGTGTGTGATCTACTGCTGAAAGCCCTCACTGAAGCCATGAGTACTTACAGGTCCAGACTTCATGCAGAATTCACGTCTGTCATGTAATATGACAGCAAAAGACAGAAGCTCTGTAGCAGATTTTAACATGCCACTATGATAGAGGCGTAACTTAACTCAATCTGTTCTCAAGCATTGAAATAAATGTCTAATTTTTCCCCAGACATTTGAGTTTGTCATACAGGTTCCCACTTTGTATCCAGGTACATTCTGTAACACATATTTCATTTGGTGTCTGATCATTTAAAAATAGAATTGCTCATCATTCTAGTAGTATTGTGGCTATTATTTTTGGTCAGCAGGGCAAGACAGAGCTTTTTTTCTGATGAAAGACCACATACTAACAAACATACATTTTAGATTTATTTCAGATACTGGACTGAGGAAGTACTGAAAAAAAAAAATTAAACCTATATCAAACCTAGCAAATTTGACAGAAAAGTCATTTAAGGAGAATAAATATGCATGTTCTCATGTCATTTTTTATGGTTAATTTTCTCATTAAATCTGCTCTGTGGATTATATACTGGGTATCAACAATTTGTTTTAGGAAAAGATGGTATCTTAGCAATTCAAAACACACACCCTTATTCAAAAGAAATTAACTCAGCTGATGTTTATATGAGTGGCACTAAAATATTTTATTCCGAGTGATGAAAATAAACCTCCATGTTTTCTTATCTCTCTGCAATTTGTACTTTACCTCAAAAAATAAGTAAGCACAAACTTTGCAAACTAGCAGTGCAAATCAGCACTGTATTTCTGCATGCATCTGTAGGCAGAGAGCTTGAAACAACAGCTCTGAAAGGGGTCCGAACTGTTCTATTTCTCTGAATTCTGCCTGAGCCCAGAGACCTGGTAACAAAAAGTGGGTGGGTGGAATAACTATCTTGAAAACTTCTGACTGGGAATGAATCACAGACTTTTGACTGATCTCATGAAAAGGATACAACTGGGATCAGCAATCTCAGATACCCAGTGCAAGTTTCGCTAGTAGCAAAAGAAACCTACTCCCATGCTGGGTGAATTTTATTTGGACTTCACAGCTTATGAAATCAAAACCAATGGAAAAGACTACATGACTTTTCCACTTCAAACATACTTGTTTTCATTGAATGGTCTAAGGTACTTTGCTCCATTTGGAAATGTGTAGGTTCCAGCCCCATGAAACATGTTGGTTTTGAACTTGCCTTCATAAACTGCCCCAGAAGGATGTTCTAGTCTTCCAGTACCATTCATCCCGCATTTCATGAGAGATGAAGGATAAAGAAAATTATTAATGTTTATGCTTACAGTACCATTTCCTTTCATTACAATATCCTTTCAGATTGCTGCCTTTGAGTCTGCTATCATATTCAGTCTGCTATTCATATGATAATGGAAAGTGACTATCCTTTCAGATTTAGACAGGTTCCTGCTTCCACAAATATTTCAGGTAAGAGCTTAGAAGTTTTTGGCCAGCCACGGTGTCCAATAAACCCCTCCTCTGCTGGTAGTCTCACAGGATCTTAACAATCTATGCAGCACAGAACTGCTGTCCCCAGCCCTGCAAATAACTTGTCTACCCTGACAGCCTGAGGGGTTAATTAAATTTTCCAGAATTTATTTCTGTGGATCAAGGCAGAGCAAGTCTTTCATTTGTTCAGCCTAGGCCACTAAGCCATGCCTGGGGATTTAAATCTGTGCTGTAAAGCACTTCTGTGCCATAATCTTAATTCTTATTGTTGCACCAATATTTTTGTAAGAGACTGAAAAAAAGGCCAGACTAGATCTAATAAAGCCACAAGATGCTGTTTCCTAATTGCAGACCCTTATTTGTCTCGTTTCAAGGACTGTCTCCTCTCCAGCAACAACAAAATAAGCATTTTTCCTATACTTACTAATTCATTCCTGGGGAACTCAGTAACCAAGGGCAGCCAAACAATGGTGTACCTGTCGATGGCCAGAGCTCCCCTGTTTCATTGTGGGATCTGTGTGTGGCATATATACACACGCAGGAGGGCCGTGCCTAGCCCACTATGTGTGCACAGCCCATTCATACAGGGCTTTCACAGTGGCTATGTTGTGCTGGGCACTACCGGCACCATGCTGCCCAGGTGTTTCACCAGGGTCTGCCTGCCAGCAATGACTGGTATGTTTGCAGGAGCCTTGGGAGGCAGCAGGACATCTGAAGACCCCAAGTGTCTCAAGGCTTCAGGCTGGGCTGTGACAAAATTCCCAGGTGGAAGAAGAGCCTGTGGCATTGATCTGATCCTTCTCAGGTTGTGACTTTCCTTTCTGTGTCTTTTTAAGGATGGATACGGTGAGATATGCTCCATTCCAAACCCAGAGAAATTTTAAAATGAAGGAATACTTAAAATTACCTTGTCATTTTTCCAGCTGCCGACATAGGTAGTTCTGTTGGCGCCAGTGTGGACTCCATGACTGTTCTTCTCAAGCACACCCTCAGGTGTCCTTTTGCACTCCCCCTCTAGAACACAAGAGTGGTGGAAGACAGGTATTTTCACTTCAAGACAGAGAGCATCTGAGAGGCAAAAACCTATGAGATCATGCAATGTGTTTCTTCTACTGCGTGGAGCCATTTCTCCCAGAGCTGAGTCTCCATCTCCTTTGGACAGACTCCTCCCAGAGATGAACCCTTGGAGCACGCAAGCCCTGCGGGAGCAGGTACCTTTGGGTGCCATGCACAGAGTGCAAGCCAGCAGCAGTCCCGTCACCCACTCTTCCACCACCACTGAGCCCACTGTGGGGGTGGTGGGGAGCCGACGCGGGGCAGAGCAGACCCCAATGGACCATCGGGGCGGTGGCTGTGGCCGCTCTACAGGAGGACCTTGAGGAAACACCCCCACAGCAGCTTCTGTGTGTCTGGGAGGGGGGTTCTTACACAGCCAATGCAGTGTGTTACTTGGGTCATAGACAATTTTTGCTGGTAAAATTTTTTGCTTTAAACTCCAACCCAGCACAGGTTGCCCAGAGGGGTTTTGGAGTCTTCATCCACGGAGATATTCAAAGCCCAATGGGATGCGGTTCAGGGCAGCCGTTGTGGGTGACTCTGTAAGTGCAGGGGACTGGGGATCTCCAGAGGGGCCTCCCCACCTCAGCTGCACGGCTTCGGGGTCACTCATCACTTAGGTAACCCTCACCCTGAAACTGGTATAGACTTCCTCCGGTTTAATCCCATACACTCAGTTTTCCAAAAGGAACTAGCACTTACCAAGATTTTCTTACCATACTTGTCTTTATTTGGGAATACGAAAGACACTAAAAAACGCAGCATCTGTTGAGAAAGAAACAACCAGTGTCACTGTTACCACTGTCAGCTGAAATTCAAATGTATATACACAAATACATATTCAAATACACAGTGTTATAAACGCTCGTGACAAATTGGAGGAGCCAATTTGTATTGGATAAAAAAATCGAATTTATTAGCAAGCGATAAGAGAGCAAAACAGCGCTGGGCGCCGGGGGAGGCAATGCTCCGCCACAAGCTCGCAACTTTAGGTTACAGTTACATTCCTTATATACATTTCATGTACCCCTTTCTTGTAAGTCTCCGCCTTGTCCTGCTTCTTCTTTCTTCACTTGTGCAGGTCTGTTACTATGCAGATTTGGTAGATCTTCTCAAGGATGAGTGTCATTTGATGTAGAATGTCTTTTGATGTGGAGAAATACAGTCTTGGTAATTGCAGCTGTTGTCCTTCCTCTCCTTATCTAGTGAGTCATAGCCATTACTTTTTTCCCCCTTATCTAGTAAGTTATAGCCATTGCCCTCTTCCCGTGACCTTTACGCATCATTTAAGCAAGTCTTGTTATTTATACAAGGCATATGTTAACTCTCAATATGTCTCTTCCCCCTTCTCGATTTTATGAACAAAGTTAACCCGTTCATTACACACAGCAGCTTGAAGCCGCACATAATTATCAGCGTGCTGCTTGAGCGTGCGGTTCTTTACAGGGGAGCACTCGGTCCTGTCAGCGGGCACCGCCTGAGGGGAAGGCGGCGGCGCGACCGTCCGGGGTTGCCAGGCGGAAGTGTCTGCGGTTGCTAGGAAGGCCGGCGCCCCGGAAGGGGAAGGCGGGCGCTTCCGGGTCAGGGGAAGCTGAGCCGAGCCGGTGCGGAGCGGAGCGGAGAGGTGAGGTGGGAGCGGGGAGGGGAGGCGGGGGGGGGCTCCCCGGGGCCGTGGGGAGGAAAGGGAGGCGAGGCTGTGGAGTCGCCCGGAGGGCGTAATGGCGCCGCGGAGAGGGAGGGGGTGCGCGGGAGGCCCGCGAAGGGGGCTGAGGGGAGGTGGGTGGGCAGGGGATGGGGTCCCGGGAACGTGGGCGGGAGGAGGGGAGGGAGAGCCTGCGGTGAGGGAGGGGCAGGGCCAGGAGAGGAGTTTGGGGGATCCCCGGGTGTGGGGCGCGGGGGGTGCTGGAGGAGTCGGCAGGGAAGCGGGGCTGATGTGTGCCGGGGGCTCCGTGCTCTGTGTTGAGGGGAAGGAGACGGAGACCCGGTGTGACAGTGTCCTCGGGGACGGCTGCAAGTCTCTGGGTCCAGCTGCCGTGCTCACCCTCTTAGCCTCCCTCGCTCATGCCAGGCTGCTCTGAGCGGGGTCAGCTTGTCTGTTAAATCCTGTCTGGTCCTGCTGGAGCTCCAGTGGGGAGAACTGTCACAAAAAGGGAAGTTTGCTTCTGTCCAAGGCCCGAACTGTTGCTGCTCTCCAAGCCCTCATTTGGGCTGTTACTCAGGCACAGCCACAGCCGTTCTTGTCCTGGCTCTGGAGGTGCCAGTACAAAAGTCCAGGTAATAAGCTCCTGCCAGACTGTCCGCAGCTGCTCACCTGTCCCTGCAGTAGCTTTCCATTTGCAGGAGCATGTGTTAATGTTGGGCCGTTCTGTCACTGACAACAACTGCTTAATACTAATGGGCTTATGTCAGAGCTGGTGAGGATCTTGCTGTGAGAAGGAGAGGAGGGCTTCTGTTTTCCAAGGCAGGTCCCTAATCACTCCCCAGCCCAGGCTCCACAGAGTGCTCAGCCATCTGGGCAGCTCCTTGCAGAAGCGGATGGGTCAGGAGCAGGCTGATGTGGAAACAAACTGTATCTTTGGCTCCAGCTCCCCTTCAACCTTTTACTGCCGGCCCTGCAAACTCCCGAGGCAAAAAGTGGCAGGGTACAGGCTGCTTTCTGCTGTGAAAGTTCGCCTGAAGGTTTGTCCTTTGGGCTCCCATGTCCAAGAAAGTTCCATCAGAGTGGCAGAACTGGAGTTCCCAAGCTAGGCAGCGCTGCTGGTAGGCTCATACTTTTGCCAGAGGTCCTGCAGTTTTTGATTGAACAGCTGTGAGGAATATTACTTTTATTTTCTAAAACCACAGAACTTGTTTAAGTGTTCTAGAAGAATGTGCTTTGCTTCAGGTGCATACAAATACACCAACATACAGATAATTAACTGTAGTTTGAGAGGGTATCTTCTCTTGTCACATGGAAAAACAAATAATGTAATGTGTGCCTGGCCATTTGCACTGTGCTAAATCATCTTCATGACTAAGGGCTATGTTTTTTCCCTTCCTCGGCAAGAGAACATGAGTTCAGCAGGGAGGAAAAGAGGAAAGCCCAACAGAGGAGGAGGAAGAGGAAGAGGAGGACGAAGAGGAGGAGGCAGCAGTGGCCATTCAAACAAGTCTCAGCTTGGTGGAAATAGGAAATGTTCAACCAAAATTTGGGACGATGGAGATGATTTTTGTCTCTTCGAGGAACCAAGGCTGGAATCCAGGTCTTTCTGTTAATTTGAGGGAGGGTGGGGTAGAGATGTTTGGGATACTTTGATGCTGTTCTTCGATATCTTTGAATATACAGAAGAGTGAAGGGGTGATGAAGCTGTTTCAGTATGAAGTGATTTTTACATGTCTTTTTTTGATTAACTTTTTAAAGCTAGGAAAGTTGGTTTGGTTTGGTTTTTTTTTAAATATTAGAACCTCTGATTTTCTACTTTGGTAATAAGTAATTTCAGAACATCTTTGATCAGAAAACACTAATAAACACAGGATATTAATTTTCGTGTATTACAAAGAAGAAGCTGGGCCATGGAAAATAAGCAATTTAGAATGAATTTAGTATTCTGAATGTATTTTGACCAATCTAGCTTAGAAATGCATGGTTGTACTGTAGTCTGAGAACCACTTTACCTAGCAAAGTGTTTATTAAATTACTTTGGATTTGACATAGGCTAAAATACATATATGCATGCGTGTGTGTGTGCAGACATAGACACACACATCCTGGTCACGTAAGAATGAACCTAGCTGAATAATCCTTAGGTGATGGACTTGTCTTAGTTTGGTTTTCCTGGTTTGAATTACAGGGTTGGGTCCTAATACATCCCAATTCAGTCAAGATCATTTGAGCCAGGCAAATAAGTCATTGTTATGTTCCATTTTAATTTTTAGATCAAATGCCCCAGCCAGAAGAGGAGGGCAAACGAAACAGAGACCTGAAGCGAGAATGCCTCTGCAGACCATACACATGACATCGGAGAATCAGAGAAGAGTGAAAGAACTTCTTCAGGAGCTTCAAGGGCAGGAGCTGGCTCCTGAATCAGAGTTAGTTTAAACGGAGACACTACTTCTAGCTCTTCTAGATGAGCATGCTTTAACAAGCACACTGTTAGAAATGAAAACAGTATTCTTTTTTCCCTTAACTTTTAAATTGATCTCAAATCCTGTGGTTTTGAGTCTGCTTTGTTCTTCTACAATATCAACTCTGGGAAAGGGGTATCAGAATCTGCCATTTAAATGGAGGATTTAAAACTGCAGAGGCAGAGTTTTGTGTCTACTCAACAGTATAATTTTGTTTCATTTTAATTTTTAATAACTGTTTTTATCAGAGTAGCTGGTTCTGGTGAAGATGATGATGAACCTGATTACCTTGATGATGAACAGTGCTGGTCAACAGATCAGGAAGTATCTGACGTAATACCAAGGTTGTTGGCTGAGCCAGCTGAGCACAGAATTGTGGAAAGTGAAGTGTCTTCATTTGCTGTGCACAAACTCTCCAGGTGATGCTTTTCAGTGAATAATTTGTATCCTGAAGAGGTAAATCACTAGTCTCAATACTGTAAGCCCTCAGTGCTTGGACTTCCTCTTGACTCCAGGGAAATTCTATGTGCAGAACTAATGAGTTTGTATCTCCTGAAAATTTAATCCTCAACTAGATTAATTTAAAATAATGGGTTTAGGAAAATAAATCACTTCAGCCTTTTTTCAGTGAAGTTTTCCGTTCTTTCTCCAAGACAATGAAAAGTATATTGGTAAAACTTGGGGAGTATTGCTGTTATATGTATGTTTCTTTCAGGTAGGTAATGTTTCAAAACCTTGTAAGTGTTCTTCAACCATTTTGCTCAGATATGAGCATTTACTAACTATTTCTGCTTTATTTGAGAGTGTTTTATATGTGAGAGGACTCAGCTTTTTCTGAAGAGTTTAATTTATATAGTTCTCTGGGAAATCTAATCCTGTAACTATTATGTGCTACATTCTGAGATGTGAGATAGTTTACACATAAACTAATTTGTCACCATATAAATGTGACTAGCATTCACAGACACCAAATTACTGCCTGCCGCTGTCATTTAAAATAGCATAAATATTTTGGTGTGGGTTCTTTCCCCCAGTAGTAGTAATAGTATCTCATGCCATACATGCTTCCTTCCTGTAAGCCTAATCAAGCAGATCTGTGGTTATTTTGCTTCATATAAGTCTCTGTCACTCACTTGTTGCCATGTTGTCTCTGTTTTGTTGCAGGTATGGTTTTGACAGTGAGCGTTGTAGGACAGTACTGAGATCCTGCAATGGTAATATTGGGGCATCATTGGAGTATTTGCTATTGCAGTGCTTTACAGAAAGATATGGAGAGAAGATGCAGGTTTCTGCAACAGCGGCTGAAGCCAGACAAGAAGAATGTTTAGAACAGAGACAAGAAGAGGCTTTTGCCCTCCGGTCAATATATGGAGAAAAATTTGTAGAAAGAATTCAAAATCGTGTTTGGACTTTTAGTTTGGAATTGGAGTACCTAGCAAGTAGGCACAGCAAATCTAAGCAAAAGGGTGGTTGTACTAGGGACACAGCAAAGCAGACTTCAAAGGAAATATGTAAATTTTATCTCCAAGGAGGCTGCAGGTTTGGTTCGAAATGCAGATTTGGACATGAATTCCCTCCAAACCACCCACTAAAATCAGCCAGGAACTTTGTAGGTGATGCTCATCTCAGACCTAACAGTGATGGTCCCATATATGAACTTGAAGTAAGATTTCCTGAAGAAAACAAGTATCCACTTCAAGCACCTCTTGTGGCACTTTATTCCACTGATGAGAATCTGCCTCTTGCCTGTCGTTTACACATTGCTGAATTCCTCTTTGGAAAGGCCTTAATGGCTGCAGAGTCTAATGAACCAGTGGTGTACACCTTAGTGACTTGCTTAGAAGATGAATCTGAAATAAGCGAGTTACTTAAAAATACTCACCACAAGTATAGTGTTCCTCCTGTGTCCCTGCTGGCCACACCTTTGGTAAAGCTACAGACAGAGAGTACATCTGGTTCAAATCAACTGTCTGAAGGTACACCAAATTTCCCTTTACGGTTTCTGGGCTAAGAACAGTCAAAAAGATTTAAAAAAAAAAAAAAAAAGAGAAGGCAGAGGGCCCAATTTAGGCATCTATTCTAAATGTGTTTCTGGAGATTAAGGTCATGGGGTGAGCCAGATCCATAATCTGTTTGTGCCTCAGGAAGTCCCTTCCATAATAAAGCTGCAGCAGAGATGTTTTCCGCCAGCAAGAACTAAGTTAAAGGAGCACAGAACTAATGAGTTTGGGTTGGCAGAGTGAACGATGCCTAATCCCACACAATCAATAAAAAGCCATTGAGATATGTGGTGTGAGCTTAACCAAAATTGACCAGAGAGGTGTGCTTGGGAGGGAACAGGGAAGGTTGTTTGCAAGCTTTGGTGTATCTGCTAATCATCAATTTGGAAACTTTTTTTTTTTTTAATTACTTAAAATTACCAACCCCTCCTTAAAATTAACTTTGTAAAGGTGGATTTAAGGCTAAGTAGATGTTGCAAGTGTTTCTAGAATGTTGTTCAAGGTATCATCCCTTTTTTTGCATGCAAGTGTAGCTAGGTTGATTTCACAGGGGGAGGGTTGGGACAGTGTCATTTATGGCAGGATGACCTTCAAGCTCTCAATTCCAAAACTGTTTTATCTAAGGTAAACTTTCTTCAAGAGAGTTTTCAAGAATATGTGCATTTTAGAACACCTGAATAGTGACAGCCTATTTTTTTGTTATAGTAAAACAAATTATTCCATTTTTTTAAAAGCTCCACAGAAAGACAGCTCTTTGTTCCAGAAATTGGAATCAGAGGTTCCAAATAATCTTTATGTTGTAAAATCTTCCTTACATTATAAAATACCTTGTTTAGATAAATGCAGCCTTAAAACTTTCAAGGACTGGCTTACTGTCTGAGCAAATCCTGCTTCAATTGATAGGCAGTAGGCACCAAAGTGTCTGGTCTGGTTTCAGCCTTGGTTTAAAAGTACTTGGCAGTGGCTTAACACTTAATGTTACAGTATAGTTTTAATTTAAGCTGGTGCTGCCATCAGTCTTGTGCTCCATAGAAGTGGTCGTGTGGTGAATTGGAGAGGGGAGCCGAGACACATGAAAAATGTTCAAGAAGGCAACCAGTTACCAGTCTGGTTCACCATGCGGCCACCCAGACCAGGGTGTTGCAGAGCACAGCTGGTGCGGAGGTAGTGACGAATGGGTTGGAGCTGCAGTTGTGGTTTGTTTGATGTGGTGAGCGTAGGTTTGCTGGTAGTGTTGAACTAAATGCACGTCAGAAACAGTCCTGCAGACCCTCAGCTCCAGTCTAACAAGTTTTTTTGTTGAGAATGCTCCTGGAACATATGTCCTTTTTCTGCAGTGCTGATGAGGCCCTGTTCCTTGGTAACAAGAATACCTAACTGTACATTGTCTTGTCTCAAGCCTCAACAGTTTCAGAGCCTCAGGAAGAAGAGGAGGAGGAAGATGAGCCTGAACAAGTTGTTGTGGAGAATGAGAGTTACGTGAACCTCAAGAAAAAGCTTTCCAAAAAGTATGATGTGCAGGCAAAGTCTCTCTATAATGAAAATGTTAAAATCTGCACGCAATTTCGGCTGAAAAAGGTATAATGTACAGAACGGAATATCTGTTTTCATGCTTACTTTAGAGAAATAAATATTTAAGCCACCAGCTGCTGTTTCAAATGGTTCTGTTCCACTCCAGTGGTGTTATTACTGCCATGCTGTCTGCTTTTGTGCATCAGTCTTCTAGGCACTTCCAGTCCATGTTGTATGAAAGACAGAAGCTCCCGGCATGGCAAGAGAGAGAAACCATTCTTGATTTGCTGAAGAGCCACCAAGTTCTCGTTGTGAGCGGCATGACGGGGTAAGAGTGTGATTGGACATACAGACTTTATGTATCAAAGTATACCCAGAAGAATGTGAAATACATATCCATGTCCTGAAAGGGTTAGGGTCATTGTCCATCTGTAACCAGTGGCAGCAGTCCTAGGTGAACTTCCTGTGAAGGATGACAGTAATGAAACAAAGCAAATTTCAAGTGGAATGCAATCATCTTTAATTTACATGGATGGAAGGTGTTGGGTTTGTGGTGTTTTTTTTTTAATTAAGCCCTGATTTTGTCATGCAGATGTGGGAAAACCACTCAGATTCCTCAGTTTATTTTGGATGCTTCATTGCAAGGATCTCCAAGCAGAGTTGCAAACATCATCTGCACTCAGCCTCGCAGGATCTCTGCCATTTCTGTGGCTGAACGTGTAGCCAAAGAAAGAACAGAAAGGATTGGACTCACTGTTGGATATCAGATCCGTCTAGAAAGTGTAAAGGTATATATGCTTTGCTTGTTGGTTTTCATTTAGTTCTATCAAAGTGTGCTTAGTGCTTCTCTAGTATACAGAATCTCTGCCCTGTATCTGCCATACAGTGAGATAAGCAAGTCTGTATTACCTATATTTTGTATTATATTATGAAATATATTCTGTATTTTATTTTATCTCAAGTTGCACAGTCCACTTTACAAAATGACAGTGCAGTACTATGTCTTGTATTGTTGTTTTGCTTTCTGTTGAGATGGGTGAAGGGATCTGAGGGTATGAGTAATACTTCTGTCCTCTGGAAGGCTACTGATTTCATTTCCATTTGTCTCCACTTCCATTTGTCTCCCAAGTGGAGATTGAAGAGTACAGCTTCAGTCAGCCTGAAGTGGGGTTGAATTCATACTGCTGTCTTGGAAGTGAAATTTTGTCTACATTGCAGCTGATTGCTTTTTCCAAGAACTATGTTAATAAAAGAGATTCACTAAATCTTTCTAGGGACAGAGATCAGAGTTGTTTATCAGAAAGCACCTTCCACAGGAAAGACATTTCAGATTTTTTGTTTAGCCCTTATAGTTAGCAATGCACCTTGGTAAGAAGCAGGTGTTCTGAAGTTTTAATCAAGAAAGAAAAATCATTCAGCCCGTCTCCAGCAGGGATCACTTGTTTCCTTTCCGTCAAACCTGGCACTCAGCTGAAACCGTACGCTTTACAGCAACATGTATTCTTTGCACTATGTTAAGTTGCCCAAAGTCAACTGAATGCTTTGTCTTACTGTTCAAGTCCTCAGCTACCAGACTCTTGTACTGCACTACTGGTGTGCTGTTGAGAAGGCTGGAAGGAGATCTGACTTTGCAGGGAATCACACATGTTATTGTTGATGAAGTTCACGAAAGAACAGAAGAAAGGTAAATAATCTCTTATCCCATAAGCAAAATGAAGAAACATATGCAGAAGAATAAAGCTGACTAAGGTGCAAGTAACTGAAGTCAGACTTGTTGATCCTGTGGAGTAATGTGGGATGGTGGAAGGAGTCTGGTTTTAGGTTCTTGTCTTTGGGCAGTAGGAAGTTGTGTTGCAGCAGCTTGCAAAGGAAGCATGTCTCTTAAATTTCTATGTCTCCAATCTGCTGTCACATTGCAGTGGTGTTGAAAAGAGGTTTTGGATGGGGTTGGAGGGTTAAGTAACTTTTTTAACCACAGTTGTCTGGTTCTTACTCTTCCCTTGTTTCAACTTTTACCAAATACCCTAATTCTTCACATGCCCTTTGGGGAATTATTTCTCCTGATGCTACCTTCAGCAGAGCACCTGCAAGGGACAAGTGCTTGCGTTTTCTTCCAGTCTATAGATTTTACTAGTCCTAGACAGTCTCATCCTATCCTGCTCTAGCCTTCTGCAATTTTACCCCACTTACCTGCTGATGCCAGGCAAAACATAATGACTGTCACTATCTCTGTAAACTAAGTGGCAAGGATCCTTTTCTTTGATGTTTGCCTTGTGAAACACTGCAATGCACCGGGTTTCTAGGAGGCTTTGACTGTGACCTATTATTTTACAGCTCAGATTATATTTTAGCCTCCTAAAAAGGCTTGTACCTCTCAAGGATTCTTCTTCCTTCTCATCTAAAATCACTTCAAGCCAGTCTTCTAGGCATGCCACAAAAACTATAAATATGTAGGGAAGAATACAGTGAGTAGGGAAGAGTGGGTAAGTTTGAATAACTCTTCCAGTTAGGAAGAGAAGGAAAAAGGACTTGTCTGTTACTTTGAGCTAATCTGTTATCTGGTGTTCTTGTGTTGTCATTAATGTAATTGATTTATAAGGTAGCTAGAGCTTTTTGTTGCTTAAATTAATTTGCCAAGTAATCCTGATACTCTAGTAAGGGACAACCAAAAAGTAAGCAGGTTGCCTTCCATTAATTTACTGCATTATTAGCCTCCAGCCATTCTGAGAAGCTCATGCTTCTGTGATGGTATCGCTGTGCTATTGAAAACACCAGGAAGGTGGACAGAATGGGGGGAAAAAAGAGACTCTGAAAGTTAACAGTGAAGAAATTCAAATGTCTCTTTGCTTTTTTCTTCAGTGACTTCTTGCTGCTGGTTTTGAAGGATATAATGGTTCAGAGGCCAGACCTGCGCATTATACTAATGAGTGCCACCTTGAATGCAGAGCTTTTTTCTCAATACTTTCACTCCTGTCCAATTATTAACATACCAGGTGAAAACCATTCATTTTTATTATCTTGTCACATTCATTGTTTTAGGGGTTTGTTTTCAGTATTTCTGCTTGCAAAGTATTTCTCAATTCAAGTGCAAGGGGCTAATTTGCAAAGTGGCAAGATGAGGGTTTATACAAGAACTATGATTCCAAGGGCTTAGAAGGAAAGACCAGTGAGATTTAGGAGAGAGAAGACTTGAAAATGGAGCCTTTTTTGTGCTGTCTCTATACCAGCAGAATTTCCTTCCTCAAAAGACAAAAATGACATGGCATGCATGACATGGTTCCCTGAGCTAGTTTCACCACAGCTGAAGACTATTCTCTGTCCTTGTGAAAAAGAAGCATTGAGAGGATCCAGCTGGGTGTGTGCATGTTTAGCCAAATGTGCCTTTTATAATGCTAAGTTATTACATGGAGTATGATGCAAATATGTAGCCTCATGGATATGTTCCTGTAAGTGTATCAGCCCTTCTCTAACTGTGTAAGTGCATGTTACCAAACCATGCTTGGAAAACATCCACTGTTTGTCCTAGACAGAAATTATACTGAAGAGTGCAGTATAGATGAGAGCTGTGAAGCCAGTGTATGACATAATAACCTGTGTGAAATGGTAACCATCTTTTTTCCCTTCTATGTATCTTGTGTGGCATATAGATTTATCCTCATGTTTCCTTTTAGGTCGAACATTTCCTGTGGATCAGTTTTTCCTGGAAGATGTGATTGCAATGACAAGGTATGAAATTGCCAAATGTTCTCAGATGTATCTGGCCTTTGAGGTTGCACTGTTGACCTGTAGTAGTTGACCTACTGAGACTGTAGTAGTTCTGTGCATAGATTTAAAAATTAAATCCTTTCAAATCTCCCCCATCACCTGCAGTCTTGGAGTTCTACTAAAGCACTGACTTTAAACCATACTTCTTGTACTGCAGTGGGGTCTAGGATCTCATGCCAAAACAAGCCTTTCTGCATTAGATACCACATAAGTACTCAAGAAAAGGTGATCTTTGTCATGAAGAGTTTGTCAGTGCTTTACTTGTTTCAGTGATGGTTAAACATTGGCAAGCAAAAGAAATTTGAATGTAGATTTCAGCACTGAAGGTGAAAAATGCAGGATACCAAACAATTCCTTTTTGTAAGCCCTACCTTGCAGCTCAGGTACCAGATTCCTGTTACCATTTGTAGTTTCTGGAAAGTCACAGCAGCTCAGATACTCCAGATAGTAAATTGATCAGCTGTTAGAAATTACTTGCAGGTTGTTGCTCTGAGCTGCCCACTTAGTTGTCAAGATCAAGTTTGCAGTCCTAGTCTTTTGCATCACAGCTTTTATTGACCTTGATACTGTCTATGGTGTTGCAGCCCACTTATACAATGTTCCTCTCAGATTTATATATAAACGCTTTTGATACCCTATCTCTGTAGCTAATTATTAGAAGGAGGCTGTTGGGCTTCTTTCCATGCCACTAAATGTTCTTATGCTGTTCAGGTATGTTTTAGAGGACAGTAGTCCCTACAGGCGCAAGACAAAGCAAGAAAACAAACAGAATGAAAGACACAAAAGAACTGCATTTGAAGAAGTAGAGGAGGACCTGAGACGTGCTGGTATTCTGGAAGGCACTGACACAATTGTCAGAGATTCAGATCCAGACCAAAAATTAACCCTGAAGCAGCTCCTTACACGATATAAAGGTGAGGTCCTTAAGTCTAATAAATTGGCATATAACATGTACCAGCCAACATGGTACGTTAGCATATAATATTGTATGTTGAATGCAGGTATATAATTCAGAGTTTTGTACTTGTGAAGTTAAGCAGGTCACTACTTCTGGATGAGATCAGAAACCTCCTGCTGGCTTAAAAAAAAAAAAGAGAACCATTGTTCTCTTAAACTATAAGAAACATCTTGAACATCTTGGCTGAAAACACTTCTTAGGATCTGAAAATGGACAGTTTTCAGCTACTGTTTCCATCCCTTTTCAGATGTCTTGTAATTCAACTTTCTTCTCTATATCTGTTCTTGCTGGAGTAGCTTTACTTAAAGCACAGCATCTATCTGCCCACTTCAGGGAGGTCACTTCAGCATGACAAGCCTTCCTTGAGAAACTGAGTCACTCTGTGAATGGTTTAATAAGAGAGGCAGACCGTTCCATGAACTTCCCACTCTGTCATCATCAAAATCCTCCTTGTGCTTAGTCCTGAAGAGTTCCTGCACACCCTTATGGTGAGCTCCACAGTGGTATTGAGCGAGAGGCATTTCTTAAAAGCTTCAGATTCCTGCCAGACAGTTACCGTCTCAGAAGAGTAGGGGAATCTGGGTGTCTTTTTGAGTTGGTGTAAGAAACATTGGAAGGGAGAAGAGAGGGCTTGAGAAGGTAGTCCTGGAGGTATCTGTAAGTGGCCATATGAAGGCTTTTGGCTCCTCTTGCCAGTAGTATATGCGCGTGTTATTCTGCTAGTAGATGAATCCTGGTCTAGGCTGTGCACAGGGCAGGTGTGAGCCCCAGTAGGGCATGAGAAGGGAAGGGAATTGATGAAACGGAGGAAAGCAGGTAAGGGGGAATGTGACACATTGAGTCACTTAGAGAGCTACCTCTGTCTGGTCTAAGCCAGATGCTGTTTAAACCAAGATGTGGTTGGTTGTGCAGTCACACTGGTTCAATGCATCCAGCAGATGTTTTTTTACAAGAGATGGACTTACTGTGTGTTTTATTTCTTTTTCCCCAGGGGTTAACAAGACAGTGTTGAAAACACTGTCTGTCATGGACTTGGACAAAGTTAATCTGGAATTAATTGAAACCTTGCTGGAGTGGATAGTTGCTGGCAGACATTCATACCCCCCCGGTAATTTCATTGTCTTTGAGAGATAAACAAGAGTAGATTAATGGAGGCTGTGCGCTTATAGACAGCCCAAAGCTAATGTTTTGCATGCCAAGTTTCTGTAGTTACTGACTATTTTTGAAAAAAATAAAGTTCTAGCCAAGTAACAAAGCCCCTGATATACATGAGATGGGTAAGGTGAGGGTCTACATTGGAAAATCTTTGGTGAGGGACTGTTGCAGCCTGTGTGTTTTTTGTACAGTAATTGCAAAACAGAGTTGGAGTTTTGACTTGGGCCTTCTGCACATTGATAAAATACCATGCTGTCCTTTCTGTTGAGTGATTTTATTTTTTTATTTTTTTTTTTAAATCTATGTATATAGGGGCTGTGTTGATATTTTTGCCTGGTCTAGCAGAAATCAAGATGCTTTATGAGCAGCTCCAGTCTAATGCTCTTTTTAATAACAGGCACAGCAAGAGGTAAGGCAAAAAAGCTCCAAAACTATCGGTCTTTACCCATAAATACAGAGTAACTTCCTGCACAAAGCCTGCCTTTATCCAGGGATAAATGAGGTTCTTAAATGTGCGAGACAGCTTATGATATGAAGGTCTTGACTCCAGTCAGGGTAATTCCTTTTCTACTTTCTTATTGGCTTGCTCTTTTTGTTTTTTCTCCTCAACTCAGGAAGGTTAGTTGTTGAAGTTCTCTGAGACCCTAGTGATAAGTGTTCTCTGTTTTGTGCTCTGCGTGATCCAGTGGACTGTTGAAAACTCCACCTCGGCCCTTGTTCTGTTTCAGAATGTTTGCTGAGACACATTCAGTTGTGGTTGCATTTGGCCTTAGATCGTTACATGGAGATGTAATTGGATCTCCTTGACTAAACAGTTTTTATGCAGATGTCCATGGCAAGGTTAGCTGGAGTGATTTCTTCCAGTCTGGCATTCTAAATGGCAGAATCTAGACTCTTCAAAAGAGGCAGAATTTTTGCTCAACTCTGTTCCGAGACCTGTCCCTTCTGCGAAGTTCTCCACCTTCCCTTAGAACATGTATCAGTAATAGTGTGGCCAGCAGTACTAGGGCAGTGATTGTCCCCCTGTATTCGGCACTGGTGAGGCCGTACCTTGAATACTGTGTTCAGTTTTGGGCCCCTCACTACAAGACGTTGAGGTGCTGGAGTGTGTCCAAAGAAGAGCAATGAAGCTGGTGAAGGGTCTAGACCACAAGTCTTGTGAGGAGTGGCTGAGGGAACTGGGGTTGTTTAGTCTGGAGAAAAGGAGGCTGATGGGAGACCTTATTGCTCTCTACAACTACCAGAAAGGAGGTTGTAGCAAGGTGGGTGTCAGTCTCTCCTCCCAAGTAACAAGCGATAGGACAAGAGGAAATGGCCTCAAGTTGTGCCAGGGGAAGTTTAGATTGGTTATTAGGAAAAATTTCTTTACCAAAAGGGTTGTCAAGCACTGGAACAGGCTGCCCTGGGACGTAGTTGAGTCACCATCTCTGGAGGTATGTAAAAGACTTGTAGACGTGGTGCTTAGGGACATGGTTTAGTGGCAGACTTGACAGTGTTAGGTTTACAGTTGGACTCGATGATCTTAAAGGTCTTTTCCAACCTAAATGGTTCTATGATTCTGTGTCTTAAAGGTGATATGGCAGAGAGGTTTGCTGGTTTTATATTGCTTTGAATGGCTGTGGGCAGTGTCTAGTACTAGCGAGGCTAAAGTGTGTGCAGGCAGATTGTTCCTAAGAGGGAAGAGGCTGGAGATGCACTGAGCATGCTGTCATATTGTCCTTCCAGGTGTGTTGTTTATCCACTTCATTCTTCACTGTCTAGTGAAGAACAGCAGTCTGTGTTCCTCAGGCCTCCTGCAGGAGTTATCAAAATCATCATCTCTACAAACATTGCAGAAACATCTGTCACCATTGATGATGTGGTCTATGTGATTGATTCTGGAAAAATGAAAGAGAAAAGGTACTGGGATTCATTCCTTGGGGCTTTGTGATCTGGGAAACTGCTCTTTACCTTGAGCTGCATACTTTAGCTTTCCAAAGAGCTGGAAAAAACTTGAAGGAACTTGATCTGCAGAAAGCTGCTGCAAGGTGGAGGAAGCCAGTCTAGACTCAGATCCAAGGGCAGGGGTGGGAATTTTGTCCATACAGAAGTTGGCAGCATCTGCCTGCTTGACCTCCAGCCTGTTCACTCTGCACTCGTGAATGTAAGTCTGTTTCTTGCTCTCCTGCAGATACGACCCAAGCAAAGGAATGGAAAGTCTGGAAGACACATTTGTGTCCAAGGCGAACGCTCTGCAAAGGAAAGGGCGAGCAGGCCGTGTAGCCTCAGGCGTCTGCTTTCATCTTTTCAGTAGCCATCACTATAACCATCAGCTTATAAAACAGCAGTTACCAGAAATACAAAGAGTGCCTTTGGAGCAGCTTTGTCTAAGGTGAGCTGTCGTTCCTGTACTGCCTGAAAAAGCCAGCATGCAGAATGTCCTTCCTGCACTGCAGGGAGCACCTGGGATGCCATTATCAAGGTGTTTAGTTTCCCAGTGTTTTCTCACATCGTGAAACCAAGAAACTTGCTCTGGAGACCTAAGGCTCTGTTGACTGATTGCTTTGATGTTACTATCATAATGCCTTTGCATTCAGAGCCCCACCCCCAACTGCACCCTCCGCTGATTCTACCTGTCTTTCGTCACATTCCTTAGCTCTCATCTGATCCTAGGAAAAAGATAACGTCTCTCAGATCTTTCATCGCTGGAGAAGACAGTTGCATTCCTGTACTCCAGACCCGTGGTAGATGTTTGTCCCTTTAAACTGTAAACTCTCCTGCGGTGTTTGTAGTGCAGTAAAACTACAACCTGGATCAAGCACCACCATCATGCAAATATTAAATGAAGACAACCTCCTATCCCTGCTGCACACTGTGCACCCCTTTGTGCAAAAAGGAAATGAAACAACACAATTTATTTTTTTACAGTAAAAACTTTATTTTAAACCCTAGTATGCTAATAGGAATCTGTTCTTGCGGACTCTGTGAGGTTGGATAAGGTGCACTGCCCCCCAGCTATTATTTCACATTGCTTCCTGACTTGAAATACACATTACAGGCCCTCTTCTAGGGAGCATGTTCTTAGAAGCATGTTTTCTGTTGGTTTTTTGTTTTGCTTTTATGAAAGTTTGCTTTTTTGTCCTGTGTATGGAACTAAGCTGCTTTTTTTTTTTCTTTCTTTTTAAATTTTTTTTTCCCACCTTAAGAATTAAGATTCTGGAGATGTTTTCTGCACAGAGTCTTCACTCTGTCTTATCACGACTAATTGAGCCCCCTAGAACTGAGTCTTTGCGAGCATCAAAGCTGCGACTGCAAGACTTGGGAGCGTTAACTCCAGATGAAAAGCTCACCCCTCTGGGATATCACTTGGCTTCTCTCCCTGTTGATGTCAGGAT
The DNA here is from genome assembly GCF_964188355.1 of Buteo buteo. Classification (NCBI taxonomy): domain Eukaryota; kingdom Metazoa; phylum Chordata; class Aves; order Accipitriformes; family Accipitridae; genus Buteo; species Buteo buteo. The sequence continues at coordinate 31,402,584 of NC_134185.1, read as the reverse complement.
TGGCAAGCTAATGCTGTTTGGCACCATCTTCCGCTGCCTGGATCCTGCACTAACTATAGCAGCCAGTCTGGCCTTTAAGTCGCCTTTTGTAAGTATTCTTAACGGTGTATCCCACTTTGAAAGTGGTATGTTTTCATGCAGCAGCAAAATGCTGTCGTAACTTGCAGCTTAGTACACTTGAGTATTTTAATTCTCCTTTTTAGCCTACATTGTTTATCTGTTATAGCAGTGCTCGTTAAAAAAGTCCAGTTATAAGCAGAAGACCAAAACCATGTAGCAGCGACAAGAATGTTATTTATATTATGAGTGAACGGTAGAAATGGAGCAGGTATTAGTTTTAATTTGAACTAAGAAGTACAGCCAGTCCATTTTGTCCAAATTTGGTGTAAAAACTGAAAATGACTGGTAATACAAGAAGCAGTTAAAACTAATTACAAAACCGTGATAATGATGAAGTTGACATGTCTGAGCTGTGAATGCAGAGTTCTTTTTGGATCTCATTTTGTGTGTTCACTTTCACTTTGGCTTTTTGAATCAGCTGCTGTACTTACAGGTGCTCTTACTGTTGGTAAACTACTGCTATGTACAAACTTGCATGAAAAGTGAGACTTTCTTGAATTTTTGATTGCTATTATTAGTAGTGCAAATAGTTTGTAATGAGGATAGTTGTGAAAGAATTGGAAATAGACTGTTCTAGTTCTTTAATTGCATATTGTTTTCCATATGCTTCTTGGGCATTTTCTACAGCATTTTGACTTCAAGTGCTATAAGTTTCTATATGCTGATATAGAATAACTTAAATTCAGCTTTTTGAATGTCCTGAGTTATTATTGTCTTTTCTCTCTCTCAGACCCAAGTCGATTTTAGACTTGCTGTGCTCTTTTCTGTTATAGGCATTCTCATCTGAGTTTCAGCTCCATTAACTTGCTAAGATTTGTCAGATGGTGTTTTTCATGGATCTTGGCATTCTGCAGCTGCAGAGAGGTCTGCCCAAAATGAAATATTTTCTGTGAGCTGGTCAATCACAAATTTACCTTTGGATCTCTTGTGGTTAGATAGGGCAACGGGCTTAGGTGTTCTGCTGTTGACTAGACATTTTTGAACGCCTCGCATTTTCTGTTATCCATGGAGAAAATTTGCCTTCTGACCTGTGAGCTGCTGTGAAAATACAAAAGATTGTGCCATGCAGCTCTCACAATGGCTTGTCTAAGTTATGAGCAGAAGAACACGCTTAATCTGTTACTGCCTGTCTAGGTGTCACCATGGGATAAAAGGGAAGAAGCGAATAAAAAGAAGTTGGAGTTTGCAGTAGGAAACAGTGACTACCTGGCTCTTCTCCAGGCCTATAAGGTCAGCTAAAATTTGGTAGCCTCTCTCCAAGGTTTGTGATGTGCTTTAAATTCAAGCCAAAATATTTTATTAAAGGTTTCTTCCCATGCTCTCAATTAGGGATGGCGTTTAAGTATCAAAGAGGGCTCTCAGGCAAGCTACAACTACTGCAGGGAGAACTTTTTGTCAGGAAGAGTTCTTCAGGTAAGTCACTTTTTGTGGCCTTGCACAGGGACTGGTTGAGACACTGGCAAAGTCCTAGTGATGAAAATAAGCAACTGGTGAAGACTCTCCTCATTCTGTGTGGCACCCTTCACAGCCCTTTGTCTGTTTGTAGGAAATTGCCAGTCTGAAACGGCAATTCACAGAACTGCTTTCTGATATTGGGTTTGTGAAGGAGGGATTAAGAGCAAGGGACATTGAGAAGAAGTGGTCCCAAGGAGGCGATGGCGTGTTGGATGCCACAGGAGAAGAGGTAATTCACAGCATTTCAGTGCTCCAAAATGATCCTCCAGTTTTTCATTTGACCTGGGTGTCAGGTGGGCTCTAGACTCATGGGCTTCTTGCTGCAGCCTGGCTTTGTAATCTCATGCTGGCAACAGTCACCTCCTTCCTGCTCTGTTGTTCTTCCCTGTACATCATGTGTGCTGGTACTAGCCTCAATTGCATGAGGCCTTACGTGCCAAGGAAGAACAGACCCAGATGTGGAAGTGAGCTGAAACCTGCTCCTTTGAGACAGTGAAACACTGCTGACTTGACACGTTAGAAGTCAGTAAGTGGTCAAAAGGCAGGGGTCTGACTCATGACCTGGCCTGAATGTTGGGATTAGTGTCAGCCTTGTTTTGGGAACAGAATTACATTACAGAGCAAGCAGTGAAATATTTCAGCATTGCGGACAATCTTCAGAACGCGATACCTCTGGAGCCAGAGGTATCCTAGGACTACATGATGAGGTTATAAGGGTTTGGTAGTTGTAGAGTCTCACTGTGCATTGGGAAAGCTTGTGCTTGCTTTCTCTCAGGGACAAGCTGCTTTGTAGCCAGACATTAGGGAACGGTTACATTCGGCACTAACTGCATCAAGATAGTTGGTGGCCAGTTTGCTCCATTGATAGTGGAGGAACACGGCCCAGGTCTAGCCTGAGATCTTAGGAGCAGTAATTGGTCCTCCCCTATAAAGCACAGCAGCACGGTTGTAAAAGTAAAGCAGTTCCAGGAATTCAGTCATTCCAGAAGCAGGGCTTTACCTTTATAGACTTACCTGTAGAATACCTAATGCGTGCATTAATTTCACAGGCAAATTCAAACGCAGAGAACATCAAGCTGATCTCAGCTATGTTGTGTGCTGCACTGTATCCCAATGTTGTCCAGGTAAAAGAATGCTTTTTCTTTTTCCCTTCTGCTGTCTAGCATATCCACACACCCTGCTTTCAGGCTGAGCTGATTATGGCAGCCATGAGCCTGGCTTAGGTTGCCAAAGCTTGCTGCTTACAGTGTTAGAGCCAGGCAGCTGGGCTCCAGTTTGTATTGCTTGAGACTGCTGCTGTTCCTGCAGGCTGATTTTAGTGTCACACAGAAGCCAGCAGCAAATCTTCTTAAGAAGCTACTTTAAATTACAGCTTTTTAGAAGGCTGAGGTTACAAATGAACAGAGTTAGACAGTACCCAGAGGGTAATATCTGTCTCTAGTGACTTGAGATGTTACTACTTGAGAATTTCTGTTTCTGGTAAAATGAAAACATAAGTTAAAAAGGTTTTCTGGTACAGCAGATTTTTATAACCTTTTATCTTACCATATAGGTGAAAAAGCTAGAGGGCAAATACCAGAAGACCAGTACAGGAGTGGTCAAAATGCAACCAAAAGCAGAAGAGCTGAAGTTTGTTACCAAAAATGATGGTTATGTTCACATTCACCCTTCATCTGTGAATTATCAGGTCAGGATTCTTTTTTTTTCTGCAAAGCATGCTCTTTTTTATAAAAGAAATCACCTTTGCTTGAGCGGTTGAGATTACAGTGAGGGTCCTTACTGATGTTTAAAAAAAAAAATCTTCATGATTGAACAGTCCGGTTAGAATTGCAAGTAATGGCACATTCCTGAGTTCAGTGTCCTCTTGGGAACAGTTAAACTCCAGCCTCTGGAGTGGAATTAGCAGATGCAGTAACCCCCCCGTTCATGTTTTATTAAGCTGCGTCTGCAGAGCTGCACACAAAAATGTTGCAGTTGCAATGCTCCCGTGGCTTCTCCTCAGTATTGACTGAGATTGCCTGCACGTGTGTAGCACCTTCATACATGTAGACGGCTTCTCCCCACCGCCCCTCCCCAGGCTTTATCTCTTCAGCTGAAATATTATTTATTGGTAGAAAATTCAGGGACATACACTGGTTTGTTTCTTCGTGGGTCCTCAAACTCTGAAGTTAATTTTGATTCCAGCTTAATAGCTAATACTTAGATAAGAGCTCTTTTCTCTCTGCCATGATATATGGTAGTATTGGTCTCATGAAGTCTGTCTCCATATTTGATGATTCATTGCTTTGTCAGGATATATAAATCACTTGCTTTAAAAAAAGTGGTTTTTTAATCATTAACCACGTGTTTGGATTATAAAGGCTTTGAACTGTTCATCACTCTTGCTTTGAAAGAGCATAACAAACATGCACATGAAAATGTCCTTAGCATGAAATGGAGAACTTGGGACCTTGAAGAAGCATTGATGAATTAGCTTATTTCTCACATGCTCATGCAAAGCAGGAAGGAATAAGGGTAACTGGCATCTCTTACAGGTCAGAGGGAGTCTGTTAGTCATGCAGGTGCATTTTAGGCACATTTACTGTTCTTTGCAGCTGTAGAAGAGGCAGTGGAGGCCTGTGTGGAAGAGGCAGGCAGGCCCATATGTGCCTGAGCAGGTAGGAAGAGATGTGGCGCTTTTACAAGGATGTTGTGTCTGTGTTCCAGACTAGACACTTTGAGAGCCCCTACCTGGTGTATCACGAGAAAATCAAGACCAGCCGCGTGTTCATTCGAGACTGCAGTATGGTGTCAGTGTACCCGCTGGTCCTGCTTGGAGGCGGGCAGGTTCACATGCAGCTGCAGAAGGGAGAATTTGTCATTTCTCTTGATGATGGATGGATACGGTTTGTGGCTGCCTCTCACCAGGTAAGGAAAAGGAGGGATAATCCTGGGAGTGCTGCAGAGCTGTGCTTGTGTCAGGCATGCAGGAGATGCATTTCATGAGCCTTACGCTCACCTCTTGTGTTTTACCATGTGTGTTAGGTGGCTGAGCTGGTGAAAGAGCTGCGCTGTGAGCTAGACCAGCTGCTGCAGGATAAAATCAAGAATCCTAGCATGGATTTATGCATGTGCCCCCGTGGATCTCGGATCATCGGTATGATTGTAAAGCTTGTGACCACGCAGTAACATGAGAACAGCTTTCTATAAAGACTCACTGTTTGCTACTGCCTGAGAACAGACCAAGTAACATCAGTGTCTTGATGTATTTGTTCTCCCAAAACAGGGTGCTGATCTCTGGAAGACCAAGTTGGCAACTGTACTATTGACAGGTTTTGGGGTGTTTGGGGGTTTTTTTCCTTTGTTTGCAGAGAACTTGCTTGTTTAAAGTAAGGTGGCTTACAGTACACTCTGGGAAATGGGGAAAATGGCAAATCTCCCAGGAGGAATAGAAATCTCCAAGTAAGAAAGTAAAGTGTTTTTTTCATGAGGCTATACACTGGCAATACTGTTTTCTGGTCACAAAAATACCTGCTACCTAGCTGCTCCTTCTAGTATTCATGCCTGGAGGTAGCATGTGACATCATAAGCTGCTCCCAAATTGGTTTAAACTGACTTCTGCATTTTGGCCAAGACTTTACTGAGGTAGTCAGTCTTGGCTGACCAGGGATCGATTTAATAAAATGTGAGCACCTTTTGATTCATGCCAGAGGGTTCTGAAATGGATTTAGAGAGCATCCTCTGGCGCGGAGACTGTACCGGATCAGTTGGGAGTAACATGTTGGATCAGTGCGGCTGTTCTGGTTACAGTGTAAAACTGCAGGAGAGTTTGGACGTTTCCCCTGAAAGCTAGGCTTTTCTGGCCCTCCCCTGCACTATGAAAAAGTAAAACAGATGAGATAAGACTGCTGTAGTGCATTAAAAATGGATCCTTCCTCCAGCCACCCTGCACAGCTGGCAGAAAGCCCCACTTCGGCTGAAAGTTTACAAAACTCCTGCTCTGGGGAGTGGACTGCTACAGAAGAGTGTGGCAAAATGCTGCAGTAATGATGAACTATTACTTCTTCCCTTCAACATTGCTTGATTGCAATGCTGAGCATTGCTACAGCTGAGCTGCTTGATGTACTAGCAACTGCAAATAATAGCAAAAGTGCCTTAAGTGAAATAACTTTGCTGTCATCTGTAATAGTAAAACCAGAGTAAACGCTGTCTCTACAACCAGCCCTGCCTAGAAATAGCCTTCAGGCTGAGGAATGATGAGCAGAGGGAGGCATGTCATTTGGGGACTAGTTTGATTTTTCAAAAAACATGCTTGGATGTTTGTAGAAGCAGGTTCACAGCAAAATGCCCTTGCGTGAGGAAGCAGACGGGAGTACCAAGAAAGACCAACATACCCATGCAGTAGAATGGTTTCTGCAGGCATGTTGAACTGCAGCAGGCTAAACTGTTCCCACAGCTTGGTGTTGGTCAAGAGTAGCATCATACTCCTGGAACTGTGCACCTGGACATGTGGGGGGGTGAAGAGCTGTTAAGGCCTAGGAATCCTGGGGTGGGGGTGTTAAAGCACTGCAGAGGCATACAGCATGTGTTGTCAGCCATTAGCTTTGTTTCTTTGTTAGATACAGTGTTGCTGTGTGTGTGCCTGGCAGCCCTGTTTCTGTTCAGGTTGGCTGTAGAGTAAAACAGGAACAGATTCCATTTTTCACCTCAGACTTCCCTTCACTTTCAAAGTGGTAGCCTCTTCAATAAACCATTTCTTGACCAGCAGACAGTGCTGTGTTATGGACACAAACTAGTGCCCAAGCAAGGTCTGTGTGACTCTGCCTGCAAGCACAGGCTAAATTCCACCTGAGCTACCCTAAACTGAGGGCAAGGACAGGTGATGATGTAGCAGGGCATAATTAGCAGCATCCATCCGCCCTGCTGGAGGGAGGACTGGTGAAACGTCTTAGTGCCTTGCCTTGGTGGTGGAGTGGGCAAGTCTGGGAAGGGAACAAGGCACAAATCAATAGCCACAATCAAAAGGTGGCAGTGGCTGCTGAACTGTGAGCACACCCCTCAGGTCTCACCGGCTGCAGGAGGTTTCTATGCAATAGTGCCCCATCCACTGCCAAAAGAGGCTGACTGCCCAGGAATTGCATAGGCACTAACCTGGCTTCATGGACTGGGCACAGTGGTTTTAGTACTGGCTTCCTTCAGCAGTTGTGTTCAGCCCCTGAAACCAGTGCCACTCCATGTAACAGCTCCAGTTCCCCTTAAGAGTAAAGGCCTGAAATACTACAAAATGACTTGAGGCAGAAGCCAGTTCAACCCCCAGGCACACAGCAAAGGCAGAGCTGGAACCTCACTGCTGTGCTCCCCAGTAGCACACTGTAAGCCCTCCACAGTACAGCTGGAACTGCCTTTGAGCCAGCAGTCCCTGACACAAGGATGCGACCCACACTAAATAATACAGATTACAAGCACCAAACACAGCAGCAGTGCTACTATTAATGACCATCAGCCTCCCTGTAGCAGCTGAAGCTCCTTCTCTGACATCCTCCATGGGAGCTGCCTCCCGCCCACTGCTGACCAAAGCTTGCCCCAGTAACCTTCCTTCTCTACCCGAGCACATGGATGCAGTCCCAACCTAACCCCTTCCTTGTAATACTCTAAGGTATGGAAAGACTGAAAAAGAAAGGTATCAATCACTAGCAGAGTTTTAGGCTACAGGTTTATTGCAGTCAGCTTGCTAAACAGTACAGAGGGAAAATAAGAAAAAGCTAGCCCCCCCCCCCCCGCCTTTAAAAGCACTGTCACATGGGGTAGTTTTACCATTGATGCTGTAAACTGCAATGGGGCAGGGGGAAGAGAACCCAATAAATCCTCCCCCCCAAGCAGTGTTTAGCTTTTGGGTCAGCCTAGTTTAATGCTGTTGCTTCCAGCTCCCTCTTCTGCAGCTTATAACGGACTAGGGTTATAACAAAATATTAATTGCAGCAGCATCAGCAAGGAAAGTCACTTACTTATTCTACTAAGCACCAATACACTAAAATGTACAAAAAGGGGGAAGAGAGAAGAGACAAAGGATGAGACAAATGTGCTGTAGTACACAGGATGAGTCTGTGAAATTGTGTATAGGGGCTCATTATCATTCTTTTAATACCTGAACATCTTGTAAAGCAACAATGACCAACGTTCCTCTGAAAACCTGGGGTTGGGTGCCCATGCGCAGCTGCAGTGCTCTACTCTTAACAGTAGAGTACCAACCCACTGCTGACAAATTAGAAGCCCCAAGAGAATTATTGTTCCTCGCTAGCTTGTAAGACACAGGAATATAGGCCAGAACATACTGTAAGGAAGACTGCTAAGTCAAAAATCATCTAGCACTCTGATTTCCTTACTAGTCTGATAATAGCCATCATCAGCTGCAAAGACAAATCAAACTGGCAAAGACCTTGCACTCGTTTATCATACTTAGATTAAATCCTTCAGCACCCTATCAGTAGTGGGACCATCTGTATACAGGCAGCTGTAGTCCAGTTTCCCAAAGCAACAATTGAATGGGACACAGCAAGTCCCTTGGCTACACTTTGCTGCTGAAGAAGATGTGACCAGGCAGTTCAGGGCAGACAGGTGTAACTGAGGGGTGGATTCCCCAAATGTACTGCTATTTAAACATGACCTGCAGGTTCTGCTTGTGACCTTCAATTTGTAAGAAAAGCCTTCATTTCCTAAAAAGAGTATCTAAATCTATCTATCATCTTCTGCACCAGAACGACCAATTTATCTTAAGTATGCAAGGAAGTAGTACTATTTGGACAACCAGGACATAAAACAAGACTTCTAAAAATATTTACTTCAATAGTTTACATTCCAGAAGTATTCCAAATACCTTCAAGTCCTTTAATCAACAGGACAGGCAGACCAGCATTCACACATTCATTGGTTTTTCCATCTGTTAATGCCCTTTGTAGACATTTTTCTAAGTCAGTCAGTCAAATCATCAAGTGTACAAGCACCTCCAGACAGGTTTTCAGCTTCACTGAGCTTTGAGGAGGTGCAAATAAAACCACAAGGTACAGATCACCAGAACATTCAAGACCGAACAGTGAGAAAGAACGACAGCTGGTACTGGCAACTCCCATCAGCACCTACAGGAAGAAGTCCTGCCACAGGCACACACCTGCAGGACAGCCCTCGACTGGCTGCTGCACTACGCTCGATTCACAAGTGCCTGCAACAGCCTGCCACCTGCTTTTCACCACAGTGGCACATGACCTGCTTCAGCTACCCAAATGTTAACAGAAACAGTAGGGTTATCACAAAATATTTCTTCATTAGAAATGCACAGTTTATTTCAATGCGCCAATAAAAAAAGCCCAACATTTCCAGATCACAGAATGTTAACACAACAAAAGAGTTTTGCATTAGTCTACTAATAAGACTTTTAAAAGATTCAGATTCATGCCAATTGTTAGTCAATAGAAACAGCCTTCTAGGACTAAGCCCTTACATTTATAAAGACACCACAAAATCCCTTATAATAATGTAAACAAAATAAATTTTCTTCTTAAACTTTTTAAATTTGAATCCATTCTTTCAGGACTTGCACTCCTTCAAGGGCTTCCTGATGGTGAGTGACTGAAAGGGAAAGAAAAAGATTAAGACCAACTCCTACAGCAAAACCAACAGAAACTGTGCCTGCTACCCCCAGGTTTCCTCTGCTCAGGAGCCCTCCCCCCCTGCCTCATAATGCCTCTCCCCATGCTGTTTTCATTTCCAGTTCATGAATAATGAGAAAAGTGCTATATTTTACACCTTTAGTAACGACTGCTTTAAGCTTGAAAAGGGCAGGCAAAATAAGAGACATCAGCTGCGACAGCTAGATGAGACATCAAACCTGCTCAGAAAGCACCTGGGAGCCTGTGCTCCAGCTGTGCAGAGGAATTCTTACCCTGCCATAACCTACACAGTTCCAGTATAGTACCTTATGGCTAGCCCTGTCTCAGACTAGGTAAATTCCAGCACGTACTTCTCTGGTTACGTGGGAAAACTCGCTTCTTACTCCACAGCGCACAGCAAAACTTGGCAGCTGTGCAACTGAGTGAGAGCCAGCTGTCAGGAGCCACCAGCAGGAATTTAATCCTACCACGTATTCAAGGTTTGCTCCACACCTTACATTACCCACTTCTTCCCAGATTCTCAATTCCTCAGGGTCCTCAGGATAGTTGATTCTCATTTGCCCACATTTTCTGTTGTCCTTTAAAATTTAATTTAAGTAGGTTACCTTAGAGTTATTACCATGAAGTTCTGACTACCGGCTGTAGGAAGTGCCCATAACAATTCATCTTTTCACAGTTCACAAATTAAGACAAGTAAAAAGCTTTAAGCTTTTATCCTTGCACAAGTTAACTTCTATAGCAACCAATCCAGATACTAGTTCTATGTAACTGTATGGCACGCTCCAGTTTTAAGATATTCCTACCTTCTCTTTGGAGATGGTGATCTGGACTTTGAGCGACTGTTGAAAAAAAAAACAAAACAAACAAAACAAAACAATCAATGTTGTAAACTTGTATACACTCAGTAACCACTTTTGACCATTTAAAAACAGTAGTAATAGTTTGATGTTCTTAAATAAACTCAAAGGCAGCACCCTTAATGCTGCTGATAGCAAGTATACCCAATTACTTTAAGCAAGAAGCTGCAGTTGAGAAGAACTGCTGAAAGCCAGAGCCCTCAGGAAAAGAGCAACACACAGCTTCAAAGCAGCTATAAAATGATCACAGTAATCCTGCAAAGCAGGAGCAGTGAATCGAGTAGAGTCAAGTCAGGAAGACTGAGAACTACAGACAGTTGAGAACAAAAGTAGGGAAAGATACACCCCAAATCCTGTAAAAAATATTTTTTGTTACAATCATGGGTTAAACAAAAACTGGTATCCCCAACCCTTCTGGAAGAACTGCCTACTGTCCCACAAAAACCAGCTATTAAAAAAATACATAAAAATAATGTATGAAAGTATTTAAAAATCAGCTGTTAAAAAAACAACAAAAAACCCAAACTCTTCCATGTGCAACACAAATACTGGTCCATGCAGAGATTTCAAATTATGACCAAAAAAAACAACCCCCCCTCCCCCCAAATAAACAACTGAGTGCTACTTGTATTTATACGCTCACCTTTTAGCAGGTAAGCCAGATTTAGATCTACCATGGGACCCAGACCTACAACAGGAGAAAAATAAAGCTCAGCAAAGCGGCCAGTGGCATGCACATACAATGAAAGTTAGCTAAACCAGCAACAGCGAATTCATACTACATAGCATCACAAACCAGAGAGGAAGGCTCTGGTGTCTGGTGCTGCAGGCTTTTCTTGTGACATTTCAGGAGAATCCTTTAGCTCTTATTCCAGAGACCTCACTTATCAGAACACAAGAGTACAAGCACAAGAAGCTCCCCAAGCAAAGCTTCAGCTACTACCTTCACAAAACCAAAGACCTTGTACCAGGCTCCCAGACTTTCTCCCTGCCTGCAAGCGTCCCTTCCGTAAAGGGAAGAATAGTTTAAAGTGTCATCTTAGAACATCTTTTAATAGCACTTTAAGAGCCTGGAATCAGCCACAGGTAAGTATGTGTGCCAAAGAGCTGATGCATTCTTCAGATCAAGTTCCCAGTGCCACTTTTATTCAAGTATAATATAGCTCTTTCATCAGTTACCCAATGAAAACAGCATTTCAGTTTTCAGTATCTCGTTACTAATGTACAAACTATTCCCAGCTTGTCCCAGTGTCATCTCCTCAAACAGTGAGACTTTCCTCCCATGTTTATCATGTTACTTTACCAACTCAAGTATTTGCTGTTACTTAGAAAATATCTGTCCTCCTTGAGTGTGGAATTCAGGCATGTGGTATTACTGAACATCAGAAAGCCCAGTATTTGAGATAGTTAGTAGTTTAATAGACTTGGCCAAAACTGTAAGAAACTTTTATTCTATTTCTGCTCAAACAGTTTTTAAAGGCCAATCAAGATTCACCTTTACCCGGCCTATTAACTTATAGAAATACTATGTGGACACTGCTGGCACAACTTAAGCACAGAGTTCGGTGCCACTGCTTTAAAACCTGCCTGGTCACTATGCTGAGCCATCCTCTGTCACAGTTCCTAACACTATAACCAGTAATTTTGTTACTGCATCATCACAGTTACACAGAATGGAGTGTTACACAGAATGGAGTTGCTCTGTACCCCAAACTTGTTTTTCGTAGCATAAGCATGACTTTTTCCTTTAGTAAGAAATAGAGTAAGGCAGCACGCAAGAGCATCATCTTACTACAAGAACTGCTGGCAAATCCTCCTTCCGAGAGGCACAGCAACAAAGCAGGACTGCAAATCAAAAGCTCTAGAAGCAGCACCGGTTACGTACTACTGTTTTGCTGTATTAGCAGAGGCTGGAGTTTTCACCGTGCTTCCATAACTCCAGTCCTGAACTACCACTTCTCACCACTGCAATTGCAGACCTATGCAAAGCCAGCATTCCTCAGAAATTTCAGTGCAAGTATCGAGTCTTTCATACAGGAACACGACTATCTCAGAACTAGAAGTCACCAAGCAACATCATCAATATCCAGACTCTTGCACAGTAGCAGCATGCAATTTGAGCCTGGCTAGTCATCTCCTGCATTACAGACTTGTACAAGTGGTAAATCAGGACAGGTCTAGTAATAATAACAATCATCACCGCCTTGAAGGCTCAATGTGCAAGTCCTGAAGTAGCAGGCAGACCCCTAAAAAACATTTCTCTTCCCCCGTTCTAATGCAAAACAAAAGACAGCTTCTTCCAACTTATCAGCTCTCATGTCCATCCCATTTTTATCCTACTCTTTCATCCTGCATCCAACTAAGATGTATCACAAAGGACAGAGGAAAATAATGCAAGAATGTGTATTCTATACCCATTTTCCTCAACTTCCATTTCAGCATGGAAAACATCCAGATCCACAAAACCAGGGCTACATGTCAGAGCAGTCCTTCAAAATCCCCTGTGGCATTAGGACTCATGGTCCTGTTCATTCAGCCCTCCAAAACTCTGGACTCAAGCGTCCTACCCCATATAAGGTAGTGCTTAGCACTACAGCAATTTAATTTGATCTAACTCTCAGAACTGGAACTGACAAAGCTGAAAAGCCATAAGCAAGAGTTCAGTCAATAGCAGCAACCTTCTCATCGCTTCCCCACCCCCAGCATTTGGGATTTAGAAAAAAACAGGCCAAGAAAAACCTAAGCAGCATTTCCTGCAGGACACAAGGTCAAACATTCTCTACATGCATACGCATTAACTAGTTTTCAGAACTTCTCTCCACAGACCTTAAATCATATATATGCTTTATTTATGGCTACATATACATAGACTATATATAGCAGCCACCCACCAAAACACACTCATGTTTATCACAAGAAATCAACCACTACTTTAGTCTGAAAAGCCATAAATTATTAACCTTAAGTGTGAATACTGCTATGCTGCACAACCTTCTAACCCCTTCCAGCCAAACTCCCCTGGGGAAGCAAAAAACAAACCAAAACCACCCCAAAACCATTACTGGTTTGAATTTAAACAAGTATCTTACCTGCTTCGAGGCCATACAACAGATCGGGACCTTGAGCGTGATCTGGACCTAGATCTAGAAAAAATAAAAAAGCAGTGAGAGCTCAACTACTACTACATGGTTCACTCAGCTGAGATAATATTCTTTGACTTTTATGATACTGACCTCAGAGAATTTTGTTGGAACTATAGGTTTTGCAGAAATAACTTTTATTATCAGAAAGCTGTAGTACTTTTGGCCAGTACTACCATCCCCACAATAAATCCCACCACACTCGTCAACTAAGCGTAATTACTCCCTGTATCCTTGAGGCTGAAGTAGGAAACCTTAACCATAGATCAAGGCTGTAACTTCACAACAGTATAAAAAAAAGCTCAGAAGCAGCAGTTCCAAAATTATATGCTTAAATTTTTAACTTCAAAGAAACTGTTCAGATTCGCTCTCGGGGATGTACACTATGAAGGTTCCTGAAAACACACGGACTGCTAAATACAAACTTAAATGTTAACTCCAACAGTTACATTCCCTTCAACAATGTTGTAGGCTTAAGAGAAAATACATACCTTGATCTCCTTAAAGAACCAGACCGAGATCTGCGGGGTGAAAATGATCTATACCTACGAGGAGAGATTGATCTGGACCTGCGGTAGGAAGCTGACCTTGATCTACAAAACAAAGGGAAAAAACAACCAAAATTACTGCATGGTACTTATCACTAGGACTACAGAAAGGGCTGGAGCAGAGGGAGGAGAAAGAAAAAGAATGAAAACACAACAGCCAGAAACCTACCTCCTACCACGACTCCGACTGCGTGACCGAGAATACCTTCTTCCTCGGGACCTTGAACGGGATCTAGACCGGGACCTGGTTTTAGGTTAGAGAAAACAGGTATCAGGAAACAGCTGCAGCAATCAGTGCATGTGAGGCCCTGCTGAAGTCAAAACTGATTTCAGAAAACTAAAAAGAAAAAAAAAAAAAGCCAAACCAAACCAAACCAACAAAAACACACCACTAGCATCTGTCAGTTGGAAAAATCTCTGGGCCTACTTGTCTTGAGCATTTTACTACCTAGAAAAATGTTAAAAGCTGAATTACATTGCAGAATTACATTAGAATAGAAAACACTGTAATGTGTATTTAAAATAAACCTTGCAAGTTTGCAGGTCGACCCTCTTTGGCCCAAGGTCTAGCAGATCTAGACGATCTAGAAGTATCTATAGCCGATCGCTGCATCTAGGTGTTCTCTTCAATCTAACGACGATCAAACTGACAGCCCAATGAGCCAGGGTGAGGCTTGATTGACGCAAGAAGATTTTTCTAGGTGGGAATGTGGTCAATCTGGTGTTCCTCTTTCTAAACCGGAGGGGGGCCCCAATTGAAAGCCAAATTTACTGTTACGGCGATCACCGTCTCAAATTTTCTGCCCTTAAAGAATAAGGTGAAGCTACGTGTAGATGGCTCGAGGGGATCTGGCCTCTTATGCTGATCACCTCAAGGTCTAGGAGGATCTTAAGTGTCGGATTTGCAAGGCGCCTCAGCATGAAATCTTAAGGCTCGTGACATTCTGAATCAAGGCGACTGACTCAAACGAAGAAACCTGAAAGGTTTTGACCAGGTTGATTATTAAGATATTAACATTTTATATGTATTAGCAAAAAAAAATTGTGATATAAACCTGTTGACTTACAACATTAAGAGTTAAAATTGGCGTAACATTCTGTTCTTTGCTAACAAGAGCTACACAAAAGTGAACTGGCGAAGCAACCCAGCCACCCTGGCCCCACACGTACCTGCTCCTCCTTCGGCGACTATAGCGGTGACAATCATAAGCATAGTGGCCTTTCTCACCACACTCGTAGCATCTGTCATTAGGGTCAAAGGGGCGCCGCGCAGGAGGCCTGTCGTAACGGGAGCGACGAGGCATCCCCGTTGACACTTCCACTCTAACCCTGGAGCCACATATTATCCTGCAACATATTGTATGTATTAATCACAGGAATTCTTTTCTCCCCTATGCTCGTTACACACAGAATGGGTATCAATGATCGGTGCGGGCCGCAGAAGTCAGAAACTGCAGCCCGAGCAGTCAAGGAGATTTTAGGCGTGCACATACTTCCCATCGAGGCCGAGCACAGCGTCTTCAGCATCCCTCGGGTCTTCGAACTCCACGAAGGCAAACCCCGGCGGGTTCCTGGCGATCCACACGGTTCTCAGGGGCCCGTAGTAGCTGAAGGCTCTCTCCAGCTCGCCTTTGCCCGCGCCCGTGCCCAGGTTCCCCACGTACACCTTGGTCTCTGCCGGGACGGACGCCGTGTCAGCGGCCGCAGCGCGCACGCGTGGCGCTGGACACGAGGCCGCGCGCGCGGCCGCCGCCGCCGCCCCTCCCCCCGCCGCCCGCAGGCGCCGCCATCTTTGAGACCGCCTCCATTTTGGTGCGCTCCCGCCGGCGCCGCGCCTTCCCTCCCCCCCCACCCGCACCAGGGCCCACTCTTCGTTAGCCCCGCGGCCCCAGCAGCCTCGCCGCGGCGGCCTACTCCCAGCGCCGCCCTCCGCAGCCCCTCGGCGCCATCTTCTCTCACGCCCGCCCGCCCGAAGCAACCGCCGCCTTCTCCCACCCTCGGCGCGCCGCGAACCGCGCCGCCCCGCCACGGCAGCCCCCTACCCGCTCCGCACCGCCCCCCTCTCCCGCTCCCCCTTACCGTAACGCCCGTAGCGCGACATCTTCCCGGTTGCAGGCCGAGCCCCGCGCGCGACCCTTCCACAGAGGGAGCCGCCGCTGCGACTGCGCGCCGCGCCCCGACGGCCGCACCGGGGGAGGGGGGGGCTGGGCGGGGCTCCGGTCGCTTGGCAACGCGGGGCGGGGCGAGACGATCGCGCTCCTCGGGCGCGGGCAGGTGTCGCGAGAACGGCGGCGGGCCGGCCGCGCCTGCGCACCGCGGAGCTGGGCGGAGGCGGGAGCGGCTGGTGCCCGGCCGCGGCTCCCCTCAGCGGCTGCCGGCGGGGACGCGCCCTTCCCGAGTGGTTTCCACCGGGGCGGCTGGTCACGCCTGCCGCGCAGGCCCCGCGTCCGTGGTGGCCGTAGCGACGTGCCGCCCCCGGGGCTCACGTCGTCAGCGAGGCTCCTCACGGGCCCGGACAACTGCGGCTCGCCCGCAGCCAGCCCCGCCTGAGAGCGCCTGCCCATAGTGCGCCTGCCTGTGAGGAAGGCCCGGCGGTGGAAAGGGGGAGCAGGGGAGACGAGAACCACTTGTTCCAGTCATCATCCCCCACGGGAGACCAGTCACTCAGCCTCTGGCCCTGCTGAGACTGGAGGTGAAGGAGCCCCCCAGGCTCCTTATTCCCCGGTGAGGAGGGAGAAGGTGTTACCTTCCCTCTAAGGAGGCACGCTCAGGCTCTTCTGAAATGTCTTGAGTGGAGTTTGACCTGACGCTACCTCGCACTGAATACCTCCCAGCTAGCCTCAGGTGCCCCAGAGCTCAGGCACCTGTCGATCCCCTCATCCAGACAGGCAGCTGAAGCGTTTGTGCGTTGGCATCACCAACCTTTTCAGGGAGACACACACAGGAGCGTATGTGCAGTAGACGATTTTTAAGAGAAACCAGCATGAACCTGGCCCATCCAAAGTAATTCTAAGTAAACCACAGTAGGAATGAGGAGGACCTTTTTATTAACGAGGGTTAAACAGACTCTTCAAATGCCTTTGAGCACACCACCATGTGTTTTGGTGCTTTCATAAGACAGAACAAATCTACACCAAGAGAGAAATGAGGGGTCTAAAGGCTCCTGACCGGATTATTAATCTCGGGAATAATCACATAATGATTCTTGCACTGTGTGTTGCCATCAACTAGAAACAAAGCATTAAGAAACACAAACTTACTGAACTGCAAAAAATTCTCTAAGGAACAAGGGTCTGCCAACCACTGCTGCTCTAAAATAACAAATATAGATAGGAAATGTTTTTAAAACCTGGGGGGGGGGCTTTCTCAACAGATTTTTCACCTGGTTTGGGAAGTCCAAGTGTCACAATCCTCTTTCTGGAAAAAAAAAATAAAAAAAATAAAAAAATCTGGGAAGCAGTTCAAACAAACATGCCTACACCACTAGATAATTAATTTTGAAGGCAGAGGAAAACACAGTTTAAATCTATCATATATCATCTTTCACAATACCGTTACAAAAAATACTTATCTAACTGATGTATCAGCTTAATACTGATACAGTAAACAGACATATCAGTTTAATACATCATCATTATTCAATGGCTTGCTTTTAATAAAAAATAGTGCATGGAAAACACTTCGTGCTTTCAGTTTATACTGCTTGTTTTATCCTTTTCTTAACATATAAAAAATCAGACAAAAGGACCTAAACCCAGCATTTTTTGCAAATAGTGAATATTGATACCCAGGACAGTTCCTAAAATAGGGTGGGTAGACCCATTTCTAAAGACAACTGCTTTAAACAGCAGACATCACTCTTGTTTTTCAAGATAGCCCTGTATCAAGCCTTGAACCCGAGAAAGAATAATCTCATTGGAGCTGCTGCACTCTTCTGGGCCGTATGGTGGGTCAATAGTTAATACCCCCGCCACACATAGCGTTCTTCCCGATTCACCTTGCTCTGTTACAGGGATGTGGTTTGTTTCTAGCCAAGTCTTCAAGTTGTTCTTCCTCTTTTCAAGTTCCTCTGGGCTGTAGGCTTTGCTTTCTTCAGGTGCAAATATGCAGGAAAGCCGTTGCTTCATTTCATCGTCCCCTTCTTTCAGTATTTCAACCTCCTGGACAGCATGGCCCAAGACAATGGATATGGACACTTTTTCATTCTCCAGGAAAGTTGCAAGGACAATACTGCCAAGGAAAGATGTATGAGTCACTGTACTTAACTGAAGACTGAGAAATGCAGGCCAAGATTCTTGGAGATGAGTGCTCATTAGCATCACCGTAACCCAGGTATTTAGGCAATATGGAGTACCCAGCATTTTTCTTGAAAAGCATGCTGCTATACCCTTAAAATACTGAAAATGCGGGGCTTTGCAGGTAACTTCTAGCCTTGAATTTGAAACTACTCTAGATACTATCAAGCAGAACGTTACTTTAAAAAAAGCAAAGTGTACATTAAAATCAGGACTGGGAATCTAAGTATTTTTGTGCAGCATTCCCAGCCTTGCTGAAGAACCTTAAATCTTCCAACATTCAAAAAGAACAATACCTTCATACATTCAGCACTTTGAATGCTGAAGGCAATGGTGGCAGCTGACAACAGCAGAACCTTTTAATGATGAATTATTAATACTTAGTTATTGATCATTACTAAAATAATTTATTTTTTTTAATGAGTGTTGCTAGTTTCTTAACTGAAAACTATAGCTTGATGTGCTGGGTTTGGCTGGGGTAGAGTTAATTTTCTTCACCCTAGCTGGTATGGGGCTGTGTTTTGGATTTATGCTGGAAACAGTGTTGATAGCACAGGGATGTTTTCGTCACTGCTGAGCAGGGCTTACCCAGAGCCAAGGGCTGTTCTGCTCCTCACCCCACCCCACCAGCGAGCAGGCTGGGGGGGCACAAGGAGTTGGAGGGGACACAGCCTGGACAGCTGACCCCGACTGACCCAAGGGATATCCCAGACCATAGGACGTCATGCTCTGTAATATAGAGCTGGGGGAAGAAGAAGGAGGCAAGGGGACATTTGGAGTGATGGCGTTTGTCTTCCCAAGTCACCGTTACATGTGACGGAGCCCTGCTTTCCTGCAGATGGCTGAACACCTGCTGCCCATGGGAAGTGGTGAATTAATTCCTTGCTTTGCTTGTGTGCGCAGCTTTTGCTTTACCTATTAATCTGTCTTTATCTCATCCCACGAGTTTTCTCACTTTTATTCTTCTGATTCTCTTCCCCATCCCACCAGGGGGGAGTGAGCGAGTGGCTGCGTGGGGCTTAGTTGCTGGCTGGGGTTAAACCACAACACTTGACTATTACAACAGGAACACACCACAGCAGGTTCTGGCTCATGTTATAGCAGCCTGGTCTTTTCCCAAGGGCACTTACATCCCAGAAGTCCTAAAATACAGGTAGGAAGGCAGCTTGTTGCCAGGATCTCCTCCCTATATGTCAACAAAGAGCATCTTCCCTCTTGTGGGAAGAAAAATTCCAGAATTTGATGCCAGCATTTTGCTAATCTACTGTTGCCACCATTAGTGGAAATAATGACTTTTTGGGAAATGTGCAATGAAACATGCCTTGATTTTAGCCTGGGCCATCCCCAGAATCACTCACAGCTGTGCACACCTTTCCTACCAAAACAATAAGCAACTCCAAGAGAAGACAGAGTATCAGAGCTACTCCAGAGTTGAAGCAACAACCAATTCTTCTGAAACACATCAGAAGCTGGATGTTTTAGTTTCTAGCCTCCATCTTGTGCTCACAACCAAAAAGGTATGAAAAAGCTCTGGCAGCAAGGAGCCAAATTTCTGCCTATTCCCTGGTGCGTTCTGCCTTTCAAACCCTGTTTTCAAGTTACTCACTTGAGATACTAGAGACCTGTCTTTCTGGACAATGACATCTGACTTTCCGTCCAATGCCCTTGCTGATTTTCCCTGCTTCTTCTCCAAAGCAGCCACTACACCCTCACGGGTGTCTAGCTGTAGGGGAAAGCAGGGCATCAATGCAAGAACTCTGGGCAGAGGATAAGGATTTCAACACCTAAAGCATTAAAAACATTCCTGCATCCCTGCTCTCTCTGTGAGGCAGGCCTTGGTATATTATTAAAAATAGTCCTAAACGCATGGATATCATTTAAAGTACTAACCTCAGGTCCACAATAAAGTTAGCGTGAATCCACGTTACCTATTCCCCAAATTTATCAGTCCTTTGAATGAGATTAAAGTGGGTTTAAGTGAACTGGCCTCATCAGCTACAATATTACTTTCTCTTAGGCCTTGCCATTTAAAAAACAGGACATGCAGCCCCAACATGCAGTTTTTGCTCCAAATAAGTTTGCTTCAGTCTTGGTATCTTTTATCTTCCTGAAAAACTTGTTTTCTCTTAGCCTTACAGAAGCAAAAGCTTTGTTTGGTACTTACCTGGCAGAAACTGGATCGACTGTTAAGACCCATCCTTCATACTCATGTTTCTCAATTGCAGCAACTTTCACCATTTTGTTCACGTACGTTTCCCAGTCTAGAGGGCTCTTCCTCTGCCAGTCATTCATATTTCCTACGTCCAGAACCTAGAAAACAGCCAGGGTGATTAGTAGAAGCAATGAAACCTTTTGCTTTGCCCTTCACATCAGAACTGAGTTTGCCTCCAGGTAAAGATCTTCCATCTGTCTTAAACACAATTTGCTTCTTATAAAAGCAAACATTCACACAAGTGGTTTGCATATTGCTGCAGCTCTGTAATTTCCCACCCAGTTCGTGTGTTTTTCGGGGCACAGGGCACAGCCTCAAACATCACTCTGCTGCTAACTTAACACTTCCCCATTGCATTAAACATTCTATTTATTGCTCTGCCCTCTTACAAAACCTTCGGGACGCCTGTCCCTCGAGGACAGAAGTTTACCGGCTTTGCTCTGCGTACCGGCACATCCCCCCTGCCCAAGCCCTTCCACCGCCTGCGGAGAAGCGGCGTCCGCCCGCATCCCGGCTCTATCCTCACCCCCGACGGCAGGGCGAGCACCAAGTGCCGTCACCCTCCTCACCCCGCACCAGTTGCGCGACTGGTAAGGACGGTAAAGCCACCCCGGCCCCAGTCTGGGGCCACCCGGGCATTCGCCTCCGTCCCAGCACCCCTCGGCGGAGAGAGATGGGGGCAGCGCAGGGCGGGAGGCCGAAGGGCCGGAGGAAGCTCGCTCCCTCCCTCGCTCCCTCCCGGCTCCCTGGCGCTGCCACCCCCCTCAGCGCCTGCCCGCTGCCGGCGGAGGCAGCGGGCGGCGGGACGGGCAGCGCCGGCAGCCAGACGGAGCCGGCAGGGAGAGCAGCCGGGCGCCGCGGGGGCAGGGGAGCACCCCGGGTCCCCCCCGCCCCGGCCCCGCACCCGCATCCCCGCTGGCCGGCCGCCCGGTTCCCGGCCCTGCCGAGGGCGCCTGGGAGCGGGAGCTGGGCCCGGCCCCGGCGGGACCGCCGCTTCCCGCCGCCGCGCGCCGCCCCCGCCACCCACACCGTGGAGCACGGCGGCCGAGGCCGCCGAGGCCAGGAAGCGCTCAGGGCCGGAGCGCTCCGTGACCGCGGGTGCGCACGTCCCTCAGGTGCAGGGCCGTACCCACCAGGGCGGCTGCCACGCGGGGAGGCGGGGCCCGCAGCGCTCACACCCGCCCCGCGTCCGGCCCCGCTTCACCCGGCCCGCCGCGACCCCGCCCGGGCTCTGGGGCCGCTAACCCCAAAATGGCGGCTCGAGCCCCCTCGAGCCATCCGTCTGCTGATGCACAGAAGCTAACGCAATAGTTTGATTAACTGTTCAGTAGGTATTCTTTACTGGCAGCGCTGGATGCACGGGGGATCGCTCCACCTGCCGTGCACACCGTCGGGCCTAACTGTGCAGGTTAAGTGCGTGTTCTACGTACACATTCACTAGATTGCCGAGAAATGTTATACATATGCATTAGTTTTCCGGGAAGCTATTAGCATATGCAAACGTCCTTTACGCAGGCGCACTGAAGGTCTCTGGTGGTCCTCCACAGCCTTCCTCACTTGTCTACTACTTGACCCTCCTCAGGCGCAGCATGGTTCTTTACATGTTTTGATACATCAGTGCTTGTCAGTGCTCTTATTATCTAGGTTTTCATTAGTGACGTAAAACCATACGGCTAGTTTAAGCTAAATTATCTACAAGGACAAGAACAAAGGCAGGAGTTCTTATCTTTTCCGGCCCTATCTATTTAAGCAAGGCCTCTGCTTGTGCCTTCTCAACAAGATCGTAAATTCATCAAACATTTAATTAAGTTCTGTGATTGCTCATGGCTCCTTCTTGCTCATCACTCCCAAGTACCAGTCTCTGACAGGCTTAATCCTTGACAAACACCAGTCCTTGGTATGTAAAGTTACAGAGAGATAATCATTAAGCAGTAAGCAGTTCGTTCAGTATATCAGTGCGTAAGTAGGTAGAGATGGGCGGTGTGTGTACCTGCTCTGTAAAAATAAGGTATTTTTGCTCCCAGGCTTTGAGTTGTCTTCACAAGCTTTCCTGTGCTGCTGTGAAGGTGAAAAAACTTGATTTCTGCCCTCCCCAGATCCAAAAGCTGCTCTCTTTTAACACTACTAATGAAAAGCTTCCTATGGATGAAGCAAACAAGCTGCCATCATTTCAGTAATTTGAGTGAAAGCAAGCATGCGATGATTTTGTGAGCATAACAGAAAAAAAGGGGTACAAAATGAGATCATCTTACTTTGCAGGCTTAAGGAGGTAATTTTTTGGTTTTGTGATGTTTGAATTCAACTTCCACCGTGCTATGGGGATTATTTACGAATGGCTTATGCCACTGCGTTCAGCTACTGTTTTCTTTCGCATTTCTAGTTTATTAGAAAGCAGGGGTTAGCAAATCTAATTGTTTTCACTATAAGCAAGCAATAGGAAATCTGTTTGAAAGGTAAGTGGTGGAAAGAAGGAACGTAGCTTGTTTTTATATATTTATGTGCATATCATGTTTTAGTTGTTTACAGCCTAAATAGCTTCCTAACCGGTCCCCTTCTGGATCACAGACTGGAGGGCGGTTTCTTCAAAGTCCCTTTTGAGCAAAATACTCCACACATCTTTGGATTTAATTCTTGCTAGTCTCGGTCCCCGCTCTTTTTTTTTTTTTTCTCCCCTCCATTGTTGCGCATGTGGTTATTTAATTGTTCTGAACCACGAAGCCCTGGAGTACTTTTTTACCCTGTCATCTCAGCCATACCTTACAGATACAGGTCACTATCATGGGCAGTCAGTCCAGCTCTCTAACCATAAATTTAACCTTCATGAAGGTCACAAAGAAGTGCAACTCTCCTAACTCAAGTAACTGCACTAGCAGAAGCTCCTGGCAGAGGTCACGTCGTAAATAGGCCATTCGGGAGACGACAGCCACTTGTCTGGTGAGAACAGCTCTGCTGGTCTTGCCAGACCGCCTTCCCAAGCCTGCAGCATCCTTTTGGGAGGATGGCCGCAAGCCTGAAGCACTTCCCTGCACCCCGCCGGCCTCCGCTCTGGAGGCGGCCCCCTGCCGCTGTCCTGTTACCGTAAATCGGCAGTTCAGAAACTCTCCGAGACTCGGTTTTGGAAAGCAGGCATTCTTTATTGCAGCGCTGGGTACATGGGGGATCGCTCCACCTATCACATATCCCTGTCAGATCTAGTCGTATGGTTTATATACAAGTTCTAGATGCATATTCATTAGATTTCCAGCAGCTTCTTACAGAAGCCACCCCTGTAACCCCCCCCGCTACCAAAACCTTGCCACACAAAGCCAATACATTGGTACATATACTGTAATTCTCTGGCCCAAAGTGAACTTCCATGCTTCCTGTATTAATATTACAGTAGCTGCCACAGCCTTCAAACATCCAGGCCATCCCTGACTCACAGTATCCAATTGTTTAGAAAAATACGCCACTGCTCGTCATAGAGGTCCAAGACACTGGGTAAGCACTCTCAGTGCTATCCCTCACTTCTCATGGACAAACAATTCAAAAGGTTTTTCCAAATTTGGTAATGCCAATGCAGGTGCCTTCAATAGTGCTTGTTCAAGATTTTTTAAAGCAGTGGTCTTACCATTAGGCCATACTCATCGATCCATAAATGACACCATCCTGTCATCCCGAGGAAGGTCCGTAATTCTCGAAGAGTATTTGGTTCCAGAAGACGACAAATAGCCTCTTTTCTGTCCACTGATAGCTGTCGATGTCCTTTAAAAATCTCAAAACCCAAATACATTACAGTTTCTTGTGCTATCCGAGCCTTTTCTTGTGACACTCTGTAACCACTCATTCTGAGAAAATTCAAAAGGCTTATTGTTAACTTCAAACATTCTTCTCGGGTTTCCCCTGCCAGCAGGATATCATCTACGTACTGGAGTACAACACCCTCTCTGTTTTCTACTCGCCAAATCTCAAGTTCTTTAGCAAGCTGGTTTCCAAAAATGGTAGGGCTATTTTTAAACCCATGTGGTAACACGGTCCAAGTATATTGAGTTTTCCGCCCTGTTTCAGGATTCTCCCACTCAAAAGCAAATATTTTTTGACTCTCTGGGGCAACTGGGATGCAAAAAAAGAGATCTTTTAAATCTAATGCTGTAAACTATTCTTGTTTTTCTGTCAGGTTTGTCAGCAAAGTATATGGATTCACCACCACTGGATGTATATCTTGTACTATCTGATTAATAGATCTTAAGTCTTGAAGCAGTCTATATGTTTTTCCATCTGCCTTTCTTACTGGTAAAATTGGAGTATTATATTTAGACTCGTACTCCTTCAATAACCCATATTTCAAAAATTTTTGTATTAATGGCAATAGCCCTAGTTTAGCTTCCATTTTTATGTGATACTGTTTCAACCTTACTGGTGTCGATTCTGGTTTTAGATCTATTCTCACAGGTTTGGCTCTTTTCGACCTTCTGGGTACTTCTCCGGCCCAGACGAAAGGAACCACTGCCTCTTCCACTTCTCTGGGAATATCTTCACTTATGAGTTTATCCTCCTGTAACAAGAACACTGATGCTTGGATGTATTTAGATTCTGGTATTAAAACTTCTACTTCCCCTTCCTTGAATTTTATTCCTGCCTCAAGTTTTTCCAGTAAGTCCCAACCAATCAATGGTTTCGGTGCACCTGGTAAATAAAGAAATTGGTGAGTAACCCACTGTTTTCCAATTTTAAATTTTAAAAGTTTAAAAAATGGTCTTTCTTCTGCTTTCCCCATTGCACCAATAACTTTCACCATGTCGATTCCTAGTTCATGTTTCTTAGTATTTAAAACTGAATATGTTGCTCCTGTGTCTATCAAACATTCTACCTCCTCATTCCCCAGCTTAATTGTAACCAGAGGCTCCACTGGGGAAGAGTACTCCGGTCCTCCTCAATCTTCATCCTCTATGGGTACTATTGGTACTCCTTCTCCTTTTCCTTCCAACAAAGCCGGGCATTCCCTTTTCCAATGTCCCTCCTTCTTACAGTATGCACACTGATGCTGTCCAACAGTTGGATTCAGCAGTCCGCGTCTCCTACCTCTTCCTCGTATAACTCCTCTCATATTCCCTCTGGGCACTCCTCTTGCGCCCTTTTGATACAATTGTATAGTCTCAAGAGCTGCCATTAACTTTGCATTTCCCTTTTCCTTTTGTTGATCTCTATTCCTGTATATAACCCAAGCAATATCCAACATTTTCCCAATGTCCCTAGCCTCTGCCCCCTGGAGTTTTTGCAATTTTCTCTGAATATCATCAGATGATTGCCCGATAAATAGAGTGGCTAACTGACCTTTCCCTTCCTCCAATTCAATATCTAATGTAGTATATTTCCGAGCTGCTTCTTTTAATGTATTCAAGAAATCAGTTGGTGATTCCTTCTTATCCTGTTTTATTTCATACAGTTTGGACTAATTTATAGCCTTCAGAGTTGCATTCTGAATTCCAAATAATATCAATTTCTGATATCGAGCTATCATTCCTTTATTATCTGGATCACTGGGATCCCAGTTAGGATCTACGGAGGGAAAATGATCCTCCACTTGCCCCTGTAAGGCTCTTGAAGCTATCTGTGCTTGAAGATGTGTTCTTACAGCCCTCCATATCACATCCCTCTCTGTACTATCAAACAATACTTGTAAAATAGCTTCGATATCTTGCCAATCTGGATTTTGAGTTTTAACCATAATTTCAAAGACATTTGCCACCTTTTCTGGATCATCTCGGTAATTTCCTGCAGCAATTTTCCAATTATTTAAGTCCGATATTGAAAAAGGAACCTTTACAGTAATTGGTCCATCATTTCCCACAGCCTGTCGCAATGGAGCCCGTAAGCCTGTCTGTCTACTTCGCGTTTGACCAGCTACTGGGGTTTGCCCTGCTCCCTCAATCATATGATCATCTTCCCCTTCTCCAGACCTCTCCCTACAACCTTCCATCTCCTCCTGTCTTAACAGCCTCAATGCTGGTGCCACCAGCATTTCCAAATCCTCTTTTGCCTTTTCCTGAGTCAATTTTAAACACCTTTGTCCAACTCTACAAGCTGAGCAACATCTTTTCAAAGCTTTTCCAGTATATTTATTCTGATCCTTTTCTAATGCTAATACAAGAGGATCTGAAGGAGCTAAATTAATTCCACGTTCCTTCTGCCACTCAGGGTGTTGACGCAGCATGAAAAACATATCTGCATACATTACTTCATCCCATTTACCTTCCTTTCTTAAAAATAACATCAATTGTAATAATGTATTATAATTCAATGTTCCATTCATTAGCCATTTTTCCACATTTTCCAATTTATAAAGGGGCCACCATTGATTACAATACTTTATCAAATCAGCTCTTTTGGCCAAACCTCCTGGAGATCCAGCAATTTGTTTCCAATGTCATAAAATACATCCTAAGGGTGATTTCTTTAATACTCCACCAGTGGAACTTCCAGCCCCCATTACATAGAAACACAAATTCTATTATACTACACACAGAATACAGATTTTCTTACAACAACTTAATATAACTATAAATAAAATTACCACCAAGATAGGCAAACTTATAAATGCAATAACAATTGTGCTCATCAACCCAAAAAGGTACCCATGAAAGATTCAAATCCTCAGGGGGGCCACACCACTTCTCCTATAGGGTCCTTTCCCTATGTCTACCCTGCACAGTCAAAAGCCTGCATCTTACAGATAGGTACCAAATACCAAAACCACAAATCCCCAAAATTACAAAAAGAATGCCTTACTTACAAATCGCAGTTCTTGCTTCGAGCTCTTCAGTCCAGGGATCAAGGTCCCTCCCAAGAAATCCCAGTGCCGCCTGAGGTTCCTATGATCCCAGGATCTGTTGAGATTCAGAAGCAGTGTCCCATCTGGGTCGCCAACTGTTACCATAAATCGGCAGTTCAGAAACTCTCCGAGACTCGGTTTTGGAGTTTTGGAAAGCAGGCATTCTTTATTGCAGCACTGGGTACACGGGGGATCGCTCCACTTATCGCGTACCCCTGTCAGATCTAGTCGTATGGTTTATATACGAGTTCTAGATGCATATTCATTAGATTTCCAAGAATTGTCATACATATTCATTAATTTTTTTCCAGGAGATTATTAGCATATGTAAATGTCCTTTGCGCAGGCCTTTTCAGGTGCTATGGTGGTCTTCAGGGGTCCTCTGGTGGTCTTCCATAGTCTTCCTCACTTGTCCGTTACTTGATCCTCCTTAGCGGATTCTGCGCAGTACGGTCCTTCACACGTTTTGGTACAACTTACCCTATGGAATGCTCGTTAGTACTTCTTATGTTTACATTAGCGATGCAACCCATATGGTACTTTAAGCTAAATTATCTACAAGGCCAGGAACAAGGACAGAAGTTCCTATCTTTCCCGGCCATATTTATCCAGCAAAGTCCTATCTGTGCATTTTTCAGCAAAGATCATAAATTCACCAAGCACCCAGTTCAGTTTTAATTGCTCATGGTTTCCTTCTCTCCAGCTTTGGTTTTCCCAACCGTCGGCCTCTACCATATCAGTCCCCTTCGCTCACCTCAGGGCCCCGCCGCTGCCGGAAGCCCCCTCCGCCCCACTCCCGGTGGCGCAGGGGCTACCGAGCGACCCTCCCCGCCGCCGCCGCCGCCGCTCCCCCGATGGGCGCCGGGCCCGTCCCGTCCCGTTCCTGTCAGGCGCCATCGGCCGCACCCCGCCGTCACCGTGGCAACCGGCGCCCCCGCTGCTCCGCCCTGACGCCCCACCCCCCCGGCGCGCGCCTGCGCAGCGCCCGAGGGAGGTGGGAGCGCCGGGCAGGGCGCAGGCGCGATCGGCGGCGCGTGCGCGCGGAGGGGCGGTCGGCGGGGCCGTTAGGATGTCGCGTTACGGCCGCTATGGAGGCGGTGAGTTCCCGGGGCAGCGGGCGCCGCGGGCGAGGGCGAGGACGAGGGCGGCTTGGGGGAAGGGGCGATCGCCGCGAGAGAGCGGGGCGGGCGGCGGAGCGGGAAGGAAGGCGAGGCGAGGCGAGGGGAGGGGAGGTGAGGTGAGGCGAGGCGAGGCGAGGCGGCCGCCGCCGCCGCCGCCATTTTGCGTCAGCGACCGTGGGGGAGGGGGTGCGCCCGCGCGTGTGCCGCTGCTGGCGGTGAAGGCGAGAGCGGGCCGGGCCGACAAGATGGCCGTGCCCGAGGGGGGCGGGGCGGGGCGGGGGCGCCGCCCCCCCGCCGCGCGAGCCCACCCGTCCTCCGGCTCCGGCGCTGATCTCGGCTTCGCTCCCGGCAGAGACCAAGGTGTACGTGGGGAACCTGGGCACGGGCGCGGGCAAAGGCGAGCTGGAGAGAGCCTTCAGCTACTACGGGCCCCTGAGAACCGTGTGGATCGCCAGGAACCCGCCGGGGTTTGCCTTCGTGGAGTTCGAAGACCCGAGGGATGCTGAAGACGCTGTCCGTGGACTTGATGGGAAGTACGTGTGCATTTCAGGCGTTAGCAGGAGCTACAGCCGGTCTTAAGGCCAGAGAGGGAACCGGGGTTTTCTCTCTGGTTCTCTTTTTTGTATTTCTACTGTAAACAGTAACGATTAACCTAGAGCCATCGCGGACTTGTTGCAGGGTGATATGTGGCTCCAGGGTTAGAGTGGAAGTGTCAACGGGGATGCCTCGTCGCTCCCGTTACGACAGGCCTCCTGCGCGGCGCCCCTTTGACCCTAATGACAGATGCTACGAGTGTGGTGAGAAAGGCCACTATGCTTATGATTGTCACCGCTATAGTCGCCGAAGGAGGAGCAGGTACGTGTGGGGCCAGGGTGGCTGGGTTGC
Organism: Buteo buteo; assembly: GCF_964188355.1. Taxonomy (NCBI): domain Eukaryota; kingdom Metazoa; phylum Chordata; class Aves; order Accipitriformes; family Accipitridae; genus Buteo; species Buteo buteo. Next base: position 31,373,497 of record NC_134185.1, on the reverse strand, counting down.
TTCGCCAGTTCACTTTTGTGTAGCTCTTGTTAGCAAAGAACAGAATGTTACGCCAGTTTTCTTTAAACTTTAACGCTAGAATAAATGTATAGGTGTATATTACAATTTGTTGCTATTTCTATCAAATGTTAATATCTTAATAATCAACCTGGTCAAAACCTTTCAGGTTTCTTCGTTTGAGTCAGTCGCCTTGATTCAGAATGTCACGAGCCTTAAGATTTCATGCTGAGGCGCCTTGCAAATCCGACACTTAAGATCCTCCTAGACCTTGAGGTGATCAGCATAAGAGGCCAGATCCCCTCGAGCCATCTACACGTAGCTTCACCTTATTCTTTAAGGGCAGAAAATTTGAGACGGTGATCGCCGTAACAGTAAATTTGGCTTTCAATTGGGGCCCCCCTCCGGTTTAGAAAGAGGAACACCAGATTGACCACATTCCCACCTAGAAAAATCTTCTTGCGTCAATCAAGCCTCACCCTGGCTCATTGGGCTGTCAGTTTGATCGTCGTTAGATTGAAGAGAACACCTAGATGCAGCGATCGGCTATAGATACTTCTAGATCGTCTAGATCTGCTAGACCTTGGGCCAAAGAGGGTCGACCTGCAAACTTGCAAGGTTTATTTTAAATACACATTACAGTGTTTTCTATTCTAATGTAATTCTGCAATGTAATTCAGCTTTTAACATTTTTCTAGGTAGTAAAATGCTCAAGACAAGTAGGCCCAGAGATTTTTCCAACTGACAGATGCTAGTTCTTTAGTTGTCTGAAATCAGTTTTGACTTCAGCAGGGCCTCACATGCACTGATTGCTGCAGCTGTTTCCTGATACCTGTTTTCTCTAACCTAAAACCAGGTCCCGGTCTAGATCCCGTTCAAGGTCCCGAGGAAGAAGGTATTCTCGGTCACGCAGTCGGAGTCGTGGTAGGAGGTGTGCTTAAGTTTGTCTTTTATTCCTATTTGCTTCTTTGCTTTGAAAAAGCTACACTTGTACAGCTCTTCAATTGACTTCTTTGCAGGTCCCGGTCAGCTTCCTATCGTAGGTCCCGGTCCATTTCTCCTCGTAGGTCTAGGTCTGTGTCTCCCCGCCGGTCCCGATCGGGTTCCTTGAAGAGATCAAGGTAATTATTAGTAGTTTTTAATAGGTTGTGTGCTTTGTTTTTGTTGTTGTTTTTCATTTTAGTTAAGGGATTCAAAAAGGTGTTGGGTGGCAGACTTCGAAAGGTGTTGACCTCTAGAAATCAGACTGTAGCATGCTTTGAAAAGTTTCTGATAATCCTAGTTGAATTTACAGGTGTGGTAATATGATTAGTTTTGAGACCTTACACAGCTGCATATCCCTTGATGAATTTTGATGTCTAAAACGTCTAATGATCATGTAGGTTTTAAATTCAACATGTAGACATTAATCTAGAGTAGTGCTGTAATTGTCATCACTTCTGGTTGAGTTGACTTCTTTGATTTTGTTTTAATTTGTCCTCATTTGTTATTTCAGGTCTAGATCAAGATCCAGATCTAGGTCCAGATCTGTTACATGGCCCCGAAGCAGGTAAGATCTCCTCCGTGACTGTGGATACTTAGTAAAAGTTGCTTAAACGTCTGTTTAGGCTTTCTAACAGCTGTTAACATTTTCAGAAAAAAAAGTGTTTTCGCTCCACTAACTTAGGGGTCTGTAGTTTTAAAAAGCAGTGCAGAAGATTGTTCTTTCTCTTTTTATTGTTTTACATATCACTGACATCCAGGTCCCGATAGTCATCACTAGTACTGTTTTGATTGGGTTGCATTAACAGCTAACATAGCAAACGAATTTAGAATTAATCTGAAAAGTTTTCTTCTTTTTCTTTGTGTAGCACAGACGAGATTGTGGATTCTTCCCATTATTTGTCAGAGAAATCGGGATGCCCTTCCGGTAGTGCGTTAAAAGCATTAATGCATGTAGCCAGGCAAGTTGTGAAGGGCTTGCTAGTACCATGAGTGTTACAGCTGTTTCCAGCTCTGTTGAATAACAGAGCGTCAGTCTGCAGGAGCTGAATTCAATTTGAGATAAATATCTGTCAGAATTATTTTGTACCAACAAATGTGCCATGAGAGTGACAATCAAATTTTAAAGAAACACGGGATGTCATTTGTTCTCTGAAATTGTAGCTTAATCCTTCCATAGTAAGTGAATGCAGCTTGTGCTTTATGCAGTCTTGTCCAGGCAGCACAGCTGACATAGGTTGATTGGCTGTCCTTGGCAAGCTGTCCTAGGAGAACAAGAGTAAATTGAAGCTCCACTCTGAAGAAGATGGGACTGCTCTTGCTGCAGCCCATTCCCAGGCCTATTGTTCTGGTTTGAAATCCGTAACACAATAGTCAACCGTGAAGAAACACAAAAAACCAAAGGGAAGCTTTAGCTGAAGGGCGTAAGCGGAAAAGCCTACAGCTGAAGATGGGAGATTCGGTGCTGAAAGGTGGTGGTGGCATTTTCTGAGAGTAGAACAGCAAGCAATGACAGGAGGCAAACACCAGAAGATGGCTTAGTTAAGAGCAGAAACTCACACAAACAGTCCAGAAGCTAGTAAAAAGAGAAGGGAAATTCCCTGAAGCAGTCGAGCAATGCCTTTCACTAATTAGGTATACTTTCTCTACCTGTTGCTAAAATATGTTGAATCTTAATACCATTTGTTTCAATGTGACTAAATCATGGCTCATCACTGTCCACTGTCAGCGATAAGCAGAAGACAGCTACAGTCAACACGCTCTCAAAGAGAAAAACATCTTGATTTTACCGCTATTGTTTTCTTTTTTCAGTACCAGGATGGTTTTCTGCAGTGTAAAGGATGCTTTTAGTGACATTTCTAGACTATTGTGTGACACCTTTCATTGTAAGTAGAGATTAAGTCACTGAGAGAGGAAATTAACACGTACAAGTACAGGGAAGTGGCAAAATATTGGTGCTTAACTCTAATGAGGTCACTGTTAAACTTCCACATGAGGCAATTGGAAGATGGTTTGTTTACAGAAGAATCGAAGGAATGCATAGCACCCAGAGATGGGCTCTTGAGTCAGAAGGAATACAGACTGCATAAGTACTACATGATGTTTGCTGGTTTGACAGCGTCAAAGCTACATGTGGAAGCTGTTGTGGAAAGCCTTGGATGTGGAAAGTAGAAGACTTCCTGTGGGAACCTAAAAGTTTCAGTTATTTTAGGCAGTATTAGTATTCTTCTGGTGTAGTAGTCTTATCTCAGACTGAGATTTTTGACAGTCTTCACAAGGGTTAAGTTCAGAGAGATTTAAAAAAATATTTTGAGCAAGTGCTTACATAAGATGAAGCACAGAGGAGAAGGTATTTGTAGGAGCGTGCTGCCTGCAGCCAGTTGCAACTATAGTGGTAGATGTCACTCAAGCCTAATAAAATTTTTGCAAGTTTAGAGCATGGCTTTTTACTGGCTTTGTGAAAATACTGGCCAGGATTTGGATTGTTCATGTATTCTTGCCACCTGCATCAGCAAACGCCAGTCATCAGCCGGGGACCAAAGTACAGAACAACACGTGCACCATCTATTTAAAAAGCTTTCTTCCAAAACTTAGCAGGAAAAGGCCTGGAAATGTGCAGGATTCTGTCTGTTCAATATGACAGTTCTTACACATTTAGTGTGAATCTTGCTGTCTCAACTGTGGGAACATGCATGCTACCAGCTTCCCTGCTGAGCTGTGTTTTTAATTCTTCTTGTAGGTCTAGGTCTCATGGCAGATCAAAATCGGGCTCGCCGGCTAAGAGGTAAGCATACAGAGATAAAGCCTGCAGTAGTATCTAGAATTCAGTATTGGGTTTGCATGATGAACAGAGCCTGGTCCCTTAGGAAGAAAATCCCCCAAACATGGGTGCCCAGCTAATCTGTTTGCGATATGACTGAGGTCATAAAATTCCCTCTGCAGCTATTTGGAGTATATTCCTTACCCATCTCTTTGTTTTCATTAGCTTTCTCTAGTTTCCAACATAGTACTGATTTTTTTGTGTCTTTGTGCTCAGTTCTGTTAAATATCCATCAGATAAAGGGCTTCAGCTTTATTAATGCTGTTGATAAAACAACAGGAATCTGGTGATGTTTCTTTTCTCAAAGCTTCACCTCAGTACTACCCCTTGTTTTCCTATTTTGTCTACTGAAGACAGTTGCTTAAAATTAATCTCCACGCTAAATGAATTGAGAATCCCTGCCAGAGTAAAAGTTAATTTGAAAACTTTGCCATTTTAAAGAGCTTCTGGCTAGATTCCCATAATAATTCCATTGTTGTCTGAGATGCTTATGTTTTTTGAATATAAAAGTTCCATTTGACCTTTAAGCTGCATTGATGATATTCTGTTTTGACAGTCGGTCAAAGTCCCGATCACCATCTCCAAAGAGAAGGTAAGTTTATCTCCCTACTAATAACGTAGACTCTGTAGAGCTGGCATTTTAGTATCTGCAGTGATCTCTGCTGAGGAGTTTGACTGTTGCTTGTAGGAAAATACTGGAAAGGTATTTTGCTGAGATCTCTTCAACAGAAATAACGTTGTGATTGTGGTTTTATGTATGGTAATAAATACATGGTAGTCATTCCTCAGGATACTGGTTATGTAGCAGTGTTACATCTTGCCTTTGCTCCTGTGTTCATGTGAGTTCACTAACAGTTTTACTGCACAGAGACTTTCTACTGGTGAGCTTAAAGCACAGAATAAATGTGGGAATTGGCTTTGAGTCTCATTAAAAGCTGCGGTGAGATAGAGTGGAGTAAAGTGGCACAGCAGTCAGGACTGGAAGGTCGAGCCTGTTATTTAATCTGTTCTTTTTCCCAATAAGTTGGTAAATAATTATCCCTGTGTGTGTATGCCGATGTTTGTAGTGACAGAATCAGCAGCGGTTTTTTCCCTAGTTTGAATTCTTTAGTAGTTCATTTTTATTACTTCAGTGCTCAGGATTTGCAGTGAGGGGATATATCCTAGGAAGAATAGCTGTAGAACTGCCACGATGTGTCCCTTGCCTTGGTGATCCTTCTGCCCTGCAAGTTGTTTCTTTCTTTTTTTTACATACTGACAGAACTTCCGCACTTAGCTTTGCTTCATTTAAAAACGTGGCTGTATGTAGTCTAACTTCAGAAACAATCACAAGGGACTTGAAGAAATGCTCATAAATGCTGAGCGATCACCATAATAGGTTTTGACAAGCTGCTGTATCAGAACAGTGAAGAAGTAGCCTGCTTCCATGAACGTCACTATTAGTAGTACCCTTTAGATGACTTTACAGTGATCACATTTAAATTGTGTTATAAAAATAACAGTAGAGAAATGCAAAAATGTGAAAGTAAAAACCATAAAATAAATGTATTATCTCTAACATTAAATCATCAACCCATTAGCTTTGTTAATAGTGATTTGTTGTTTTATTAGAAAACAATGCTTAAAGACTGCTGAAGTAGTGTAGGTGTCCTCCTGTTGCTTTTTCCTGTATTTGTGAATCCCAAATGACTACTGAAATACTAACTGTGGATTCTTTTCCTTTCAGTCGTTCACCATCAGGAAGCCCTCAAAGAAGCGCAAGTCCTGAAAGAATGGATTAAAGTTATGAAGTTAATCTTTTAGGAAGAAAGTTATTTTGCTTACATTATTATAAGGGATTTTGTGGTGTCTTTGTAAATGTAAGAATGTAGATAGAAGAGTATATCAACTAAAATTTGGCATGATCTGGGTCTTCTGAGTTAGTCACACCAATAGACTAGCACAGGTCTCTTTTTATTGTATGAATTAACTTCCTGTGATATGAAAATGTGGGACTTTTTTATTGGCACATTGAAATAAAATGTGTATTTTTAACTAAACCTTCTCTGTAGTAACCCTGCTGCTTCTGTTAACATTTGGGTAATTTTACCTGTGTGCCATGTAATGTTGATGAAAAATGTCTAAAATGGGAATGACTAATACTGGTGTCTTCTCAAACTAGTCACTTTTCACATTTATTGTTGAATGGTCTTTGGTGAAAGGATCAGTTTCTGCTTTCTTTGAAATGGAACTTAAAATCCATCTCTGTCTGCAGATGGCTAAAAATTTGCATATGCCCTTTTTATTCCTTTGTGATACTTAGTGGGCATTCATTTTTCTCCCTGATCTAACTATTCTGCAAATCTTACTCTCTGGTGCTTGACTAGTTATGATACCCAATGCCCAAAAACTTAAGGATGAGCTTTTATTCAAAATACTGACATGTTTTAAATGAGTAACATCTGCAGAAACGTCTAAACGTAATAGAAATCATCAATAACTTGACAATTGCTACTTCTGCTTGTTGCATTTTTTAGTTCTTTAAGCTATTAATATAAAGAAGACTTCTTAAAATGTCTCAAGGCATGTTTTCCTTTTTTGAGGGAAGATAAAAGGTCTTCCGACCTACTTGCTGAAGGACCTTAGGAAGATGTATTTGAGAGGCAAAAGAAAGCTGTTACTAGTCTTTCTGCAGCTCACTCAAAACCTTTCTCAAAGTGAAAGATTCTCACAGCTGACCTCAGGAATTCTAACCTGCTTCACAGAAATCAGTATGATTTTAAAGCAGCCCAGATCGTGGAGACGATTTTGTTGAATTAAGCTAATTTCTTCCAGCAAATACACACCTGCAGGATTAATTATTTGTGTACAGGTATGTCAGGCTCTGTGTTTGTCTTCATTCTGTAGTCAAGAATTGCATGATAAAGCACTTTGTTGACACAGATCACAGCAAAAGACTGGAAACATGTTAGACTGTGAACAAACAAAATGGTAGGTGGAGGGGGGGGAAAAGCAAACCTTTTTTTACTGTGATGGGGTATCTAGCAGAAATAAAGGCCAGTTTTGGCAGTAAACAAACACTGAGATGTAAAGTGAGGCCTGTTTGGGCTTCTGGCAAAATCTATCATGGCAGTTTGCTTCCAATGTGTAAACCACAGCAGAGCATCTTAAATGAAAAAAAAAAAATCAGAAGATTAACTTTGGTGACACCTTGGGTAACCCATGATTTAAAAAAAAACAGGCTTCCTGTTAACGAGTTCATGGTGTTTTTTCAGCGTATGAGCAAACGGTGCAGATTCTGAGCGCACTGCCATGCTGCAGCATTGTCTGGCCTTTATGCCTAGTCCTCACTCATGGGTTCTTGGTGTCTGCCTGGACGCTCCTGTGGTGCTTGGCAGTGGGGATTAGCGTTTCACCTGCTGGGTGCGAGGGTTGATATTCTGGCAATATCCGCTAAATTCCACCATTGCCGCAATGGGAGAGCCAGGGGCGACACAAATGTTGCCCTGCAGTGATTTAGCGGAAATGCCTGAAGCCTGTGACTTGTGTTTGGAATATTTATTGGTTGTGCATTGCCTGGCCGGTTTATAGCGTGCCTGCGTCACAGACACGTGTACGCCAGTGCTATGGAATTTGATCAGCTTTTTTCTCTTCTGTACTCTTACGGCAAACCTACTCCACAATAAACCTGCAGACTAACACGACAGCTGTACTGGTACCTGTTTTTCAGTACCCAGAGACACTGTGGAAGATGGAGCAGAGGAGCCTGGGGTTTCCGTAGGGGACTGGGGTTCCCCTAAACCCAGGCTTAGCGGTGAGAACCTAAGTGAGGAGGCAGGGCTGTGCCGGTGGGGCAGCCCTGCCTGTGGCTGCGGCCACTATGAAGGACGGCCAGCACTCCTGAGGTGTGGAGCAGTGGCAAATCTGGCGTCCACGCTTCTGTGCAGCTGTGGTGACCAAAATTGAGGGTGGCTGTGCTGACTCCCTCAGCTCTAGTTGTCCTCCTTGGAGCAGGCTGCGCAGCTCCAGCTCTCACCCCAGTTTGGTAGGACTTCACCAAAAATTCCATACGGTCTTTATGAGCTCCTGGAAAAGATGCCCGGACAGGGGCGTGTTTGTGTGACTGCTGCTGGCATGACCCTGGCCCCTGCACCTCTGCGCAGGCGGGCTGGGGCCGGGGGGCAATGGGACCTGTACCCGAGGTCTCTGATGCAGTGGGCAAGCCCCACTCACAGGGCTGATGGTGCTTCCACCCCTGGTTTGCAACCTAGCATTTCCTGAGCTTGGATCAGCGGGGCTGTATTCTCCAAATGATACCAGTCCTTAGGCGGTATGAACTGCAGCCACCTAATGTGTGACCGCGGTGTGCTCGGGGCATCGCAGGACAGTAGCGGGATGCTTGTTTTGGGGATCAGAGTGGCAGAACTGACTTGTGACAGGTCTGCCAGGTTTGCAAGCTCATTAGCCAGGCACTTCCACTGGTGGCAAGGTCATTCCTGCAGCCCTGCAGACGAGGAAGCGCACTGGAGTGCCACGGGTCCCGGCTGCAATCTGCCGGTGGGAGCCAGGACTTGTGCGGCCCCTTCAGCAGCAGCATGGCAGGAGAAGGTGGGAGTCAGGCTGCAGTGCCTGGCCCAAGGGCTGGCTACCGCTGTGTCCCTGGGGAAAGGGGTGCCAGCTCCCTAATACAATGGCACTGCCATCCCCCTGGCTTGTGCAGATTTTTTATGCAACCTCAGAAACATGGAGGTTTTCATCAGACAGGCCCGTTCCAGGGTTTTGGGTATTTCACATGGAAACACATTAAGAGGATGGTTTTCCTCCGACAGTTGTATATTCAGGACTGTAGATCGATGCATCCGCTTCACTTCAGCAGCCCAGGCGTAGCACAGAAGATGCTCTTGCGCAGCTATCGCTGCTGGCTTCAAAACAGGAGTTAAGCCAGAGGAGCCAGGGTGGCCAGCTGGGATAATCCCAGCACGCCACCCTCTGCAAAGCTATTCTGCGTGACCACTGCGTACCCATGCCATCACAACACTGTCAGAACTGGCGGCTCCAGCTGCCCTGTTGCCTCGCAGGGGAAGGGCAGGGCACCCTTTGATGAGCTGACACCGAGCTGTGGGGCAGGTCAGTGGTGGGGAGAGACCAGCAGCCAGCACAGCTCAGAGCATTTTATTGGGAATAGCTGGTGGTGTAATGAACAACCACAACTTTATCAGCCTTCCTGCATGCTCCACATGACTGTTACCAGATATTCTCCTGCTGTAGTTTGAGCTGCAACATGCCATGTCCCTAAACAAGGTGTTTTCAGTGCATTTTTACTGCGAAACAAAACCTAATGCCCAGGCTGGGCAGAGGGTGAGAGCTTTGCACAGACCAGATAGCGGCAGAGCTGGTGACAGGAGTTAAAGCCAGCAGAAACCATGGGTGAAAACCACAGAGGAGGAAAAAAGTTACCAAGTGGGATGCATCACCCAGCGTAGTTTGAAAGCGCCATTCGGCACCTGGTGGGCTTTCTGGCTAACCTGCTAGAGGCACTTACCCCTCTCGATGTTAGGAGTCAGCATCCCCTCACCTTAAGCAGTGTTGAACACGAGCCACGTGGTGTGGTTGTACTCCTCGCCTGGCCGGAGTAGGGCGTTGGGGAAGTGGGGCTGGGGAGAGGCAGCAGCATGTCAGTGACCATGAATGCACACCACAGGACCAGAAAGGGTCACCAGGGCACAGCCGCATCCCCTCGGCCTTCCTGGGGCAGCATCCCACGGCTCCCCCCAGCACTTCCAGCGGCAGCGTTTAACCACCGGCCGGGCAAGTCCTCCCCCTGGTTGAATTCAGGCCCCATGGAGAGGACGTGGCAAGGCCCCGGTGGGGTCTTCTGCTCTAGACACCGTGCCCTCGGGAAGCCAGGCTGTGTGGGGCCGGTCCCCGCTGCACTGGCCAACCCCTGCCTAACGCCACAGGATGTTGTGACCTGTGCCTGCCTCAACCCTGGTGTCCACAAAGCGTACCCTCACCAAACAGACTCTGTTCATACATTTAATGCCCCAGAGACATGGGGAGGGGGGGGTACGGTCCCCCGCCGCAGGACCCGAGCAGCTCCCTGGGGTGGGGGGACGGTTCACCTTGTTGATGGCGTCGGGCCAGTTCTGGGTTTCCAGGCAGAAAGCTGAGTGCTTGGGGTATGCGATGGCGCCTTTGCCCTTCAGGGAGCCGTCCAGGTTGTTCCCGGTGTAAAACTGGATGCCAGGCTGGGTGGTGTGAACCTCCATGGCCCTGCCGGTGGGCGGGTGGCGAGCCCTGGGGAGATGCCGGTGGAGGATGCCGAGGGGCTGGCCAAACGGGCGCCCCGTGGCTCCAGCGGTGGGGGACCCCTGCCACGGTCCCAGCCTACCTGGCCGCAAGGCGTCGAGCTTGCACCTGCGGCAGGCAGAAGTTGTGGTCAAAGCCATCCAGCTGAAACTTCTGCAAGTGCTTCCCCAGCTTCACAGGCTGCCGGAGATCAAAACCGGTGCCCTGCACGGCGGCCACCTCCCCTGGGCAGGGAGAACAGCAGTGTCAGCCGCTCACTCACACGGCAGCAAACACCTGCGGTGCTGGCCCCTGCGCAGGGTTGAGATCCCTCGCTTTGGTGAGCTGAGGGTTTTAAGCTGTTTTAAGCTGTTTGTGATCCTTATCTCGTTGTGGTGCCCTGCTTCAAGCAAGCTTGCCTTGTGGCCACTGTGACTCGGGCTTGGGCATGATCACCTTGTCCCCCAGCAGAGCTGGCAGCCCCCGGGGACACTGCTGTGCTTAGCTGGGACAAAGCAAAGCCAAGGAGCCTGAAAACAAGAGGGGGGGGCTTGTATATTTAACTATAAAAGCTAATTAATATAACCTCAAAACTTATTAGCTATTAATATTTATATACACATAAGATATATATACATATACTCGCACTCTCTCTCTCTCTAAAAAAATGAATCCTCCCAGAGCTCTGAACAAACATCCGTGAGATGGCCATGAAGGTAGCCCACCTGCCAGGATGGTGAATACGGGCTGTATTCTGGGACCCATCCCCTCCTGCCTCAGGGCATTGTTTCTGGAAAAAAAGGTTTGAGACCGTAAAACCAGCTTTTTCTCTCAAGTCTTTTTTTAAGGCCTGATGTGGGGACTCAGCATCCCGTGATAAAGCTCTTGCAGTGAGAACAACCCTAAGACATACTAAATGCAGTGTAAAACATAGTCATCCCAACGCAAAGGCAAGGGGTTTTGCACGGGGAAGGTGAGAGAGGAAGGGCAGGGGAGGGGATTTTTCCCTAAAGTCACCCTTTTCCACCCCTCTGTAAAGGGGGAGGTTTCCAAGGGTCAGCAGGCAGCTGCCGAGTGCACGAGCATGCCGGTCCTGCTGCCAGCCCCACGCGCTGTGCTCTGCTCGCTGCACTCACGCCCAGCTCGGCTGCAGCTCTGCACTTGTTCTGCTCTGCAAATCTTGAGAAACATCAGTCTCCACCTGATAAACAGCACACTTCTGTGGCTTCTGATCCTATCTAAAAAGAGCGCATTTACTGAATTCAGTAGTGGTGTGGAAAAACGCCTTGAAAAAAACCACATTTTGATTTAGGCACTTACACAAAATACAGCAGCCATTGCACACAAGGGCTCTGTCTTTAATAGTTGCACAAATCCCATCTTCACCCCAGGGCTAAGACTATACAGTTTTATCAGCTTCAAAGGCTACATTTACCCAAAACACCAAGAAGGAACTGCAAAAAGCAGGGGCAGCAAGCTGGCCGCAATTAAGATGTGAAATAGCTTCATAGTGAAAGCAGTGAGGAGATGCAGGGCAGTGGGTTGGGTACGGCCTTAAGCTCTTCCCCAGCTTGAGCCCAGGCATGACACACCAAGCTGAGCAAAAGCCATCTGAACTGGGAAACCCACTCCTCCAGGTGCAAGCTGATGCATGCACGCACAGTGGTTTTGGTTCATGAACACAGACGTAACTCTGGTTTTAGGAGACACCCGAGCTAAAAAGCTTTCTTGCTTTCTTTTTTTTACTTTTTAAAGCCTCTCTTCCTCTCCCTCCCAAAGTCAGAAGGTGCACTCAGCAAAGCCGCCCTGCAAGACCATGAGGGAAACAAGCCCTGCCATTTCCAGAAGAGTCTACGCTTACCAGAAACCACCCCGCAGGCTCATGCACTCCTTGGGCACAGATGCTGCCCCACACCCAGTTTCTCTTCCGTTGATGCTGGCTGCACTCAGGAGCCTTCCTGGCATTTATGGCCCAGACCGGCTGCTTGGTGCTCCCGTCACCACTCTGTCCTCTGGAGACCTCCAGTATGGCACAGCACCCTCGCCTGCCACGGCTCAGTATCTGCACTCCGATGGCCTCCATTCCTCTAAGCCAGTGGGGCTGGATGAAAAGCCATCATTCAGGAGCAAATCTAGAAGTCTGCTTTTTTGATTATTTTAATCTATTTTACATTTTTCAAAAATTAAGCCAAACACAGCTTTTTTCTTTTTTAAATAATGCTTTTCATTCTTAAAAATGATAAAACTTGGTATCAGATTCATTTTGCAATTAGATCAACTCTTACTGCAACTCAGCACAGTCACTTATGCTAAAGGAAAAGTGGGTGTTGGAGCAGCATGGTGGGAGGGCTGGAGTCAAGCCACCCAAAGCACCCTGTTAGCAGTGGGACTATTGCCAAGGGCATGTGTTCGGTGCTGGCTCTCCTGCGGGTATGGGGAACATGTTCCCTGTCCCAGCTTGTTCAGATTATTTAACTTAGCGGCTCAGTTGTTTATGGGGAGGAACAGAGTGGAAGTGGTGGGGGAAAAAAAAAAACTAGAAAGCCCTGTTTTTTCCGTTTTACCCCCTGAATCAAGACTGGGTGCAAGAGGCTGCCAGCTTGCTTCTCTGTGCTGAGGCTGGAGACAGTAGCAATACCACCTTTGTTTAATTAACCTGCTTAGCATGCAAAATATGCTGTTTTCCTTAACTGGCTTTCCTCTTTTAGCCATTCAGGACATTAAAGACAGGAAAGAAAAGTGTTGGGTTTTTGTCTTCAGCCTCCCAGCCAGTAGCAGCTGCTCCCTCATCCCGATGAAGGGACTGGTGGCTCAGCTTTTGCAGGGAAGGACAATGCTGGGGTCCCGAGCACCAGAGATCCCAGCAGCTCTAGAGCTCAGCACCAGGCCTGGGAGCTGCCCTCTGGATCAGGGAGTCTGACCATGTCCTGGTGTGCTGTTGCATTCACCGACAGCAGCCTGGTGCCTGGAGCATGCTGCATGCTGCTTGCGTCTCCCACATTTTACTGAGGCTTAAGAAACAAATTCTGCTTTCTGTGGACTTTGCATATGGGCTGATCTTATGGAAATAAGATCTGTGGAAGTAAGACCTTGACATCACATGGAAAATCCCAGTAGAGAAGTATGGTAAGGCTGAACGCTGTTGGAAGAAGCAAAGCAGGCAAACCCCAGGCCAATCCCACCTTTCAAAGTGCTCTCTGGTGGCCCCACTGGCCCTGGGAACAATGGATCGGCCTCCAGGGAAATGCTGGCCAAACAGGTCTGGAGGGACGTGCTTCGGTCCTGTGACATAGGTAGCTTGTCTCCTGGATGGGCCCCTTGGACCCATGTTGCAGTCTCACGTCCCACTTGCGTCTGGCTCCATTTCCTACCTGTACCCCCTGGACAGACCCTGGTCCTCCTCCTCTCCAGGTCTGGGGCTGGTGATGGACCCTGCTACCCACATCTGGCTCTGCCCACTCTGCTCAGGTGCTGTGGGACTGTGCCAAGGGGTGAGGGCCCTGCTGTGCCTGGGGTGCTCTGGGTCCTGGTGTGTCCCCCCTTGCCGGGCAGTGCTGTTCCCCGATACCCACCAACACTCATCTGTAAAACCATCTCCACCATGTGCCGCGGGTGTCGCACCACCCACCAGTAGGGATCTTGGTGTTGTCCACAGGCAGGTAGGAATCCGCTTCAATAGAAATCTCATGGTCGTAGATATCCCGTGAGCCCTGCAAGAGGATGGGAAATACTGGGATTCCTGCTGCAGCCCTTCCACCATTCAGGCAGCCCTAAGGACTCCCGGGAAGTGACTGCCCATGGTGGTGCTATGGCTGATCTGGTAGTGCCTGGGGGACCTCCTGGCTGTCATCCCACCTTGACCCTGGGCACAGGACAAAGGTACCAGCACAGACAAAAACCTGCATGGGACCTAGGAGCTGTAAATCCTGCAGGGCTGAGACTATCAGCCTGAACTTGCACCTCACCAAGCACTACCACCCTGCAGATCAACTAGCCAAAACATGCTGCTTGCTGAGCACACAGCGGTGGGCAAAAGGGGAAGGAAGCAAGTGTGGGGAAGTGCAACCCATCCTCTTGGCTCATCTCCTGCAGAGCAGGGGGTTGCACTCCTCTTCCTCTCCCGCAGCCTCAGGGATGCTGGCAGGGAACCTGCTGGGCTGGAAGGGGAGCAGGATCAAAGTTGAGCCTGCACGTCACTGTCTAATCTGAGCAGTAATTTCATGCCCAAAGGTCTCCTGTTCCTCTGGAAACACGCCTGCGTTGCATGCTGTAGGTGTTGATATTACTGTACTGTTGGGAGGACAAACAGAGGGTGAACTAACAACTGCACAGCCATTATTAGGGCAGTAGCCTGAGCAGACTTCCTGCATGGAGGGGCTGGGATGTCTCTCACTAACACTTTTAAGCATCTTTGTGTGACTGCACTGTCCCATCCTATTGCTCTGCCCAGCAAGAGTCTATTTCTCAGATCCTTTTCCTCCAAGGCCAGTTATAAACAGGGTGAGACTAAACCACAGGTGCAATACAGTGCCTGTCTAGTTGGCAGGACCCTGGACTGGTATGGGTGAGCCCTCTGCACCCTACTACTGCCCTGCTCTGCAACCTTGGCCACCTCACATCTCCTTTCCATGATGTTTCTCCTCCCCATTTTGACCTGGGTATTTTGGTGCTGCACAGACTCTGGCTGGCACTACAGGCCCTGATCTCAGCCCCACCATCCACACAAGGGTTCAGTACGTTGTCTCAGGAGCGCCAACAGAAGACAGCTAAGAAATGCCAGTCTACCACTAAGGCATGCCAGTTCTGCACCTCCTCTGTAATCTTCCCAAGGAACCAGGATAGACTGAAACTCTCCAGTTACACACAAAAGGAGAGTTAATATTCATGATGGGATGTCTCTGTTCACAAGGCACCGGGATAATGCATCCTCACTTGAGGTCTTTGTGATTTAGTCCTGTCCCAGTTTGTAGACTGCATGCAGCCCATGATGTATAGAGACAACCCCCATCACTGTATCCCCAGAAGCATGCTGTGTCCCCAGACCAGCATGTTGGACCCAATGATCCCATGGGAAGCCCATGAATCATCCCATGGATCCCCAGGCTTTTTTCCCTTGCACAGTGTCCCTCCACGGGCTTCATCTCCCCACGCTTACCTGCCCTGCGAGGTTGAAGTATGCATGGTTTGTCAGGTTGATGGGTGTCGTCTTGCTGGTCTGGGCTCGATAGTTGATGGCCAGCTCCCTGCCGCTGAGTGTGTAGGTCACCCAGACTTTCAGGTCACCAGGGTAGCCTTCCTCACCATCAGGGCTAAGCCGGAAGAAGCAGATGCCGTTTGGGAGGACCTGGGGGCTCCAGAGAACCTGCAAGGAACATGCCATTGGTGGGACAGTCATGGGAAACACAGTGCCCTTCTCTCCTGCCCTAGGTTGGGCTGAAGCCAGGGACAAAAGATACTCAAAGAATGAAGCTCCGAAACAAAGGTTTTTTTCAATCATCTTTCCTGCTCTTACTCCTAGAAGACACACACACAAAAAAAAAAAGCCCAAACAATCTTTTTCTCCCTATGAAGGACTAAAAACCAATATTCCCTTGTTGAAAAGGGGAAGTGGGAGAAAACACAAGCACCAGCCTGCTCTTGGTCAGCCAGGGCCAGCAGCAGGGAACAAGCTTTCCAATGAGCAGCCACACAAACAAGGCAGTTTGATCTGATGGGGGTCTGTCCCAGGCTGTGTTACAGCCTAAGAGGGTCCACGTGTTTCATTTTTGCCCTGCAGCTGGACTTATTTCCCCTCCCTTGGATCTCCTGGTGTGCAACATTGCCTCAACAAGCTGCTGCCTTTCCCTCAGCTAACTCGGGGATGGCTTCTAGGACAATGTAAATACACACTGGGAGCTCCTGCTTACTGTCTGGGGTTGGATTAAATAGTACCAGATGTATTGCCAGATACATCCACACGTCAGTGCTGAACCAGAGAACTGGGACCTCTCTGTTTCTTTCCCCTGCCAGAGACCAGGGCTCTGCTTGGAGCCGAACCTGCTGGCGAGCAAAGCAAGCCAGCACACTGTAAATTTAGCTGCCCAGACCACCTGTTTGACCCTGGCCGTGGACCTGATGCTAAGCAGACGTCTCAGCCCCTTGCAGGATGGATGTGTGACAAGAGGGGAGGTGCCCAGTCTCTGGAGCTTTGCATCTACCTAAGGAATAGTTACTGTCTAATCAAAGAGGACAGATCTAGGGGCAGGGGCCAGATAAGGGTTTTGAGATGATCCCTTTCATGTCCTCTGCAGAGATCACAAACTCAGGGCACTTGCCAAAAGCCAACATTTTCACCAAACATGGGAACTGAGGGTGCCAAATGTGATAAGCAGGCTGCAGAGCAGGTCCTACTGCACCAAGTGCAGTTTGACTGCAGCTCCCACTGCTGTGGGATGCTGTAGTTTTAGATATAGGTTTCTATTTAAGTTCTTCAAAGAAAAAGCTGTTAAAGACCAGTAAGCATACAAATATCACTATTTTTTAAAGGTAAGAGGGTTATTTTCTAAAGTTCCCCAGTCCCCCAGCAGCGTGGTCAGGTATCGCTGCCACGGAAGTGTGGCTGCAAGCTTCTTTGTCATCAGACCATGTGCTAACTGCAGCATCGAGGTCTGCAAGATCAGGAAAAGCAGACAAGATGGCCAGGACGGTCACAGCCAAGAGCCAGCATGTCTTGGTTTTGTTAGCGCTGACCACAGGTCTCTGCACAGTGACCATTACCTGGCTGGAGGGGGGTCTTGAGCAGGTGCCCAAGCGTGCCCCATGGGCCGGAGGACACAAAGCCCTGGCTGAGAGGTGTCACTGCCTTGTCCTCACCAGGTTGGCATGCTTTCAGCAAGCAAGGGTAAGAGGCAGGAGAAGAGACCACATCCCCTGTCTGCAGAAGACAGCCTGGAAGCCCCGGCTGCAAAGGAGTGCACGTTTTCAGCTCCAGCTCACAGGGGGTCATGGCATATAAAAAAACTTTAAATCAAATTGTCCTCTTTAGGGGTATAACAGCCAAGTCACTCCAGTACTCCCTTTTTTCTAAGGCTGCTAAGGAGTGTTTGATCCTGATCTGATGCCAGTTCACACTGCACTGCCCAGAAGTGAGCTTTTTTCTAGACACTCTGACTTTTGCCCCATCACCCTTTCACAAAACAAAACATTAACCCAGGAAAGCAGCTGCACCAGCACATTCACATGTGTTCCTTTGGGGAAATGGTGGATCAGCTACTTGCAGGTTACAAATGCTTTTGATCCAACAAAGCCCAAGGCTTTAGAAAAGCAGAGACTTCTGAGCCTGCTATGCAGTCATCAGGGTTATCAGCGAGGCTTTTAAGACAAGAGATGCTCCACTGCTCTTACCACTTGTAGCACATGGATGGACTTCAGCAGCAGCTTTTGGGAGAAGATAGGAAGGGTTGAGTACCCTGGGGCGAGGGGAAGGTTATTTAACCTCGGGAGGTCACAAGGAAGGGCTGGGGAGGGGACACAGCAATACTGAGGCATTTTGCAGGCTTGATCTAGTCACCAGCTGCTGTGAGTCAGAGCGAGAGCCCGGGGTATACTGTCACTGGGATGAAAGCAGCATCGAAGGGGATAATGTAATAACCGCACTGAAGCCGCCGCACACCCTGCTCTCCCCTTACTTGGGAGTGCTCTCAAAAACAAGCAGCAATGATACTCAGTTTCTGCAAACCCAGGACCTTCTGACTCTGGGACGAGCTATGGGCAGGTAACAGCCTTGAAACTACAGGCGCAAATGAGTCTATATGGATCACTCTTCCCCAGGAAACTTTGGGCACTGGGACAACCACAGCACCCACGCTGGGGCGGTGTGGCTGGCGCCTCAGGACCCTCTGTCATGCATGAGGCTGGGTCCTCACTGCCATGTCCCAGCCCAGGCTCTGTCGGAGCAGCACATCGCCCCAGGAGAATCCCGTCAGAACTGGGCTCACAAGGCCTCAGGGCTGCAGTAACACAGAGGAAGCACAGCAGCCCTCTGCATGGCATCCAAGGATGACATAAGTGAGCCCCGCTAAGCCACCTGGGCAAAGACGAGCTGACCCAGCAGTTCACAGGGTCTCACTTCCCCCTGTTCCTGCACTCACAGCACTTTCTGGGAGGTGATTCAACTCAATCACCACCAGAAAACCCTACAGGGTGGGGAGTAAGGACACCACATCCTCTTGTCACAACCCCACAGGCTGTGTGCCAGAGGACACCAAGACCCGCCAGCCTGATTTTCACCTTGTCAAATCCCCTGGCTCCTCCGTGCAGGCTGTTGGGCCCATTGTTGAGGAACAGCTGATACTCCTTCCCGTCCACGGCGAACCTCCCCTTTGCAATCCTGTTGGCAACACGCCCCACGACGGCGCCGAAGAAGGGGTGCTTCCTTGTGTAACCTGGCCAGAAAAACAGCATGCGGTTAAACGGAAGGATTGGGACAGGATGGGTGGTCTCCAGGTGTGCTTACAGACTCAGAGGCATCTCTCTCTGCTTCCCCCTGGTACTAAATAGGTGACCGCAGTCCCAGTGTTTCGCAGGACACACAGCTCACTAGTCATGCACATCTTTGATTAAAACAGCCTGATGGGATCTCGTATTCTTTGCAGATTTGCAGAAAAGGCCTCTGTCACTGCCAGTCAAAGCGTGACACAGCGCTGCCCCGTTAGAGGGGCACACTGCAACCTGGAGCCACCAGTGTCCCCATTCCCTGTCCACCACTGAGCCCAGAACAGGCAGCAAGAGTTACATTTATTCAGCCCACTATTTGGAGAAGATATTTAGAAGCAGATCATGCAGTGTGGCAATAAACCACAAAACCCTGGTTAAATTGCCTGATTTGTTTTTTTAATTTTTTTTTTTAAATAAACAGATTTAGACTCACCTTCCAAAGTGTCAAAGCCTAGGACAACATCCGAACACTCCCCATCCCTTCCTTTCATCTCCAGAGCAGAAATTATGCACCCTAAGGACAGGATTTCCACTTTCACACTGTCCGACTTTAAGATGAACTTTTCCACCACTCCTCCTCCTTCCTCCTGGGGCATCTGCCCGAACACCTCTCTCTTCACTTCTGTCATTGCTCCCCAAAACCTGGCCCGCAGCACTGCCGGCAGGAGCTGCGGCCCTGCCAGGGAAGGACGCTCAGGGGGAAGCAATGGTGACCGGGAGCAGAGCAAACACAGCTCTTGAGAGCAATCATAAAAATCACATGATTGTCTTCCAGCGCTGGGAGGAGTTACGCCATGCTTCGGCTGCCGCTCCCCACCACCCCGGCTCGGCAGACAGCACGCCGGCAAGCGTCAGCGCGGCCACGGAGGGATGCGGTGGAGCGTGGAGAGGTGCCAAGGGCTTTCACCTGACAGCACCGGCCCTCTGGGTCCGGTCAGCTGGAGGTGGCAGAGGAGAGAGAGAAGGATGCCAAAACGAGGGAGCAAGGCTGCGCGTGCTCAGACTTGTGCTGCCAGGGCCAGGCAGTGCGGCTGCCAGCCCGCACACTTGGGCTTTCGGAGGACAGAGCATCACCGCCACCGGCTCTTCTCCTCCACTTCCATTACACTGCCGCAGCTTTCAGGGCCCTTGCAAAGTATGACATGACAAAAAGCTGTTTTCTCTCTTTATGCCCCTGCCTTAGCCCCTCCACAAGAGGCACGAGGCAGGTCTAGTGCCTGCTGACAGAACTGTCAATCGGGCTCGGGGCATTTGCTGGCCAGGTGTCAGTTCTCAAAGTCACGTTCATGTGGCTCTGACCTGGACTCCATTAAAAATCATCCTCTTTTGAAATACTGACTTCTCCTGTCTGTCTCAGGTCTTTGCAGGCAATTTCAGTCTGCAGGAAAACCCTAGCAACATTTAAGTAATGTGTGTGCACATTTCTGACATCTCTTGGCAAGGCTCAAGTGCAAGGCGAAAGAACTTTACTACAATTTGATATTATTATATTTTTATGAGGGCCCATTTTCAGAATTTGTTCAAAGACGCAATTAATTCCAAGAACTGCCACCAAAAAAACTAAATCAATCAACCAGTGGTTGCTAAATATTCATTTCCAACACAGCAATCACCTTTAGACAAGACAAACTACGGATTCCAAGCCGACGCAGAAACAAAACCTCCCACCCAGGGCTGAGCAGAGGTGGTTTTGAAACCCTTCTTTGTAACTTCTTTGTTAACGATGGCCTCATGTCTGCAGCGTAACACAAATGGCTGTTGCTGCGTTTCCTTCTGCACCTTCACAACTAGTGCTCTCTATCGGAAAACAACATTGCAAGTAAATATGCTTTTTACTGCTCATCAATACCACCTCCTGTGTGAAACCAGCTGGGGAGCAGCACAAGCATTGTTTAGAGCGAGGAAGGCTCCTGGCAGGTGGAAGAGAGGGCAGCCACATTTATAACTGATTCGTGAAGTGTTTTCACATGCAAAGCATTCCCAGAAGCTCACTCCTTAGCACCTTGGCTCCCTCAACACCTCTCTCTTAACATGCTTCTCCACACATAGGAAGCATTTCTGCTTTGCAAAGACAGGCTTTCATTAAGGTGTGTTTTTTTAACATGACTGGAGCTGCCATTTTGATTTAGTCCTCTGATTCACACCAGAGAAGGTCCAGATCCAACTCTTTTGATATAATAGTCATGCACACTCTTTCATTTTCTCACATACTTTCACAGATGCAAGATCACTCAGCCCCAGTGACAACTAAGACTGTGCAGGTGCAAAAGCAATACCACAGACAAATCTGTTCATGAACCATCCACCCAATCTTCAAGCTGACAGATAAAGCAGGAAAGAAGCCACCTTGCACAAGGCTGAATCTTGCACGAAACAGTAAGGGCAGTGGAGCAATATCAGCTTCAGGATTTGAGCAAGGTATTTCAAGAGTCCTGCTTTATTACCTAGAGGATTTCTCATAGTTTGCCTTTGCGTGCATCCTACCTGTCTAGCTCTGGCGAATGAGGGAGGCAGACAAGGGGCAGAGGCAAGATACGAGCGAGTCATGTTCAGCATCTCACTACACTGGATTTTCTTTTTGGTCATTCCTATTTTTAAGAGAGAGTTTGTTTCAGGCCATACTCATTGTGGCACTGAGTTTTGCTTACAGTGAGGGTCACATGCAAGCTCCTTGCATTTTTTTCTTCTTCCTTCCCAGAAGAAAACCGCAGTACCAGGCCTGAACGTGCCTGACTGGCAGCAAGGCTCTTCCACAGCCAGTGAGTGTTCAGAAAAGCTTGCTGCACATCTCCACGACTTTGGCTTCACTTCTCTGCCTTGCGGCTCTGCACAAGTAGCTGGGCAGTGGACTAGCTCTCTTCTCCATATCTCCCCTTGCTCTCACCGAAAAGGTACTGCAGCAGCCTTTTGCAACCCCAAACCCAAAATGTTTGTGTGGAACAAGGATTTTTATGTTCTATCACACCCAGTGACCCTGCAGGTATAGCAGAGGCATGGCATGAAGACAGGTTACGTGCTTCCCAGAAGCCTGGCCCCAGCTCCTCTAAACCAGGCAAAAGATTTCTATTTAGTAGCAAAGGAGAACTGGGAAGTCAGCCTGTGAGTGAACGGTCTTGTCTTGCCCCCACCTAAAAGCTAATAAAAAGGCACACTATGAAAAAGAACAGTTTGGGAGTTGGTTGTTTTGTTTTTTTTTTGAGAGGGAGCCATTTAATGCATTGCCAGCTACTGTCAGAAAATAAACCTGTTCTGAGAAAAATTACAGAGGAGAATTTATTTCCCTGAGATCAGCGGCTTGGAAATTCCAGGTGCCTGTGGGGCAGCTACTGTTTTGCAAGGCAGAAGCAAGGCATTGGATTTACGCATACTTGTGCTATTTTCTTATGGATACTTAATTTTTGTGCTTTTTTCAGATGTTTTTCTTTCATCCAAAATAAAGTTACTTTGCTTAAAAGGCTACAGTGAATCAAACTCTCTGTCGTGCAGTACCCACTATCACAAGATCCTTTTTTTGGTTGGTCCTAAGCAACTTCTGTAATAAATTATGTCACTACTCTTCCTTCCTTTATTTTGTCTTTATTTTAAACCCAGCTGCGATTTTCAGTTTATTATGGAACCACAGCAAGACTTTAGGACTCAATTGATGAAAAAAAATCTTAAAAGGCAATTCAGGTTTGTGAAGGGATGTGTTGTGCTCACTTACAGGATCCGACTCTGTTCTGAGTTACCCAGATTCATAATCCCCATTTTCAGCAGAGCTGCCTTATGTAACGGAGCAGGAGTGTGACCTTAATGCCACTCACCATCCTTGAGATAGGTGACGTGTCTGTATCTTCCCTGTGAGGAATCTTTGGACAGTACCCCTGGGACAGGTTGCTCGGATGAGATCTCTTGTGTTGGGGAACCTAAGCTGTTTGTTTCATCACCATTAAGTGGTGCAGCTTTGCATGCAGAGCCCAGAAACGATCAAGCTGTTATTACACCAGTGGCATTTTGATTTGAAGGTGACAGAGACACTCCAAATGCTGTAATACTTAAGCAATGGCCAATGGTTACAGTTTGCTGTCGCCCAAGAAGCTTCCTTATTCACTGATAACAACATTAATCTACCCAGCACTGCAGCTGGAGATGGGGTCTGTTGGGGCTGGTTGCTGCACAGACACAGAAAAGAACGCAGACATCACTTGTTACACCCTCCAGCATTACAAGACTGTAATTAAATTCCCTTTTTCCAACAAACTTTGTGTAAGCCCGAGGGGATGAGCTGGCACTAAAGCCTGCAGAGAGTTTGCATTGGTACACAGAACAAAAGGGGAGACATTCCCCCCATCATTTTATTGTCTGTTTATTGAATGTATCTTCAGCTCTGCTGGGTACTTCCCAGCACACAGGCTTAAAATGGAGCCTGCACTTTTTTTGCTTCATCTCTTCAGGGCCAAATATACTGAGCCATTGATTAGGTTATTTTAGGATCATGGCACAGTACAGTTGCTTGCTGTTTTTCTGGCAGTCATTTACCAGGAGCCAGTTAAGCATGTTTTATAAAGCTCTTCAAAAAACACAGCTACGCAGAACACTTTACACAACATGTTTCAGATGTGCCTTTGTGCTCAAGTTGTTTGTGTCTCAGTAGCAGCCAAAAAGCATTTCGGATGTGTTGGTTGCTATAGTAATTACTTTCCTTGGGAGCTAAAATAATAGCTTACAGCTCTTACAGCTCACTGTTGTGTAGGTTGCCTTGAACCAGAGACACTTCCATTTTGTTTTGGAGGGGGCTGGGGACTATAATGTACGCTGAGAGACAGACTTTCCTTTCTATGCTTGTACAGCTAATTTTGAGTTTAACTTTTGTAGAGGATGTGTCACAGGTCTAAAGGTTCAAAAATAAAAGCAGCATAGGAAATGGTAGGACAGTCTTGCAACTGAGGTTTCTGATGGGGGTGAAGATTTGGATTTGGTTTCCATTTCTGTTACTGAAAACTGGTAGGAAAGGGACTGAGGGTCATGCTGAGACTGATTTCAGTGCTGAGGACCCTACAAAGCAATGGGTGGGGGGCTCACAGGAGTTTCAAAAGTGCCAAAGCAAGTCAAGCTTAGGACATGACAAGGAGGACCACTCTGCATCATTCAACATTTTTTTCACTGCTGAATTAACTGCTGTATGGACCTGTGGCTCTGGAGAGGGTAAGGGGTCTCACTGCAGACAAAACTGCCTTTCAGAGCAATCCCACAGCTGTCAGATGCCAGCTCCCCCCTCCATCTGCAGGCACAGAACATTTCAGAGTGACATTTTAAATTGCAGTCCTGTGGACTTGCTTGAAAGGGCACTGTGCAGAAGCATTTCCCAGCAGTAAGACAAGCCCTGTGCTCATGAAGGAGGCACCGAATGGGAAGGTCTGCAAGTCGTTTTGGGCTCCTGGCCTGACGAGCCAGGGATTTTTGTGCAGCTTGCAGCCAGGTGGGCTTGCATGGCATGGCATTTCTGGTGTCTGCCAGGGAAGCAGAAGAGAGGTGGGGGCAACTGGCACAAGAAATGATCAGACCGATTACCCTCCTGCATCAAGAAGCAGCTGCAGGGCCACTGCAGCTCAGATTCATGACTCACAAAGGTTGACCTACATAGGGTCCCAGCACCAGCAACAAGTACCAGTTTGGTTTTGCAGACAGAGATCAGCAAAAGGGGAGGAAGATATGAAAAAAGGCTCAGAGAAGGGGGCAGGAGGAGCTAGGATGAAAGGAGATAGAAAATAAATACAGAAGGTGTTTTGCCTCACAGTGCTGTCCTAGAAAATTCACTCTCAGATGTGTACGTGGCTGCATTGGCAACTGGCAGAGAGATGCCAAAGGGAGATAAAAGGACTGCATCATCTGCTAAAGGCTGTGAACACAAACAGTTCCTGTTTCAGTAGCAGCAACATACAAAGATGCAGGGAGGGAGGGTGTTTGGGGAATCCGCAGGGCAAAACTGGGCCTTTGGATGTAAGGGGGATGTGCTTGGCTTGCAGGCAGCAGGTGATAAGAACTTATTTCCCACCTGTAGATGTGCAGATCTACCCCCCCGCCAAATTTAGGCGTAGCATGCACACAGGTTTTGCACCTACACAGCTTTGCTGCTGAAGTGTAAACTTTAGCAACAGAGTTAAAGCAGCCTAGCAGGGAGTTGTATGAGCACCCTCCTTCTCCCCAGGCAGTGCCGGATAAAGCGCCCTTTGGCATGCCTACATGTTTCTATATGAGGCTTGTATCTAACGACACTGGTACAACTAAAGGCAGGTGACTTTTTTATGGAGGAATAGCCCCAGAAAGCCACGGGTGATGCTGACCTTGCAGTGAACGGCAGTCCAAGACTGCTCTGATGACCAAGCCACAGCCCCTGCGCTTGCATATATGCCCCAGAGACCCGTGGAGGCAGGGAGAGCCTATGCACACTGGGCATGGGGGGCTCAGCCTGCCCATCTGTCCCTCCAGCCTGGGGCAGACACGTTGCGCCCAGCCCGCAGCTGACACCAGGCTGGTTGGAAGTCAAGAGGACATGGGTTTGGTGTTCCCAGGCCCTCTTCCGCTCACAGTGCGGATGTAGCCAAGATTACTTGTGTAGTGCCCCCAAGGATAACGCCTAAGGATCACGGAAATCCCAGGGTAAGACACGATGATAGACTTGGTCATGAAACCCCCTGAAAAAAATACTGGAAATCTGGAAATGCTTCATTGCAAGGACTCACGGCTCTTTCCCTTTTTTTTTTTCTTTTATGATTACAGAGCCAAACTTTTAATTCACAACAGTCCGATTGTGCAGGCTTCAGCTATGAGAGCATTTAAAATGTCTGTTCTGTATTAAACTTGTGATGTTTCAATTTTTTTATCTGAAAATTTCCTATGGCCTTTTTATAAAGCTCCTGGGCTAAGTTTTCCGCTATCGTATCAGAAAATTTGGCTGCATTTTTAGCCCTGGTGGATTGTGGTGTACCAAAATCTTAAAATCGTCACTGAAGCACTCCAGTAGAAACAATATCTAAGATGCAAAATCCTAAATGCAAGGGGAAAAAAAGTATTTCTCTGACAAAAACTTTAAGAAACAAAAAAATAAATCAAAAGGGCATCCAAAGATATAACTTCACAATCAATCCAATGTATTACCTGATTCTATAGATGATCAGCTGTCTTTGAAACATACCACCTGTACTCACTGTGGCCAACATCTGCAGCTTTAGCAGAGTAACCAAATTTGTTTCTTTACCCAAAAAAGACTCAGGTGTGGGAGAATCTTGTCTTTCTTAAACAGGAAATCTGCAGCCATCATGGGGACTTAAAATTGTAATTAAAAACATGATCAAAGGATGAGATACAGTCTCAAGTTACCACAAAGTGGACAAAATAATTCAGACTGTTTTAATCACAAAAAAATTACTTGTGATTTTTAAGCCATGGTTTGGAGGGAAGCAGGACAGGGCTAATTCATGACTTTTCATTTCTAGGATGGGCAGTACTGGTCTAAACAATGATTAATGAGACTGTTTCTGGACCACTAGATTTTTCTTTGGGTTAATTTGTGAGTAAATTTTCTTATTAATTACTTGATATTTGACATTTGTAATGAGCTGCTAATGACTCAGAACATGCATTTTAGGAAGCCTTGTTATATTAAAAGCAAAAGCTGCAGCTACGTTAAAAACTCAGGGGAGGCTGCAAAAAACTTCCTCTACTGGAGAAGCAGTTTGTGCTAGATATGTATTCTTCCTGGCATATATATGATTTCTTTTCAGCAACTACTCTTCTTCAGCACAGACATCATAAGATGAAAAAAAATCTTGAAAGTTTGCTCACACATATAATTAAAATTACTTATCTTACATCAATGTATGGTAGGTAGCCTGCCTAAATGTGTGGCTCAGCTGGACAATGCATGAATGCTCCTATGAAGTGGAGTGTGAAAAGATGAAGCATGTCACCCAAGAAAGTGTATCAAGGACACCCTAAGGACATGCTTCATCAAGTGCAACTTCCTAGCCAAGTCACTGGAGCTCTTAAAAGAGTCAGCAATGATGCTTCACAGACCTTATTTGTATAAACAGCATTTCCTCAGGCAGGGAGAGTGTGCCAGCCAAAGGAGTAGTAGTTGTGGAGTAGCTCAGGTGGTGAATTGTATTGCAATTGCATAAGAGAAAGCTGACTGCATATAGATACCTACCATGAATTCACCGAGCCTGATTCCTCTACTCCCACCACAGTGTTGTCATCTTTGGATGCCAGCAGCAGCAGCAGCAACCATTTAATTGAAACAGGTTTAGATGCTGTCAGTTAGGGCAAAGTGAAAGTGGGGTTTGCTTTTTTTTTTTCCTTTTTCCTCCCTGTGAAAGCAATTGAAGCAATACTTGGCAACTCACCTCCTCTGTTGCAGTCAAAATCCTTGTGCTAGTGCCCTGCTTAGGGAGTCTGGGAAGGTGGCAGAAGTTATGCTATAGGGAAATCACAAAGGATTTATGTCAAGCCTATTGCAGCTAACTAGGTGAAATGGTACAAAACGTTTTATTTGGCTTTAGCCAGCAGAACATTCTTTGTAATGGGCAAAAATAAGTGGAGACAACATTTTAATGATAATCAATAAAACTAATCCTCATGTACCACATACAGCACAAGGACATTATTAAGCAGAACTGCTTTGAGCTTACAAAGTGTTTGTGCTGTACAACGTACATTAAACCACTCTGGCAGCCCAAGCAAAGATATCTGTAAGACGTTGGTTCGTGCTCTGGAAAGGTAGCATCTCCAGACAGCACGAGGGTGGGGAAACCTCTGCACTGCACCCAGTCTCACCCTGTAGACATTCTTGCTCACCAGTCAGTTCAAAACCCATCACCAAGTTGCATTCCTGCCACAGCAAGCAAAGTAGTCCAGTGGCGCTGCTCCATCCTGGATGGAAAGAGACAAAGGAGATCAAGACTAGAAATAAAATACAATAACCTGTAGGAAAGCACCTGGCTCTCAGACATTCTCTCACTTAGACACTGAGCCTCATGCTCCAGTTAAGTTTTCCCCATCAAAGAGCAAGACACAAACCACAGAACTTCAATTAAATGTCTATTTTAGAAATGCATATCCTTTCTGGTAGCTCTTCTTCACAGGTGCTTACCAAACGGTGATTCTGGGAAACAACCCCTGCTTTGCAAATTGATCACTGCTCATTTTTAGGAACTGTTGCCTAATATAAATCCAGAATTGTGACCCATTCCTCCTTGGGGGATACAATGCTCAGAAACAAAAAATGCTTCCAAAATCTCTGTCTTTAAAATGGAGCAGGTATTTTAAGAGAGGGAGGACAGTCCTGGTGTCTGGTTAACTATGCCCACAGATGGCAGTTCAGGTTGTGAGCAAGACTCAAAGCTGGCTAAGGGCATGATTTGTGTCCATGGGACGGGAAATCTGTCTGCCTCCTCAGTAGGAGAAGCTGCCCCAGGATTATGTTGTGTGAGCAGCCCTAAGTATTATACCGACAGGTAGCAAGGACCTCTTACAAGGGCATTTCTTTTCTCTCCGCACACTAGAACACCCCAATGTCCTGCTCACCCCTCATGATTCTGTGACCCCATTTTCTGAGCCAGGTAGGACAAGGAAGCTGCCTGGGTTTCTTTCAGAGCAGTTTGCTATGCACAGGGCACAGTGAATGTGCAGACAAGCAAACTGCAGGTACACTGCAAAGTCTTTGATCTAATGGGACCAGGGATGTGCATAGCAGCTGCAGAACCGACTTTAGGCATGGGCAAAGGTAGTCTTCTAGGACAGTAAGGCAGCCATGGCTCTGCTGCTCATTTCACTTACACCAGAGCCCTGGAGAGATAAGCTAGCCCTGCTACCAAGAGGGTGTGTGGGATGGCTGCTTTGAGATGCAAACAAAGCACATCTGTGTGGCACATCTATACAGCACTGGAGTCGTCCACCTCTTCGGGACTTGGTGACAGATCAGCAACATGTCAGCAAAAGAAGAAATTTCAGAACTGCAGTTACTTTATGCTATAGCCCAGAAGAAACGAAACCAGCCCTGGATGGGGAGGTGAAAGTGCCATTACAGTGTCTTGAAGAACAAATGGTGTCTAGTATTTATGCAGGGAAAGGTGATCTGAACCAGAGAGAGGAAGTACTGACTAGACAAATGTTACACTGTCCATCCAAGAAAGAATGCTGGTAACCAAACAAATGATAAAGGTAAAAAACCAAACACCACCACCACTTCCCCAGGGCCCCCATACCTGCGTGAGAGCTGTGACACTGTGACTTTCATCTCTGCTGTGGCTGCACTAGTGCAAACAAGTGTAGTTTCTCTGGTCTGCTGGTGTGCCTCTGCTGTGCTCAGGTCTGAAAAATACCACAGGATGACCTGTCAGGTTGCCTTTTTATCATTTTAACAGAGCCTCACTTGGTGAACTGGACGGGCTGTGGCCAGGTAGCAAGCAAGTGCTCAGTCTTTGCTTTCCTCCCACTCACACAGGGAGCCCAGACCGTGCCCAGAGCAGGCTCCTCAGCTCTTCCGCTGGTAAGAGAATGACTTGTTTTCTTCTATTTTTCACTACCATAGGGAAGTGCGTCACTGCTGTGTGAGGTGAGCAGGTGCTGCAGTCTGCTGCAGAGGTAGAGGACTGATATGTAGACAGCTTTTGGCCAGATGTATTCTTAATACTTTTCAACGGACCACTTGAAATGCTTAAGGCCTGATTCCACAGATAATGCAATTTTATTTTGCAGTCAGTGCTGAAAATTAATTCTGAGGTTGCCAGCTCAGGTGTAAGAAAATGAGGAAAAAACAGTGACTGATTATAAGCAACTGGTTTAAGTGACTTGCCTAGTATTAGATTGGTCTGAGGAGAAATAAAGCAGCGTCATTGCTTTTAAACTCTGTGTATGTGTGCATGCGTACATGTGTGTGCGCACTGACTCTGTATATACAGAAGAGCAGTGGTAATAAACTCAAACACTTGAAAATGTTGTGTCAGGACATCCAAAAAAACCCCTGAGATTTTCTTGTGAGATTTTATGGATCATGTTTTTCAGTTACAATCAAAGGAATTAAAATATTTTTTCAGAAGCGCTGACTAAACATAGGTAAACTTCTCTAAGTTTATTTAGAGAATTAAACTTGAAGTTACTTGGAGTCTGATGCTTTAAGAAACAATAAATACCAAAATATTTGTGAACCTTTTGAAAGTGCTGGTAATAGTGCAAGGCTTGGTAATTCTGCTGTGTAAGGCTACGATTTTAAGTCCTTACTGGTCAGTGGATCTGACCTCTACTACAGCTCTTTATTGACCCAAGTGCACACCAATTTAGGGATTCAAGCCAGTGTCAAACATGCTGAGCAGTCATAGATTCTCTTGACAGTAACTAGCGTATTGCATGCTCAGTACTTCTGGTTTTTGGCTTCAGAAGTCTTGTAATGAGTACCCAAATGTAGGGGTCTATAAACTGCTGGTGGATTGAAAAGAGTGGCAAGTAGCAAGGAGCTGTCAGTGCTGTCCAGCCTAGAGGAGAGCATGGATACATCCAAATCAAAATAAAAAAAATAAGAACTGAGAAAAATTTTCCATTTTAGTTTGTCCAGGTTTGTTGGTGTTTCCACCATCCCTCTGCAGCTGAGGTAGTGGTAACTTCCAGCAGGAGGGTGGTCAAAGCACTCATTTCTTAAGCTGTTGAGACTAAATTCAAAAAAGGAACAAAACCCCTGCACACCCATACCTCAGCTGTAGGTAACAAACACCAGTGTAACCTTCCTGCACAGTGCTACATGCCAGACTTCACATTCAACCTGACGCTATGTGCTACACATAACTTCATGATTCCACTGACTGTCGGTGGGCTCCTGAGTTTTTGGTAAAAGAGGATGAGTCAAAATGATTAATGTGGGAAAGCCACGCTGTGCTATTAGAAGGAAGGCCCTAAGCCTTGAACGTGCAAACTCCAGCAATGCAAAACTTCCCAAGAGCTGTTGCCCCCCTGCCAAGTCAAGACCCCCATCCTTGGTCAGAACAGCTGAGTTTTGGCAGAGCAAGAACTGCAGAATGAAACCCTGCAGCAGCAGAGCCTCCCTTGCCACCAACGTATGCTTACACGGGCCACCGAGGCACCTTTACTGGTAGGGCTCAGGGTGTCATGCTCCTCCCACCCCATCCTGCCAGCATCCCCCTGTGGCATGTCTTCTGCATCATACTGTGACAGAGAAGCTGTGCAGAGCTCTCCGTTTATACTAATCTAGCCCTGTGGTGCAATTACTTTTCCTTCAAAAGGGCATTTTCTTGGTTTCAGTTCTTGACTGAGGCTTCTGCAGCTGCGTGCCCTCAGCTGCAACAGCTTCTGTCAGCAGCAGACACAACATGCCAGAGGGGGAGAACTGTGGCTAACAGCCCTCATGTCGATGTATTGAGAAATGTGCTGACATTTTCCCCACAAGCTGCATGTCTCCTTATGATTCTCCTCAAGTTCTGGGAAGGTCCCTGGCATTGGTTTCCATCGAATGTGCATGTGAAGACACGCAACCCGGGGGTGAGACATAATGAGATCAGAGAACTGATCACTATAGGAGAACCTTTATGGAAGCAAAAAGTATAAATAGGGGAAGAAAAGAAAAAGACTTAGCAAGAGCCAGCTTAAGGCTATTAAACAGAAAGGTATGGAAGCAGCTTCTGACTCAGAAGATCCTTAAACTGCTGACGGCTAGAAACTGGAAAGTATACTTGGGAACACTCACTCCATGCATTCTGTTTTCCACATGTTGCTATATGAGCCCATGGCTGGCAGCTCTCCAATATAGGATGCTTTGGTACCTTTGGTCTGACCCATTTTTATGTCACCTCTTGCTGACTCAGCCGAAAAGGGTAGATCAGGTCTTGGTGTAATATCGCCCCTAACACACTCCGCACAGTAATGTGTGATGGCTAAAGGACTAGTTTCACCTCACATTTGAAAGTCATATCCAGACCATTTTTAGGTATCACCTTCTTGTTAACATCCCACTATGAATGTCATTATTGAATCAACTCATGCTAATTGTTTTTCCCTTATGGCCAAGTGAACTAAAATCTTTTCCCATTTTTATTCTAGCTGTTACTTGCATTCCCTGGTATCTAAAATACACTGATCTTAGCACTGGAAATGTAATGTGTTAGCATGGTAAGAAACATTTCTTGCTACAATGAGATAATAGCTGAATGTAATATAAATTACACTAAAGGATGTAAGAAACACAAGGCAGGAAAGGAAGAGGACAGAAAATTGTACTGTTAACAACATGTACTTCCAAACTATGTGCATAATTAAGTGGTTTAAATTTCTACCAGGTTTAGGGATTTTTCTTCATGTCATTGTTCTGCTCTTTATGTAATTATGTGGTTGTACTTGACTGCATGGTGGTAAGCAAATAACACTAATTGCTTTTCTTATTGGAGGGTAGTGGACTGAAACCATGACTTCTGTTTATCAGCTCCAGGTAATAAAAATTGTATGAAAAGAACTATTTCAGGCAGTATTAGCACCTTTCATCTCTCTCTCTCTTTTATACAAAAGAAGCGGCTCTGACAAGCAACATAACGGTGAAATCCTTCTGCTGAGTCAGATTCAGCAGCTCAGTTTCAAACTTACATAACTGTGATGTATTTCCATATTCCCTCCCTCCTTTTGTATGCATGAAGCACAGACAGAAAGAACGAGTGCTCCAAGGCTGTTCACAGTAGCTTACTGTGGAAGCCTCAATGTCACAACTTAAATATGAAAAATATCTTAACATCTCCACTGTGGAGTAATTAAATACTGCATTAAGTCAGCAAAGCAGGGTCTGCTACCAAGTGACATTGGAGTCCATATGCTGCACAGAAGCATGCTGAAACTTTTCTGTTTCTTGGAACACTCAGTAAATAAGAATTTGGTTAAACAGTGAGTAATTTCCTCATTTTCAGAATAGTAATTTTAAATACATGAGGGGAAACAAAATTTAATTATTGCAGAAAATCTAATTATTGCAGCATTTCAGTGCCATTTTGTGACTAAAACTCTGGTATGTTCTGTGATTTCTCAGGCTGTTATTTTTTGCAACAGTATGGTGTAAATGTCTGCTAAAATCCCAGAGCTCTAGCACATAAAACTAATTTACTAGAAACTTCATCTGGCAAGTAAGCATTTATGTCCATAGCAGTAATATCGGTAGTGCATTTAGAAATAAGTGCCAAGAAAAGTAGGTTTAATATTCACAGATGGCATGTTCCTCATTGACTATTTGAAACTACAACAGATGTATGTACAGCTTCAGCCCTGTGGACTGTATGCTGTCAAAGTTGTAATGAATTTTTGTTAAAAATGAGAAATAGGTAAAAGAAATACTGAAAGAAAAGTATAAATTAAGAATCAAAGACCAAAGAGAAAACAAGAAGGTGAGAAACACATTAAGTTAAATCAAATGTATGTGCTTGTAGATAAGGTGATTAGATGAGCTACCTGAGAGATGCAGATTCAAATCATGTCAGGCAGAATGGGAAACTGAACCTCCTCCCACTACTTGGAGGAGTGCCCTTACCACTGGGTTTCAGGATAACAGAAAATGTTTAAACAGCAAACCATTTGCTTTCTTTTCTAGCTTACAACTACCATTTCAGGTTGAACAACATGTTTTGTTTGATACAAGTGTGGGGTTTTGTTTTTTTTTCCTCCCTCACCAAAACAAGAAGAAAAGAATAACACTTATTTTGGCTGTCTTCTGAATTACTTCCCTCCCTCTTATTTGGCTGCTCAACTGAAAAAGCAATTACTCACACGATCCTATACCCATTCTCCATTGACCTACTTTCAGCAGGGTTCCACTCCACATCCACCTGGGTTTGGCAGCTGCAGCAGCAGAAACTAATTCAGCTATGAAGTCCTGTAAGCCACTTGTAACATTGAAAGCCTTCTTTCTGCGCTTCCATCCATGAGGAAGCCTTCTCCTGGACAAACTGGCAAGATACAGATTGGGTAGGTGGTCTGCAAGATGGGTAGAAAATTGGCCAACAGGCTGCACTCCGAGGGTGGTCAATCTTTTTTACTCAGGCAGCCTGTCACAAGTAGGGTCCCCAAGGGATTGACACTGGGCCCCAAGCTGTTCATCTTCCCAAATGATCTGGATGATGGAATTGAAAGTACCTTCACCAAGTTTGCTGATGACATTAAACTGGGTGGTGAGGTGGACACATGACAAGGGAGACCCATCATATGGAGAGACCTGGACAGGCTGGAAGAGTGGGCTAGGAAGGACAGTATAAAGTTTAAAAAAGACAAGCGCAAAGTCCTGCATGTGGGACAGCATAAACAAAGAGCCCAGTCCAGGCTGTGTGGCTGGGGAGCAGCCTTGCTGAAAGGGACCTGGGGGTCCTGGTGGACAAGCAGCTGAACATCAATCAACAGTGTGCTGTACTGCAGCAACAAAGCCAAATCAGATCCTGGGCTGCATCTACAGGGGTATTACTAGCAGGGATAGAGACGTGATCATCCCACTCTATTCTTCAGTGCTTGTCAGACCGCACCTGGAATACTGTGTCCAATTCTGGTCCTCACATTTCATGAAAAACATGGACAGGCTGGAGAGGGTCAAAAGAGGGCCATGAAGATGATCAAAGGGCAGGGCAACCTGCCCTATGAGGAAAGACTGAAGGAGTTAGGTCTTATCTCCCTGCAGGACAGAAGGCTTGGGGTGGGTGCCTCATCACAGTATTCCAGTACTTAAAGAGTGGCTACAAGTAGCAACGTTAATTTTTTTTACAGTGAGAACAGCCAATCACTGGAACCCAGGGACATGGTAGAGTCCCCATCACAGGAGGTTTCCAAGATGCCACCGGACAGGGCGCTGGTTAATGCTGTCTAGGCTCCCTCCCATGAAAGGTTGGACCAGATGATCTTTCCAGCTCCCTTCCAGCCTGGGCTGTTCGATGGTTCTACAATTCTATGCAGACAGGCATGGGCTCCACGAGTCACCTTCAGCAACATCTCCCTGAGCAGACCCACCCGCTGCTCGCCTTGCCAGCAGACCTGTCTGTATGCAACGCAGTGCCGTGCTACGAGCACACACTGGCACTGTTAGAAATGGCAGTGCCAGTAACGGAGCCCGAGGGGGGACAGGGACGGCTGCCCGGGCAGCTCACCGAGCTTGTAGGAAGCATATTTAGCGCGGTATATTGCTTCTCACTCGACGAAGACCGGACCGCGCCGGCCCACAAGAACAAGCGGACCAGCTTCCTCTTCGCGGGCCCGGGGCTATCGGCAAACTATGAAGCGGACCCAAAGCTCCCTGAGGGCTCCGTGACCTTGGCAGCTCACGGCTGGGAGACGGGACACGCCGACCATGCCGCCGGACCGGCCGCTCCCCGCGGGTCGCTGCGCCGGGGCCCGCGCCTCAGCGCACCGCACCACCCCCCCCCCGCCTTTACCAGCCGGCGGCGCCGGGAAGCAGACAAAGGCGGTGGGGGCGGCGGGGGGAAGGCGGCCGGCGAGGAACAGGCTCGCAGGCCGGGGGCGCTGGGCCGGGCCCTCCGGAGCCCTCGGCGCGGACGCACCCCCCCGCTGCCGCTGCCTCCCCCCGAGCCCTCAGACGAGAAAGAGCGAGGGAGGGGAGGGGGCGGTGCCGAGGCGGCCCAGCGGCGCGGTGACGGGCACGCCCGCCGCCCAGTCGCTGCGCCGGCGGCGCTCGATGGGCAGGCCTGCCGGCCCGTCTCCTCGGCGTCTTCGCCCCCTCCCCGGCTGGGAGCCAATCGGTGGCGTCGCTGGCCGGCGGGGAGGCGTGACCCGCTCCCGGCGCGGGGAGGGGCGCGTGCGGGGGAGCGGAGCGCAGAGCATCTTTCGGGCTCGCCGCCGCCGGGCTCCGTCCCCGCTCTCCTGTCGCCTCCCCCCCGCCGGCAGCCGGGCCGTTCCCTCCTTCCCTCCCTCGACCATGTCGTCGCCGTCGTCCGGAGAGCGGTACGAGGAGGAGGAGGAGGAGGAGGAGGAAGACGGCGCCTACGAGAGCCAGGCCAAGCGGCTGAAGCCCAGCGCCGCTGCCGAGGAAGGCGAGATCGAGTACAGCGGCGCGGAGGAGAGCGAGAGCCGGCGGGAGAAGCCGGCCCCGCCGCGCGGCGGGGGCTTCTCGGGCGGGGTGAGGGACGCGGGGGCCGCCGGGGGTGGGGGCGCCTGCCGTCAGGGTGCCGGCGGGGGAGGGGGCCTGCGAGCCGCCCGCCCCTTCCCGCGGGGCGAGGCTGGCGACGTCGTCCGTCCGCCCGTCCCCCCCTCCCCGCCTCCGTTTCCCCGGCGGTGGTGGGCGGGGGGGGCTCCCCCCGCTCCCCGTGGGGCGGCGGGAGGCGGGCTCCCCGCGGGGACGGCGGCTCCGGCCCCGCGGCCTTCCCGAGGCCGGGAGCCCGCCGGACCTCTCTCCCGGGCATGGAGGCGCTTCCGGTGGGGCCGCGCTTCTCCTCACCGGGGAGGGGGGCGGGAGCCGGGCTGGGTCCGGTCCCTCTCGCCTTCCTCCCCGCCGCAGGCGTGCGCAGCTTGCGCGGCTAGTTGTCTGCGGCCGTAGTCGCCTGCGGCCGTAGTCGCCTGGGGGAAGGGACCGAGCGCGCAGTCTGCTACAGAGGCGGGATTTGGGTTTTGCAGCTCTGAGATTGTGTCTCTCTCCCGTGGGCAGGTTGTTGCCTTTTGGGATATTGCCACCGCAAGTTTTGTGCCCTGTTGCTGAGTGTAACTATAGAAACGTAGAGCGGGGGAGGAGAGCGAGGCGGAGGATTTCTTTCATCCTTCTGTTTTACCTTTTGTGTCTGGCAGCATACGGCGATAAGGCTGATCGTAAATGATCGCCTCCTTGTTAAAGTCGTTTGTATTTCTGCTTGCTCCCTCCCCCACGAACAATGCTCATAAGCACGCTCGTTCGCTAAATTTTTTGCTACGTACCTTTTATTCTTCATGAATTTGTATCTAAGTATCGGGATAGCCTTGGACCCCTGAATTTGGGCTGGCGATACTTTTGTGTCTGCTGTTTGATTTCTTAGCTAACTAGTTGTCTGGCTGATTGTAACCATTTTTCTTCTCGATGGCTCTTTCTCTCTGTTTCTCACTCGAAAAAGCCAGATCAAGAAAACATTGATTTAATGGCAGACCTTGAAATTCAGAATACCTCTGGTTCATGATTGCTTAAAATGAACTTGCTTAGCACTGGGATAGGGTAATGAGAG
This sequence comes from Buteo buteo, assembly GCF_964188355.1. NCBI lineage: Eukaryota > Metazoa > Chordata > Aves > Accipitriformes > Accipitridae > Buteo > Buteo buteo. The sequence goes on along the minus strand of NC_134185.1, from coordinate 31,336,753 downwards.
ACATTTGCTGTTACCATCTCTCTGTCAGTTAAACCTCTTGGTGGAGAGGGTACCTGCTAAATTAGTACAAAAGTCCCCCGATAAGTTTCAGCAAAGATGATACACCTCTGGAGAGAACTTTTTTTTTAATTCTATAGTTCTTGTGACAGAGCATTGTCAAGTCGCAGTCAAGGCTTGGCACCGTGCTCTGTCTTAAAGGCCAGTTCTGAATGAAATCCATATGCTTGCTTAAGTTATCTTGAAATTTTGTCACATAGGAGAGCTGGACATCATGCAGCATTTCAGGTAGGAACAAGATACTGCTCTTGCCTTTCCTCTTTTCTGCAGTATTTTGGGAAATCAGCTAGTTCTTACTGTTTTCTTTTTTTTCCTTCATTCTGGGTTCTGGCTCTGTTCATGTTGACCTTAGTATCTCCATTTATCGCAGTTAATGTGCAGGACACGCTGCCCTGCTCCTTTAGGTAATGAGAGCACAGAATATGTCTGTAACTTTACATTTTGGATTTCATGGAGTGTGCTTAGTCTCGTGAGTCAAGAAACTGAAAGAAATGTGTGGCAAGTCAAGAACACCAGGATTTTTAGTCAGCTTGTGTCAGTTGCAGTGTGCCTCAAGGAGGTTCGTGGTCACCGACTCTGGTGATTTATTGGCAAAGCTGTATTCACAGGTCCACTATGGGAGAGGCAGAAGTTGTCTTGATAAGAGAGATCAAACTAATTTCTTAAAAATAAGCTATAACATCAAGTGGATATATGAAAAATGAATGACCAAGTGCTTTTGTTAATAATTTTATGTGGGGCTTTTAACAGCATAATGCCAGGATCTATTCATTAGAGGTAGTTGATGTGAATTTTAGGTTTTTTTTCTCTAATAGATTAGAAAAACGTGCAGGAAACTTATTTATTCTGTGACATCTTACTCGTTTCTCTCCAGGGAAATGTTCCTAGCTTATAAAAGTTGTATGTGGCTCAGGGCAAAGACATATAAGATGAAGGTAGGCTGGGAGATGGGAAGAAGTGTTTAAGTGTCCTGGGGTGCTCAGAAGAGAGCAGTAAAAGAATAAGTGAAGATGAAGAAGGAGAAACTACAGGGAATTGGGAATTAGAAGGAGAAATGGGGAGAATGGATGACTGGGATAGAGTGGTAGGAGTCTGGTAGCCTGACTTGTTTTTTTTCCTAACGTGTCCTAGAATATCGGTGAACTGTACACTCATATGGATTATATGCTTTCTTTGTATAAAAACTGTTTTGTGGTAGGACCCTGCTATCAGGTTGGTCGGGTCTCCCTGCTGAGGTATATTTATTACTGTGGCATTTTCCTGTTCCTCCGGGATTGTTTCATTGGGTTGAATAAGCTTTTCATGCCTCTAAGAGTTTGGGGTTTTTTTTGGTTGGTTGTTTTTTTTGTTTTGTTTATTTTTTCCAATGCGTGCCTAGAAGTCTGTATGCGAGATCCAGATGGGGAAAACCAAGATTTATTTTGCTCCTCTTTTTCCTCTTTCCCATTCATGTGGACACTCCTCAGAGTCCGGAGGTGTATCCTCTTTCTCATGGCTCATCTCAAGGCTGAGGAGCATGGAGAGCCAGGAACAGACCAGAATATTGACCAGGGGAGGGGTAGAAAGTGGTCGTGCAGAAGTATTCTCTGGGGGAGAGTATCATTTGCAAGAATGACTTCTACAGAGGCAGTGTTGAGTGGTGGTGAACCCTTGGCAGAGGAGTCAGAATCACAGTGTAGCAGAGGGTCAGGACACTGGGAGAATGTGGATTAAGAGCTGCGTTTGAGGGTGTTTGGAGGGCCTTTCAGCTACAACCTGTATTTTCTGTAGCATCCACCTGCCTCGCTGTCTCTGACATACCTATTCTTAAGTATTTCTGTGAAATAAGGGGGATCTATTATCCCTGTTCTTCCAGTTGGGGAAGTGAGATGCGGTGTCTAAATACACAAACGTAACAAGCTACCACAAGGTAAGATAGGGATGTGAACTTGCATTTTACCAGCTACTCCGCTGTAACTTCCTGCGTGCAGTGTTCTTGCTTTGTCGTAAATGGAAAGCAGCTCGCTTCACAACTCTGTTGCTTCATGTCTTTCACAGGCTGTTGCAGTAACAGTTGCTAGATGGCAATGAGTTCAGATCTTGACCTATTTTGCAGTGACTTTTTCGTATGTGTATTTCTTAAATGAAGTACATCCTAGAAATTGGTTATGGAGTAAGTGTAAATCATCTTCCCTCCTTTGTCCTCCTCCTTCAAAAGAAAAAAGCAAAATCCAAAACATTACCATCATGCTAGTTCTTCTTCCAACACCTCAGGTTGAATCTCCTGATGATGCTCTTGTGTCGTGTGGGGTTTTGTTTTGGGGTGGTGTTTGTTTGTGTGTGTTTTTTTTAAAGGGAGATTCAGATTGTGCTGAGCAGAGAGGAAAATAAACTAGAATAGAATATTTCAGTTGGAAAGGACCTACAACAATCATCTAGTCCAACTGCCTGACCACTTCAGGGCAGATTCAGAATAGCAGAAGGGGCCAGAGTGCAGGTGTTCCGTTCAGTAGCAGTTGTATTCAGTGAAAGGACACAGTGGTAGAGAGTGCTAGGAGGAGGTAAACAAGAGAAATGATACCCCAAACTCCACATCCAAAACAAAACTGAATTGCCAGGTAGCCTTCCAGAATACGGGGTGTGATTAACCTTAACCCCCTCCTCCTGCCTAGTCTCACCCCTACAGCCCCCAAAACCAACCAACCACCACCAACAAAAAAGTCCAGGATATACAAAACTGGTATATTCTACTGCCATGGAACCTTAACTTTGTCTTGTTTGGTTGGTTTTTCTGAGACACTGTCTTCACTGTGTACTGGAAAAACTGTTGTCACTGCAAAGCTACAGGAATTCCAGGTGGCATGGAGAGAGGTGTCTCCTATACCTCTGTAGGGAAGAGGCAGAATGGCTCAACTCACGCAGGTGTGATCAGCAGGGGTGATGTCTGACAGGGCAAACAGCTTTAATGCCATCGTCATGTAGTACAACCAGCAGTTGAAGAGTGTGCACGAAATGCTGCGTATCTGCTCATGAAAGTCTTTCTTCATCAGACCATCCTCGGTGGGCAGAGCTGAGATTATTGGGGAATGTGTTGTGTACCTTCACCTTGCCTTTATAATGTGGTAATTTTAGCTACCCTTGACGTCCTGCAAGGTATTTGCTTGCAGGTCAGTCCATAGTTAGGCATTAATGAAGTTTTGGGTACTTACGTACCTAATAGCAACCTTGTGGGGCTTTCCCCCCAAGTCCTGTCACATTTATAAAAGCAATTTCAGAGCATTTAAGAGGGACGCAGTGAGATGAAAAAGTTGAGAATGAATAAGATAATATGAATGGTGAGAAATAAAATAACAGTATGTTTAGGTACCTAGGAGAGAGACAGTATGAAGGAGAAGTGCCATCCTTTTGCAGTAAGGAGAAAAAGATGGAGGAGGTAAGCAGAGAAATGGTAAAGGAGCAGATGGTCCAAAAAAGGTAGTACAAACTAATAAAAACTAAGGTGAATATACTGACTGGAAAGTGTCTGGAGAAAGGATGAAGGACATGTTTATGTGCAAATGGTGAAAAATTCTCTGATCTGGAATTGGTGAGCAAGAGCCTGTGACAACTTTCTTCCTTTTTGGAATGGCAATTTGTAATTACTTAGTAAGAAACCAGTGATGTATTTAAAATGTTGTCTAGAACTATGTAGGTCACCAAAGAATGGATGTTAAAATGCTACAGCCGTTCTTTGAAGCTGCTTCTGTTGCAGTCTTACGTAAAGTAACGTGTTTGTGCTTCATCCGCTTGGTTATGTCAGCACTTCCCTTTGTGCCTTGGCTCTCTACAGAAGCTCAGTTTCAATGTTAAGCATTTTTAAGTTCCTAGCTTCTTTCTTGAGGGAAACCCTTTCTGTCCTTGTTACTAGTCTTGAGCACTTAGAAGGGAAGTCTCTTTCTATCATCTGTTTAATAATTGCATTTTCTGTCTAGCTAATGATTCTCCAAGAAATTATTATTGAGCTTTCAAAAATCCTTAAGCCATATATATTAATGGGTACAGCAGTAACGTTAGCTAATCTGTTCTCCTGGCTTTGGTGGTGTCCAAGTGTTGCGTTGGAGTTTTGCACGGGGCTTTTGCGCCATCCTGGGAGTTGGAATTACTGAAAGATTCCTTTGTAAGTGGAGAAATGCTGTTAATGGTTAATCTGTATGTGAGCAGATGCTTTGATGTAACCTTTGTCTGTGAGCCATCTGTAGCACATGTAGTTTTCAAGATACAGTGACTGTGAGATCTTGGTCAAAATCCTATGTTTTTCAGCTCTGGGAAGAAATTATGGCACCAGTTGGATGAGTTGTATATGTTCTGATCTTAGCTGTGGAGACGCTGTACACTTAAAGACATGTTTGATTTTTCATGTGGTCTAGTGCTTTTATTTCTCATTCTTTTAGAGGAAATCAAGGATTGTTCTAGATTTGTGTGATACTGCAGCTTGGTAGCTGCAAAACTTGTTTGATGATAATATGTATGTCTGCCCTTCGTGAAGACTTTTTTGCACTCAAACATATGCCTGTGGCACATGTTTGTGTCTTTCACCAATATGCTCTATGAATGTCAGGTTGTGGCTTCCTGGCTCAGGACTGACTTACGCTTGGTTTTTGTGCTGCTGTTTACTGCTGGTCGTTAGAAACTGTTTTGACTAAAGCAGAGGCCCTCTGATTTGGCTGTTTATAACCTCAATGGTTTTATCTGTATACATTAGTTTCTGAAATGCTATGTGGACAAGTCCTTAATTTCATGGCAAGTGACTGAGATTTCACTTTTTTGTGGGGGTTTTGTGGTTGGTTGGGTTTTTTATTATTTTTAATTTTATTTTATTCTATGCTTCTTGAGCATCTGCACAAGTTACTACAATAGCAGCAGTGTTACAACTTTGGATTCTTGCTAAATCTCCTACTATACAACAACCTACTAAAGGATGCTTTCTATGTGGTGTTACGGGAGAAGGAAATTTGGCTTGGAAAGCCAAGTGTTGCTTAAACTATAAAAGAAAGCAGAATTTGTATTTGTTGATGGTTCTGAGAATAATTCCAGCTACAGAAGTGTGGACACCTGTATATGTGTGTATAACTCGTGTATAATGGATTTGAAGATGCAAGTATAAAAGTCTTAATTTTTGAGAGAGTTTGTACAATTAGAAAGATTTATATCTTCAGTAGGCAAGCTTAAATTGACTGCTAATAAATAAAAATACAAAGGGATATGCATGACAAAGAAACGTGAACTGAAACTATAACAGAAGATTGACGTGGGAAGGGGAGGGAGAGAGAAATACCGTTCTGTTATGATCCACTCTCTGAAAAGCTTGACTTGATGTATGGGGGTGCTAATTAAGTAAGGTAGCTCTTCGTAATGAATCGTTGCCTCAGTGAGAAAATCATTGCTTGTATTTGCCATCTGAATTTGTAGGTGAGATTTCTTAAATGCATTAAAGAAAAGAAAACAAAAGAGAAAATGCATACTCCTAGCATTAACTGGGATCTTCATATAGTAACAAGTATGCAGGGCAATGAATAATTGATTTAATAACTTCTGATTGTTCTGTAGACTGTGAAGTAAAGGTGCCTGCTATCTTAACACCTTAGAGTAATAGACTTTGCAGGAAAAACTGGTAATTATTGTAGTTTTCTTTTGAAGGTCTCCTTAGTTGCTTCTTTCAGCTTTGAAAAGTGTGTGTGTGTGTATAGAGAACATATAAGCCGAAAATAAAAACCTCTGTGTAATTCTGTTCCTTCTGCAATTGCCTAAGTGTTTACAGTTCAAAGTATTAACCTTTTATGACTACTTTGATCACAACTACTGCTGTAGGCCTCAGCTGATTAATTCAGGATATATGGTATCTTATGCAAATATCACTAGTGGTGTTTTCCCACAATTGTCACAGCTCTCATTCAAAGAAACGTCTTCTCACTTAAAACTCTTTCATACTGCAAATGAATAAAATGTAAGCTAAGCGTAAAAAATTACACAGCAGTTTGTTCTGACATCTGAAAGTCTGAAGTGCTGGCTTTTGGTTCAAACAGAATGATCAAATCCTTGATTTAAAGAAAAAATACATAATTGTTTTGGGAGAGCTGTGTATGGAACACAGGAATTAAACACACAAGACTCAATTTGTAGTTATCTGGAATGTGTTTTTTCCTTGAATCTGTAGTTCAAACAGCTGGGGAAGAGAGGAATGTCTGTAGCAGTAGTAGCAATCATTGTGGTTGATTACTGGAGCTGAATGCTCCTTTGTGCTACAAATGAGAATCTCTGTCTAGTTTCAGAAGATGCTGTACTACTACTTATGGAAAAAAGTGAAAAATCAGCAAGACTTGATCTGTTAGATAAACTCATTGATGTAGTTGCTAAATTTGAATACATCAACTTTACACTGCTGTAACATGTATGAAATTTGGGTGCTGGTAATTACAGTATATTTTAGTGTGCCTTTTATTATCTCTAATCTTTCTTTGATTATCTCTCATTATTGGCTTTCATCATTTTTTATTTTTTTATTTTTTTTTTTTTTTTACCCCCATGTCTTACAATATATAAGGTAAATTTCAGCCCTACTTCAGGCTTTGCATGGAAAGATAAGCTGGTTCCAACTCGAATTCTTCAGTCACACAGAACTGTCTGAAGTCATAGCAGTAGCTCTGAAAAATGTTCACAGTGGGAATTCTGTGTGCTAATGTACAACAACTGAATCTGTTAATGGTAGTCAACCTTAGGGTAAAAAGAGAGAGCATGCCCATATGTACAGAAATTGTGAGTTTTTAAAAACATGTATGAAGAGTGTTCAGAATTAGAAGGGAGGTTGGGTTTATTTCAAGTATAGTATGGAGCTGGCGTTTTCTTGCATTGTGGGGCACAGGTCTGCATACATTAGAAAAATACTAAGTTTTCGTTCAGTTTACTGATGGCCCTTGTTTGTTCTTGGTTTTTTATCCCCCCATCCTGTCTCAGACAAATGCTGGCATAAACAAACAGGAAGAGCGTCAGAAATATTTAGCTATTGTGCATGTCCAAGTATTTTTTTTTATGCTTTCAATGAATAGGGTGGAAGACCTCCTGCAATTCAACCAAGCGTTAAATAGGCATTTTTTATATTAGAAAAATATTGTCTGTGCAAACTCAATTAATTAAATCTGCAAAGCATTTTATTTTAAGTAGATTTCAGCAACTGAACTTGGCAACCTGTTTGGAAAGAAAATTTAAATTATTTAAAATATGCTTGGATTGTGCATTTAGATGGCTGCTTCTGGACCCAGTGTAGTGTCTGCCAAATATTTAATTTTAGTTAATGATAGCAGTATTCCTTGTTCTGTGTTGAATTTTAAAATGTCATTTTGTTGCTAGGATGCTGGGGGAAGTCATCACAAAGTCTCTGTTTCTCCTGTTGTCCATGTCCGAGGGCTGTGTGAATCAGTTGTGGAAGCAGACCTCGTGGAAGCTCTTGAAAAGTTTGGAACCATATGGTATGTCAAGCAGTATAAAGTAATGTCTCTGGACAAGCTGGGAGCATTATTTAAAAGTCTCTTGGACCTCTTTAAATAAGTTATGATAGCCATTTGAAATCCAGAACTTAGTAAAGCATAAAGATTTTCTAGCTGTGTGAAGATTCTCTGTTTCTGTACGTGGCAAGTCTGGTCAAGCGGAGTTACGCTGTCTGCATGCCCTGGTGTCTGCTATCAGACTTCAGTGGCACAGCTAGTCCTGGCCTTAATATGAGCTGTAGCTAAACTGAGTTGCAGAACAGCACGAGGGTGGTTGTCATGATATGAGTGAATATGCCAAAAAAAAGGATAGGCCACAGAGCAGATGATGCTTTTTCCTGTGGTTTTGTATGGGAGCAGTGCTTGTGATATGGTAGGACCTTCAAGAATGAGATGGTTACTCAGAGAAAGTAAGTTAGTAAGTGATTAACTGTTTGTTGTATTGGTTGAATGTTTTTATGCATTAAACGATTAAACTTTTTTAGGAAAAGAACTGCTTATTACTTATAGCTGCATTTCTTTGTTTTGTGCAAATGCTTTAGAAATGTGTTGACTGGGTTTAGGAAGCATGAGCAGGGAGATCTACCTTCCTTTGATGTCCTTGTTAGGAATTGTTTAGAAAAAACACAGATAGTTATGGGACTTTGGAGTTGTTTTGCATAAGCATATAGGAAAACTTACTGTAATGTTTCTCTCACCAGCTATGTCATGATGATGCCATTTAAGCGCCAGGCTCTGGTGGAATTTGAAAATGTAGAAAGCGCGAAGAAATGTGTAACATTTGCAGCAGATGAACCTGTATACATTGCTGGACAGCAAGCCTTTTTCAACTACTCAACAAGTAAGAGGATTACTCGGCCAGGGAACACTGATGACCCATCTGGTGGAAATAAAGTTCTCCTGTTGTCAATTCAGAATCCTCTCTACCCAATTACAGTGGTATGTTTCTTCTTCTTCTTTTTTTTTTTTTTTAATAAAATAATAAAAGGCAGGGAGCAGCAATCTCTGTTACATTATTTCCGTTGTGTACTATTTGTTAAAATTGTACACTGTTAATTTGAGTCAGGAGTTAAATTCGCCTACCGAAGCTTTACACCATCTTCACATAAGTAACATGCATGTTCTGGAAAAAACGTTTTCAAGGTGATTAAGTCTCATTGTACAGATATTTTGCAATGCATTTGAAGACTTCAGTGGTCAGGATTTTGAAATGTTTAGGTTGCTACATGCTTCTGAAATATTTCCAAATGTGTTGCCACAACATCAGGAATGTCATTTAGCTTTTAGGTTCTGAGTGGTGTATGTTTAAATAGCCAAGCAGTTTTTCCAGTAGGAGGGGTTATTGTATTGCAGTCCTTCGTTCTTAAGTATTTCCTTCGTGGAAAGTTGAAACCTTCATCTGTTGATGATCAACTCCAGTTTGATGGAATCTTCCTCACTTTTATTTGGGCTGATACATTTTACTTTTCAGTATTTCAAGTCATACCATATATACAGTTGCATTCTAATTTATTGTCATCTATTTATGGCATGTGTGCATGCTTTTTTAATGATACAGATATTTTTTGCTGGCATTTAAGAATGCATGTTTTCTCATGCATTGAATACTTATATTTTTCATAAAGATTTTATAGCACACGAATTGCACAGGAATATTTCAGGAAAAAATTAAAAAGTCTGCTTTAAGCAGACTTGTAATACTGTGATACAAGCGTAAGTTACTTGTTCGTAGGGAAATACACAGGATAGCATGGATCAAAGTGGGTTGTGTGGAACCACGTGACTTAATGCAAGTACTAAGTTGTGTTTAACATGCCGTATATTATGTTAGCAAATTGACAGAAGCTTAGCATTCTTGAAATTACTTCAAGTAGTCAGTTCCATATCATGCTTTTTGCTTCACTGTATTGTGAATATCGATAGGTTTTTGCCTGTTTCATTAGTGGATGACGAATTTTCTTTCTCCTGTAAGTTTTCTTTATAGAAAAGCATGGCAAGGTATGAGTTGCTTTTTCATCAGTGTTTAAAAATATACCTGCTTTGAGCTGTGTGAACAAATCCACTAAGTTTAAGTATTCTTTGCATGTGAGTACAATACAAATTTTGGCAACTACGTTTCATTCATGCATTTTAAATTTGGCTTGCATAAGCAGCTGAGTCAAGCGTAGATGCTTGAGGAAACTAGTAGCAGAAGCATCGTTATGGGCTAGGAGAGTTTCATGGAAATTCTGAGGATGAAGCCTCTAGCACAGTAGCTCCTTTTTGAAAACAAACAAGCAAGAAATACCTGCCTGCCCCCAGCTGTTTGCAGACAGATTTCCAAAATTACTTGCAGGCATCAGAGCTCGTTGAAAGTAGTGTAGACTAGTAGAGTCATAGCAGCTGGTAAGAGCAGTTGTACCCTAACAGCTAGGAATGTGATGAGAAAAATAAAAATTTTGCGCTTGGCCAACGGGTTAAAGAAACAGTTAAGAACGTCTCAGGCAGTCTGCATTACTAACACCCCCCCCCCCCCCCCAAACAAACCCACAAAAAAACCCACAAAGCCCAACACCACCTCTTCCTCTTCAACACATTTCTCTCCTTAAATTTGAACTACAGTTGGGTGAAATAGATGAAAAATTGCAATCAGTTTTAAGTGGCAAGTCCAAATAACTGCAATAAACTGTTCCATAGTTCTTAAGAGCTTTTCCTTCAAAACAAGGTACAGTTTTTGCATAGAAATTGGTCTGCTCAAGGGCATCTTGTGGAAAAAGCTAAATTGTTCTAAAATTTTGCTGCAGCTTATTTCCTCCATTACAATTGTGACCTGCTTCTTTCCTAGCAGAATTTTTTTAGAAGGGTAGTGAAGGGCAAGTTAACTGTCTTTAATTCTTAATTGCTTTCCACCCCTTTGTGATGGAGGATTGGTGTTTTGAAAAAGTTTTGCCTAAGGTGTCGCATACAGGTCTTTGAAGTTCTGTCCCCCGGTTTCCTTATCTGTGGGCAGAACTTTGTCAGGCATTTGTCCGTAAGAACAGACAAATTTGTCTTGTTGAAACAGACTTTCTCAAAGTGACTCCTGCTGCTGCAGTTGTTACTGTCTGTTCAGCTATACCTCTGCTGTTGCCGTTTAGTTCTCGCTTACCTTCTAAATCTTCTGTACATGCATGAGGAGGGTGTGGTATGCCTTGGCAATTGAAATGTCTTAAACTTAACTGTCAACTTCTTCTGAGATTAGGTTGCTACACCTCCTTTTTTGTGATATTCTAGTGAGTACATAATGCTAGTGTTAATTTTTTACTTAAAATATCCCATGTTACCGTATCTTGTGAATTGCTTGCTTGATTTGGTAATCTAAAGTAGCTGAATTAAACAAAAAAAAGTTGTGTGTGTGCCTGCTGGCTAATGACACTGATGGTATTTTGAGTAAGAGTTTACATTTTGAAAGACAACTTTTTTTTTTTTTAATTAAGTGGCTGTGAAGAGATCTTTTGAGACAAATTGTGAAAAATAGTCATATGCCTGAAAATAAATGTCACCTGGAGCTGGAAAGTTTTCAGGACTATCTTCTCCCAAACAAGAGGAGATGGAGGGCAGCTGGTTTTGCTATTGAGTGTGCATAGAAAATACACCTATAAATGATGTCATAAGTCTTAGTTTTTTAGGGGTTCAGGCTGCTTGAATCCTTTCTAAAAATGTCTGTTCAACTTCTGAAAATCTTAAGGTTGACCATCTCCTCTGCTTGCTTCATTTAGCTACGCAAAACATTCACTAGTGTCTGGAGCAAGGCCCCTGAGCATGGACAATGTTTTTGGTTTGTTTTGGTTGGGTTTTTTTGTTGTTTGTTTTTTGTTGTTTTGTTTTGTTTTGTTTTGTTTTTTTAGTGGTAATATGCCAGTATATTAAAGCTTATGGTACTTTATATAAGCCAGGAGTTACACCACTGCAGCTGTAGCCAGCAATAAGACATCCTCTTTTTCTAGTTTCTTCTTGTGTATGTGGGGGTGTGTTTGTTTTGGTTTTTAAGAAATCCAGCATGCACCCCACCGCTTTGTCTCCCAATTCCTCTGCTATTCTGCAGGAGATAATAATAAATACTGTATCTACTTCCCCCCCCCCCTTGTCCCCCAAATAAACCTGAGGACATACAGTAAGATCTTGGAATGAGCACTTTGGAAGTATTTGATTTAGATAGAAAGAAAGGAAGGAAAGAATAGATTGTGGTAGATTGTTTCACTGAGCATGCCTTTGCTTGCTAGGTTTAGCTATGAAACTGGCTGTCTAGTAAAGCTTATGTGCTTTTCAGCTGTTTGAACGTGATCTAACAGGTGAATTGTTTCAAGAAATCACAGTCCTGTTTGTTCAGGTTCTCAAGCCTGAGTCTTGGGAGTATGGGTGTATAATCACTCTAAAATAAACTTACTTTTCTTGGCCAGATTCATGCTGGAGACTAGTTTCTGGTACCGTGATGTCAGAATTGTGTGTAAATGGCTGTTGTTTGAGATTACTCCTAGCACATCATAAGCCTGGCCTGATGTGCAGTAAGGCGAGCTTTTCTTGTTACTGTTTGGTTCCCCTGCAGCACGGAAGACGGTCGTGAATTTTATTGGTTCCTTGTAATATAGGCAAATGCTGGTGAAAGCAGAGTGTTAACAATGAGTTTGAATGAATCCAGTGTTTCCTGTCAGAAACTTTCTCTGCCTTAAGTGGAGAAGCACAGTAACCACTTGCAGTGTGTTTGATTCAGGTGAATACGATTGAAAATCTCCTTTTGATAAGCTACCTAAGCTTAAATCGTGGACTACCCCTGATTACTCTTCTGAAAATGAACATGAAAAATTAAAAAAACCCTCAGCTGCTAGAGTCTTACGAAATGAAATGTGCTATAACTACAGTGTCATTTTGTCTCTCTTTGCTTTGGTAAAACTACTGCAGTGCATGCTTAAAAGGGAGCACAGCTTGAGACATGGATGCAGTTATTGGGTTTTAACACAGTTGAAGATACTTGTTAAACTAATGTTTGCATGAGTACTTCTTATAGAAGCTTTCCTGTTTTTCAGATTTGACTGCCTGTACTATATTAATCCATAAAAGTGCTAATCATGAATGTATAAATTGTACAGAGAAAATTATAAATGAAAAGTTAATAAGCTTTTTCTTTGCTCTCTGGCATTTAAATGTCAATGCAAGAAAATGTTCTGTGGACCTAAAGTGTTTGAAATTTCACATCTGACTAAAGTATTTCTTTCTTCTTTCTTAGGATGTCTTGTATACCGTGTGCAACCCTGTTGGAAAAGTTCAGCGCATTGTTATATTCAAGAGGAATGGAATACAAGCTATGGTTGAATATCCTTTCTGAGTGATTTTTTTTTTTTTTTTTGCTGTAGGTTCTTAACTGCAGATGGGATTTAATGTGAGAATGTCAGAAAAATACTGCGTAATTTTGAGACCAATTTTTTTTTTTAATTTCTATCTAAGACATGGTAATTTCCAATTTCTCTGTGTCTGTAAGACAGAATAGCACTTGAACATGTTGTCTTTATAGGAAAATGACAGTGTCAACAGTGGTCTTGGTAATGATGTTTATAAGTGGCCCTAAAGCGAGTAATTGCAGACAGGAAATATGTCATAGATTTACAGTGCATTATACACAAAAGTTTCATGGCTTCTGCCTGTGTTGATACTCAGGAAATGGGTAAAGGATTGCAGAGGTGCAGTTTGACTTCTTCAGACTCTTCTAAAATAGTTCTAATATATACTGCTTGGTTTATTATTCTGGCTTTAATAAAGCACGAGACCACCTTAGGCCTCCTTGATGTGTTTATCATGTGTTGAGGAAATTCCCTCTGTTATCCTACTGTTTACTGTATTTGTAGCATTAAGTTGTACATGGGATGAATGTTCAGAGTCGTTGATGTGTTACTGTGGTTTGCAAAGTCCAAAGTCTGATATGGTTACGCCTTAGTTTATAAAACTCTGATAGCCCTCTTCACAGAGACTGATTACTCTCCATTTCCAAGCTGTTATTTGGACAAAATTGTACCAAAATATCAAATTCTTCTGTGATTTCAGATGCTACTGATGTGGCAGGCTTTATTAGTGGGTCACTTCTGTAATGTATGACTTAACCGGTGGCTGCACTGATGATTTGCCAGGCAAAAAGAATTACCCTAACTTCCATAAAAGCAAGCTGTTTATCTATGTAGAAGACTTAAACTGTGTGTCCTAACAGACAGTATTTTGACTTACTATGATAGTATGTCATGTTTGTGGTAAGTGGTGTTGCCTGGATCAGATGACTTGTACAGTTGGAGGTTATTCTGCATCTTGTGAAAGATTAGGGAAGTTCTGGGGAGGATCCTGCGCATACTTTGGAACTGCCATGCTTCTGTCCTTTGAATTGAAATCTGCAACATGTCTTTCATTAAAAACAAAAACAACCAGCAATTGAAAGGAAACTCACAAATGTGAGCAAAGTAATGCAGCAGTTTGGCATGGGGGTGGGGAAGTGAGCTTCAAGACAAGCCTTGTTTGAAAAGTTCAAAAATTTACTCAAATGCCAATGCTAATTGCAGTACCCATTACTTTTGCAAATGTGCTCCCACAGTTCTAGCCAGTGTCAGACAATTTCTTAGAGGTCTGGGAAGCTTAACTTTTCTCACTCTTAAATTCCACAGTGAACCTACATCATGTTGGAAGAAGTTGGGCTGTAGGAATGTGGTAAAACACAAGGGATATGCTATTGATACAGACTACTTCAAAAATTTCACTAAACTGTATCAAAGGATGGTGCAAAATGTCTGGTCTGCTGCAAGGTTTGGGCTTTCTGATGCTGTATGTTTTTGAGTATGTATGAGATTGTAGATTGCCACGTGCCAAGGCTCAGGTACATTTTTGTGCTAGTCACAGAACTCATCTTGGTGTATGAGGAGGATATGAAATAACCTGTATGTTGGAGCCTGGTACTTGCATCTGCCTTGAGCCGTGGATTTAAAACAATCCGTGTGTTCTATTTTTTGATGCAAGATGATCGTTTGTTCATTCAAATTATCTCTTGAGTTCTGTGGTTTTATTTGGCTAACAAGCTGAAAAGGGCATACTGTTTCTTAGTTCTTTTTGCTGTAAAGTAACTGCTGAGTTCACGTTCTCCCTACCCACAAGTCTCTAGCTAATGCTAGCTGTGAGAAGGGATGCATTGTCTTAAGTCATGCCTTCTCACCCCTGAGCTCTGATCACTTCCCGAATGATGCAGCTTGAACTTTCCCTTCAAACTTTCCCTTCAAATATTCTCTAGGCTTGCTGGTAACTTTCTGTGTCCTCTGATGAAAGTTACTAAATCCACCAGGATATCCCCTTTCAAACAGCCGAAGCTCAGAGCATGAATAAAGCTTGCATCTTTATAATCCACACTGAAGAATTTGCTAATTTATATAGAATGGTGTCATCACGTGCTACTTACATCTCAAAAACAGGTGCTTAACAGAAGTTGAACCCATATATATACACACTTGTTGGTAATTTTATATTAAAGTCTGTATAGAGTTCTTGTAAGGCATACAATAGTGAAATATCTGTAGGCTACAAAAATAAAGCCATATCAGGAGAAAGGGACATGAATGAGACACCTGGTGAAAAGAAAACCTTAACATGATGTGTATGTTTGAATCAGTGTTTTGTGCCCAGAAGGCGAAGGCTGCACTCAATGGAGCAGATATTTATGCAGGGTGCTGCACACTAAAAATTGAATATGCAAGGGTAATGCTTGGACCTTCTCTTTTAATTTTACTGGAAAAACTATATATATATATATGACTTAACCTTTTTCACTTTTACTTTGTTTGAACAGCCAACTCGACTTAATGTCATTAGAAACGACAACGATAGTTGGGACTACACTAAGCCGTATCTGGGCCGACGAGGTAGGTTTTCGTATGTTATCGCTGTAGATGTTTGACTGTACTAATGACAATCCTTTATACGTGGTCAGGCTGTATGGCAATAGTCATTTCAAAGCAAGCCAGTGCTGCTGAAGGCTGTGTTCACACGCCAGGGAAGTAACCCTGAGCCCTAGGGCCCCCTACTGCCGTGTGCTTGAGCCACTTAGTTCAACAAGGAGCCCACACCTGCAAGCACCTTCGCAGTTCTCAAGGACTTGCATTTCTCCAAGCAGCTCTCTCTCTTTGGAGGAGAGGAAACCTGGTACAGACTATTCCTTACAAACTACAAACTTGCACACTGCTTCTCCTTCGAAAGGACTCTTTTCCCCTATGTTGGACGAGGCATTAAGAAGGATAGAGGACTTCAGCAGGCTGACTCTACACTTCATCATGCACCACATCGGCATCAGCAAAAAAAACCAAACCAAACAAATAAACAAACAAACCCTCTGAAAAAACTCAGACTTGCAATTCACCTTGTCTGCATACTGCATGCACCACCACCACAAGTTTTTAAAGGAGGACCTTTGAGTACTTCAGATTTGTATGGGATGAATAACATGATAGACTGGACCCATTCTGTTCAAGTTTGTATGTATGCTGGTCTTATTTCCCTTAAAATTACAATTGAAAAATTGAGAACCTCCAAAATTAAGAGCCTCTTGTTGATATCATTGACATTGTAATCTTTTTTTTACTTGCTGTATGTGAGAGTTGCATTCAGTCTTAACAGTGTAAATATTGTCTAGTAGTAGGGAAGTTTAATACTTATCTATAGATAGTTGGAACTGAGCAGTGCAATATCAGATAGGTCCCCTCAGTTATACTTAAGTATTAAAATAGGGAGATTCATAATTGGTACAGGCATACTGTCTCTTTAAGTACTCAGCTGTAAGAATTACCAGAGCTTAACTCGTGTCAGTGAAAACTATAACTATATATGTAAAGACAAATTGCTGTGTAGCCTAACTCCTGTAAAGTGTTTATTTTGGAAAAAAAAAAAAAGTCTGTAACTATTGAGTGCAGTGTTCAGTAACTTATGTACAGTAATGTGTGCAATGTAAAGTTAGAAAAGTGAAGACAATGTGTCCAAGATAGAGTATCTACCTATCAAGGGCTATATGAGAACCAGGGCTTTGGCCGTCTCAAGTGATACGCACTTTCAGAGTAATTCTGCAGAGACGCTGGGCTTGTAAACCTGTTGTACAACTTAAAACTTAGGGCTTGAATTTTCAAAATGAAGTTCTTGTAAAAAGTTAACAAGGGAGCTACAGTATTGGTTGCAGCTTGTAGATTATGACTATTTGTATCAGGATTCAAATTTTTTTCTCAAATTCCTGAGTTAAAAAAGGGATTTTGAAGAAGCTCAAGGGCAAGAAAAAAATCCGAAGGTTTGAATTCTGAAAATCTGAAGGATTAATTTGACCCTCATATCTTTTGATTATTGCAGTGTTTGGAGGCTGACTTGTAACATTGTGCATCTAATTACATTATGTAATTGGTCTGCAGATAGATATGGCTGTATGAACTAAATGTTCCCCAAGCTAGAGAAAACAGTGGAAAATGAAAAACTTATGATAGGTATGGCTTGCTCTTTCTCAAGAACTCTCACTCTACTCTCTTGTTTTCCTTGTTATTTTGACAGTCTGTCTCTATTTTCTATATGTCACTCTACTACACATAAGAGGAAAAGAATTAGACTTGCATTATATGTATTTATATCATGCTATACTGTATATAGCATGAGTTTTCATTTCCTGTGGCCCACATCCATTTATCTAGGAAATGGGAATATAAATTGTTGAATGAATACTGAAATGTGCTTGAAAAAGCAGGCATCTAGAGGAATTTTGCCCATAAAGTAATCCAGGACAGAGAGAGAGTGTGTTTTCATATTTGTGTTTCAATTTACTCTTGCAGCAGCATTGTTTGGCTTTTGAACCTAATGTGACCCAAACTGTAGGGATCTGACTGCAGCAAACAAGATCGTAGCCCAAAGGAATTTTCATTCTGAGGACAGGCATGCTAATATATCCTTTCAGAATTTCACATCCCCCCTCAAATTCTAGGAAGGAAATGCATTTCGCTAATGTGTTTTTTCTTAAAGAACTGTTTTTAGTTCTTTATGGTAACAAATTACAGACTTCCCTGTAGTATTTCTCCATTTAAGTAAACTTCCTAATAAGTGCTTGCTGCTATGAACCCATATTCCGTTAGATTGAACCCCCCCAAAATGGCTGACTTCTAGCATTCTACTTGCTTTTCACCAGAAAGTTCAAACTGTAGTTTGGAGCATTTCTTTTGGTGGTAATACCAGCATATGCAGTGACTCAAGGACCTGATTTAAAAACAAAACCAAAAGAACCAACAAACCCCAAACTTAAACTAGATTATAAAGAATCTTTCCTTTCAGAGTTATTTTTAACACAGATCAGTTCTCCTGTTTCAATGCCTGTTTGCACAAGTATTTGTACTGGCACCATTGAGGGACTTTGTTCAAGGAAGGAACGAGTATGGGGCAAGGAGAGAGCAGTGGACTACACCATCACGAGGAGGAAATATTTGTCAAACTGTGGTCTCCCAGAATTCTTTATTTGAAAGAATATGGTCCTTTATTATATTACTGTGTGCAGTTTCAAAGGATTTAGCTCCACAGACTGGTATTATAAACTTGATTTTTCTGAAAGATGATTACTGCATACAGTTTAAATGCTCAAAACACTTCATTTGACTGCCTATTTGCTTTTTAGAGCCAAGAACCAGAGCTGTTACCCTGAAAAGGGAATAGAAAAACAAAACTTGACAAAAGTAATCTTTCTTCTATATATTTGAAGGCATTCAGCACGGTTCTCTCTTCAGGCTTTATTGCCAAAGTAAATATCTGACTTGGAACCTGTCCTCCAAATACTGAGCTGAAAGGGCACATGTGTTTTCATCTCCCACTGTTGTGTTTTCTAATGGAAATAGTTGCTGTTCTTCAGGGGAAATACCTCCAGCTGCACCGGGCTGGAGTTGCCATTTTCAGCAGTCATACCTAAATTTCCTGGGAACTGTTGTAAACTGATAAATGTCTTCTCCACCTTTTCAATGTGGCTTTTTTAATTATAAGAAATCAGTTGTTGCTTACCACAAAAAAATCTGGAAGTTTAGATTTTCTTTGTCATGCAGCATGGACCTGATTAGAAAATACAGCTTTGGCTGTGATGCATTGCTTTCCTCCAGTAATGTAGACCCCTTGCTTAACTTTATATCCTAGAGAACTGGGTTTTCTTAAAGGATTGACCGTTGTTTAAGTGCATTATTCAGTGATGTTTTTCTTCAATTGAACTGTTATGTGCTGCTGATAATGCAATAATGTACAATCCTTTCAGCACGCCCATAAATCAGTAGGTGTTCTGTAAATATATATGTACACATATGTAATGCTCTCTGTTTACTGATTATGAAACCATGTAATACAGGTTGTTGTTGGCTTATGCTGAAACTTCTTGAAAGAAGCCCACTTTGAAAATGTGTTGCTGTTGAAGCTAATATTATGATTCAGGTACTGTCTTTCAAAAGTACTGCATTTCAAATTTGTTTTAAGAGACACATAGGTAAATCCTGCTGTATGGTGTTATCTATACTAATGTGTGGTGTCTGTTTAGGAAAACTATTGGGTATATCCATAAACTTTAAATGTCTGCATCTCCTCATTGGCTACTGCCCCAAATCAACTTAAGTGCAGTTTGTTATACAGAGGCAGTCATTTAATTTTGGTGTCCCAGGGCTACAGCTTGTGGTTTTAGCCGTATAATGAATGAGAAATTGTTTATAAAATTAACAAGGACTCAAATTACTTTTTTGCTTCTTAACTAGAAGCTTTGTGTCTTAACTGGAGAAATCAAGTGTATAGTTGTGCATACTAAACTGTTTTCTTTCCCTTCCCACATGTTAGACAGAGGGAAGGGTCGCCAGAGGCAAGCTATTTTGGGAGAGCACCCATCATCATTTAGACATGATGGTTATGGTAAGTAACATAGGATGACAGGTGGTTATGATTTCTTTACATGTTATGTGGAATTCTAAATATTCAATCAGTGCTTAACTGTGGACCCCTACAGCATGAGTAGTTCACTGTTGTGCTGTACGTGCAGTGCTGTCAGTCCACGTTCTGAAAATGCTAGTGATTCACTGAAATCTGTGTGCATTTATTGCCGTACCTCTTCCTTCCTTTCACGGACAGCATCCGGCTCTACAAATTTATTCCTTGGAAGAATGTTGCCTTTCAGTTGCCATCACCCTAGCAATGGATGGAAAATGACATCTGTACTAGGAAAGCAGTTTTCTTTCAGAAAATGGCAACATAGCTTGATCAATGGTTTGATGCAACACAGAGCTCTTTGATGTTCTTGTGTGCAAAGCTGTGAATTGTGGGCTTTGCGTTTCTTCTAATGAGCTAATTCTGAGAAGGTATAGCTATGCGACTGTATAAGAATGATGTTTTGGAATTAGTGCTGTAAAGCGCTGTGGTTTTTACCAATGCTATCTGTAAATGAAGATCTGCTGTCACTTTCATGTGTTGTACCAAGACCTCAGAGAGGTCTAGTTATTTACTTTCTTAACTGTCAGATGCAATGTGATTTGTCTTGCCTCTTTCTTTGCAAATGTATTGATGATATTTTACACTGTAGGTTGGCCTTCTACCTACTCTCCAAAGGTTCTTCAAATCTCCAGAATTTCCAAGTTCCACCTTGTATTCACTGATGTTTTTTCATTCTTCTGATACACCCTTCTACCTTAAGTAGTATGGCTGTCTCCTCCTATACCACTGTCTCCCTCTTACTACTGCTTTTTGCTGGGGGGAAAAAGGACAAAAGGTTCCTTTTGTACTTGGCTTATGTGAATTTCACATTATTTTTGTCTCAGAACAGGAATCCTCTCATTGGTCTGTAATACTGATGTTTTCTATAAACAGAAGTATTGCATACTAGTAATGTTTCTTAATTAAAAAAAAAAATGTTTATTTCAGTGAAACTTGTCACTTCTCCTGTAGTTGAAAATAGGACAGTTTCATTTTGTGTTAATGTAGGGGTTTAAGTATTCCTGTTTCTTCCAAATGAGCTGTTTGTAGAAAGGCAGTCTTCTGACTTAATCTCTTGTCTCTGGAAAAGAGCTGTATCATCTCCTCTCCTGACCTCTGGCTAAAAGTTCACTCCTTTTGGTTTGTTTTCCCTACTTTGTAATATTCTTTCTTGGCGTCATATAGCTCTATAAGTAGACATGGCAATATTGCTGAAGGTTTATTATTTTAAATATTTCTTCTGATAGATTTATGTTCAAATATTTTGTATGGTGCAGGAATTTTTATAATTACTGAAATAATTTTTTCACTTGTGTATAAAAACAATACCATGAAACAGCTCCTTCCTTCTTGTCTGGTAATCTAAGAAGAGACTTGGAACATTAAAGGGAATAGACGAGGGGTTTTCTTGTTTTGTGGTGGAGGTTTTTTGTTCTTTTTTGTAGGGTTTTTTTTTGTTTTGGGGGGATTGTTTTGGGGTTTTAATTGGAAAAAGAATTAATGGAAACTGCTGTAACGTTGTTTCACCTCCCCCTCCTTTAAATATGCATTACATATGTGGGCTTTAATGCATAATTAAGTAGTGAAACTTATTTCAAACAATGTGAAAGCATGGTCTTTCATCTCTTAGGGTCACACGGTCCTTTGTTGCCATTGCCAAGCCGGTACCGAATGGGATCTCGGGACACTCCAGAACTTGTTGCTTATCCGTTGCCCCAGGCATCCTCTTCTTACATGCATGGTGGAAATCCTTCTGGGTCAGTTGTCATGGTTAGTGGGTTGCATCAGCTAAAGATGAACTGTTCAAGGGTCTTCAACCTGTTCTGCCTGTATGGAAACATTGAGAAGGTAAGGCATAATTTTCTAGAAGCTTGGAAACTACTATAGTCATTTAAATTGTTTTGGAAAAAGCCTGGCTGAGATGGTCTAAAAATGTTTGCTAATAACTTACAAAACTCTTGGTTGGGCTGTTTGTTGCAATGTCATTTTTTCCCTTATCTATCTTAGGTGAAATTTATGAAGACTATTCCAGGCACGGCACTGGTTGAAATGGGTGATGAGTATGCTGTGGAAAGAGCTGTCACACATCTCAACAATGTCAAGTTATTTGGAAAGAGACTTAACGTCTGGTAAATATGTTTTATCAGATTAATAATCTTCAGTGGGCAGATGGAATGAGGTTGCAAATGGACAATATCTCATTGTTCTGTTATCATTGTTGGAGTTACGATTTCCAATTTGCAACTATTATTCATTTATTTATTACTATTTATAATTTTTATTATTATTTTATTAATAAAGCATATGGGCATTACATGGATTGGCTGTTAATAAACTGTATTCCCTAATGTGCCTTATCCATCCTTTCTACAATTTTTTAAGGAAGGTTTCAAATCCAATCCATCTTCTTCTCCTTCTATTTCAAATTGTTGTAAAGAAATGCCAGCTCTGTTCTGGTTAGATCGATAATCTGTGTGCAAAGTATGCAAGTCTTAATTATTTAAGAAACTTTAACTACGTATATCTCTATCCTTAAATCCCAGTGTTTCCAAGCAGCATTCAGTAGTTCCAAGCCAGATATTTGAACTGGAGGATGGCACGAGTAGTTACAAGGATTTTGCAATGAGTAAGAATAATCGTTTCACCAGTGCTGGCCAAGCATCTAAGAACATCATCCAACCACCCTCTTGTGTGCTGCATTATTATAATGTTCCCCTGTGTGTAACTGAAGAAACATTTGTAAAGGTAGGCAGTTGAAATGACTGTGACATACAGTGCTTTGGGGCTCAATCCTAGCTTTACGCTGTGCTACTTTTTAAAAGAAATAACTGGGATAGTGACTGGAAGAGAACTGGTTCTTAAAACAGGTTTGTAGCCTCTCTATGTAGGACTTGCTATTTTGACAATTCTGGCATTATTCTCTCCATTTATTTTTTTAAATTTTTTTTTTTATTGTGAGAAACAAGATCTTGGAAATTAAGTTGAGGAGCTTAATGTGGTGTTTTTTTTTGTGGAGGAAGGGGAAAAGACTCACACGAAGCCAAATACAGGAAAAGTTAGGACTACAATTCGCAAAAGATTTACTGACTCCCTGAGATGGTTACTCTAATGACTGCTAGGATGTTTTGAAATGGAGAGAAGCACGCACCTGGAACAGTTTGCACAGTTGAGTCCTAAATGAACTCCGGATGCTTAAATCATGTACTACTGGGTCTCTCAAGTGGAGGCAGTGGTAAAACTGGTGACAGTTCAGTGAGTTCTTTTTCAGTTCAGTAAAAAAATTTTTTTTTTTTTCAAGCTCTTTCTGAAAGTTAACTCTGGTGCATGAGTGGTGTGCTTGTATGTACAACTTCTGAGCTACTGTATTGAAGTGGGAATGTTGAAAAGAAGAACTTGGTTTTATTTAAATATAAAAATTGTTTGAGGTAGTAGTGATAGCAGTACTCTAACAATTTTTGTGCCTATAAAATCATATATATCATGGGACAGCGCAGGTATAGGAGCCTTGTTTTGCATACTACAGAACAAAACATTTTTAAAATAATAATTTGCCATAAATTCTTGGAAGCTGTCTTAAAGAGTCAGTATTTTCCTTTTTTGTGTGTCTCCCAGGAACTTGGCATTTTTGCTAATGTGTTTATGTGCGTTTTTACTGGAGTTTTACCTCTTATTTTATTTTTCTGACAGTTATGTGAGGATCATGAAGTTCTCAGCTTTATTAAATACAAAGTGTTTGATCCAAAACGTAAGTAAACTTTCACCTGTTTGGGGAGTTATTTGGATTCCAGTTTTGATAAGAGTGTACGCTGTCAGGAGATGTTACTGATCCCCTCCTTCCCATTTTTATTTCTCATTTTGACAGCTTCTGCCAAAACACTCTCTGGTCTGTTGGAATGGGAATGTAAGACAGATGCAGTGGAAGCTCTCACTGTACTTAATCACTACCAGATAAGAGTCCCAAGTAAGTCAGTTTTACTTACCTTACTGCTATAAATTTTTTTTCTTGCTTTCTTTCATGTTGATACTGCCTTTGTAAAAGGTGAGGCTTCAGCAGCTCAATCTGCACCTAAAAACCGTGTTGTTCTTATATGTATATAAGCTGTATTTTTATAGATATATACATACACATATACTGTATATATTACAGTATACAAATACCATATTTGTATATTATACGTAATATATATATATTACAGTATTTAATCTCTAGTTTAGGTTCCATTAGTTTCTATCTAAATGGCACTCCTTAGTTTTTGAGTTAACCTATAGAACTCAAAATATGCTCTGCAACTTTGAAGTTACAGAAAGATAGAGGAAAAAAAATTGGTTTGGGATAAAGAGAGGGCAGGCAGGAAAAGCATTAAAATCCACTGTCATCAAAATCAAACCTAAGGGATAATGTCTTACTGAAGCTTTTTATATCTTTCACAATAAATGCAGAGAAATCTGCAATATGTTTGGGTAGAAGATTCTTTAAGTTATACAGCTTACTGCTCTGAATTAACTGCTCCTGTAGTGGGTCCTCTTCCAAATCAGAAATTCTGAGGCCAAGCTGAGTTTAGCTCCAAACTAATAAGAATGGAGGGGAGTTCATGTGCTAAACAAGTACACACTGGGGCAGATCTGCACTGGACAATTAAGATAGTTTACTGGATTAAATGGAATTTTTCCGGCTGTTCGGAGACATAACTTTGAATCCAGCACAATGTCTAATACTATTTTAAACTACCTTCTCCAAACTATTATGGATTTGTCTCCCTGTCAAGTGTTAACAGTTTAAATCTTTCCTATCCCTCCCCCCACCCCGTTTTGTCCACCTTCTCAATAGTGGATTGAGACTACTTCAGGGGCAGAATATTTTTTAAGCTATTATTGATAACATACTATTAATCATTTCAGATTTATTTCAGTTTGGAGAGGTGATAACAGCAGAAGAACTTTTTCAACATGAAAAAGGCAAACCCTAATGCATAATCAAATATAGCTATCACAGGAAAAGGCAGTATTTTAAAACAAGGACTGCTGTTCAAGACTTGCTGTAGTAAGTTTGTCTGAGGTTGACTGAGCCGGGAGGACATATCTTCCATTACCTGAGAGGCAGATGTGTGCTGCCATCTGTGGGTCTTGGCAGCCTTTCCAAATAGAGGGGAGGGTTGTTTTATGCTTCGCTTTCTGGAGAGGCCTGAAGGGTGTGCTGGACATCCTGCTCTTCTTTTCTCAGTCAAACACGTGTAAATACTATCCAGTGCCACTCTGTCTCTGATGGAAATGCCACAGTCTAAATCTTGACTTCCTTAAATGCCTTTTGCATTTGAAATTGCCTGTTAAGCACTACTTCTATAAAGAGTTCAGCTAGGAAGAGAGGCAGCGATAATGATAAAGTCTTTTCGTGTATAGTACAACATTTGGAATTCTATCTATATTCCCTTGTGATCAGATCCGTCACTTGGTTTTTATGTCTAAAAAATGCTGGTAGACTATCAATTACACACTACAGGTCATCTGGTATCTGCAGGCCACTGGCAGGGTAGGCAGGGAGGTGTGAGCCTTAAATCTACAGAATTTGTAAACTTGTCAGATTATGCAAGGTGATCTTGATCAGCAGGAGAGCTATGCTCAGTAAAATGCCCTGAGTATGTTATATGTTGTCTCTTTACAGATGGCTCCAACCCTTATACCTTGAAGCTTTGCTTCTCTACGTCATCCCATTTATAGAGAAGAGGACAGCATGTTAAGAGCTCCGTTCATCTTGATTTGCAAGTTTAAAACTACACTTCGTTCACAAAGCTCTAAAGTGGTTGTTCTAATGTTGCCTTGTTTCAACTTAATTCTAATATCTTTTATCTTGTTTTATAATAAATGGATGTTCCTTCATAAATACAAAACAGATTTTTTCTTTTTGCCTCTGAGAAGTACATGTTGTAAGCTTACTACAAAGTTTGTATTTTGTTAGTGTAGTATCTTCAAATGTCTAAAGAAGCACCAGTAGTATAAACAAGATTTTCTTCCAAAAATGAAATATATTTGCATTTTCGATAATGTTAAAGATTAGCAAGTATTTTTCCATTTGTAGTCTTAATTGGCAGATAGAACTATTACATCAGAATTTTAAATGTAGAACTTGTTTTTCAGTATCTTAAGTAGTGAAGTATGTTGCAATACTAAAAAGCTTGTATTTATAAAATGCTTTAATCAGGTTAATGTTGCACATACCGAATTTTTAGTAGTATAGACTTGACTTATAGTTCAAACAAAGCTAATGTAGAAAATTAAGTATGTACACGTGTATGGTGTGAATTCATACTTATTTAAAGTGTGGTTTTTGTTTTGTTGTTTTTTTTTTTTAAATATTTTCCATTTGCATTAGCATGATGCCATCTATAGCTAGTCCCACCGTAGGGGCCTTTTAAAAATTAAAATTGCAAGCCTGTATCAATGTGTTCATCCTCATTTTCCATAATTTAAACTTAAATCTTTGGTGTTTAACATGTCCTCTTGACTTTTTTTTTTTTTTAAATAGTGGTTATGGCATACTAAATGGTAAAAGTTGGATATGTGAAAAGATCGATCACAATGGAAGCCAAGGTGGTAAAAATAGTTAAAACAAAAAGCAAGCCCTACCATAGTCTCTCATACCTAGACAGTTAATTTGATGTTTTCTTTTGTCTGATTTATCTTACATATGTTATGACCATGAAAGAATTCATAGGGTGAATAGACTTGGCTAGCCTCTCACTTAAACTGAGGTAATCTAGGTGGGATTCAGGTAATGTAACTAATTACATGATAAGAAATTAATGAGGCGAGAAATCTTTCTCTTTGGGGAAGATGATTTCTTCTGTCCTAGTACTTTGAAACCTCTGTTCTCTCTTCTGGAACTGGAGTTGCATCTTACCTGGGCTAAACTCCCAGAAATGGGAATCCAAGCAGGGAAGTCTGGGAGCTGTTGTCCTCGGCTCTGTGTTTGTTCCCCTTTCTGAATTTGCAGCAAAGTGTTGAGGGCTTCTTTTAGTTCTGCTCTTAGTCATCAGAGAGAAGTTATTTTATCAGATATTTTATGTTTTATCATACAAGTTTTGTTCTGTCTTTATGGATTTTATCCATATCCATCCTTTATGGAAGATTATTTGTGCAGTATGCTTGTCCTTGAGAGATTATGTTGCAGTATGTTTACAGACTGTGGGCATTGCACACGTCTTTAAATACAGACCGGATTTTCCCCATTCTTAACTTCAAGGCATATACACCTTATCATACAAGGGAAAATGTGTCAGCTGTCCTTCAGGTTTTCTCATCAATAATGATTTATTTTTGCCCATCTACCTCCATTTTGTTCATGCTTCAGGTAATGAGTATTTCAGGTATTCAAATCAGGCTTCTAATATGTCTGAACTGGGAACTGAAGGACAGCTGCTCTTTGGCACCTCTTTCTGAATAGGGTTTGGAATAATACTAGCCTCCTGACTGGTAGGTGGCAAACTGACTTGCATTTTAGGGGTGCTGCTAATACTCTTTCAGCCTCAGTGCTTTTCCCCCAGAAATTGCTTCCAAAGAGCCCCAGTGTAGAAGGCGATGTGCCATATCTTGCTACTTGCCAACAGAATGCTGGGTACTAGTGAAATGTTCTGTGCTGCCTAGTGTTTTAACTGTAAAAGGTCTCTCCCAATCATTCATTTCTCTTCCATCAATGTGAATGTTCTGTTGAAACCTGTTTCTTCTGTCATAACTTGCATTGCTATTTGTGTTAATGTAGTTTCAGAAGTCAAGTTGTTTGTAGTTGAGCACTAAAAATAGTATGTTACCGGTTGCTCCAGTTTGGGATGTAGGATTAAAGCATTCAGGTGTTCTGTTTGTTGTTTTTTTTTTTAAAAAAAAAAGGCGCTTTAATGTTTCAGTGTCCTCAGTGGATCACAGCATTCAGTGCCTAAGATGTTCAGGTGAAAGGCATCTTTCCTGTGACTGCCCAGATAAAACAGAGGACAAACTAGTTCCAGGTGTATCTGAGAGGACTCAATACCAGCTGGAAGTCCCAAATGCAAAATGAGTAGCCTGTGCCATGTGGGGAAGAAAAGAGGGGAGACTGAAAAATTGTTCAAGCTTCTTTCTCCTTATAACAATCATCTTATTCATGTAAAAGCTGAGAACAGGAAAGATTCCATGTTGGTGTTTTGCTGTAAAAAGAGAATAATGTCTTCTCTTGGGATTGCAAGGATGGATGCTTGTCCTCAGGGAGGAATGAGGTTGGTCTCCTTCCACAAATGAGGTCTGTGTTCACCCATAATCTTGCTCTTTAGAATAGAGCCAAAACAGTGGGGCAGGTGAAGAGGTAGTTGCTCTGAGGGGAGTGAAGTTTGTCTATCATTTGGCAGTGGTATTACTATACTTGTTAGATTAAAATTAAACCATTAAGGTATCTCAATGCAGTTTTTTCTCTCTTTTGCATAAGCCATGCAAGCAAAATAGTGAATATTGCTATGAACATTCCCTGCTTGTAAGCAGCTGGCATTCACATTGTAGTATCTTTGTGTCTGTTCCACTGTTTGGGGTTTTTTGTTTTTTTTGTTTTGGGTTTTTTTGTGTGTTTTTTTTAAGTTTCTTTTTTCTAATTGATCACCTTTCATTGGAGGTAAACAATATACTGAGGTGGAGATCTGTTTGTCTTCTCTCATGATACTCTAACCCTTGTTTATATTTATTTTCCCTTATATGCAAGAAGTGGGAATAGTTGCTTTTTGACTTTCTGTACCACCACAACAAGATAAGAGTGTATCGCTAGGGTGCTAAAAGATTTTAAAGAAACCATTCAGGAAGTATTTGGGTGTCCTGCTTTATGAAAGGAATGATACAACTTAAAGTGGTGTCACTAAGTCTGTCTTTTAGTAAGGGATAATGTTTGGGGTAAGCTGGCTTGTAACTGGCTGAAACCCTCTTTGTTGTAATTAAATGCAACTTGCTCCTTTTCCTGCTGTGTGTTTTCTTGTGAATAGCACTTGAACTTGTTTGAATATTATGATGGCTTAGCAGGAGACATTCAGTCTCTTCTGTTAAATAATACATTGAAGTCTGGGAACATGAACATGCTTGTTTAAATTCTTCCTCCTGCCCGCCCTGTGTCTGGGATGTGTTTAAACATCTTTGGGATTTTTTTGTGTCCTCTTTTGAAAATACCTTGTATTTTCACATCTGTAGCTACTAGTGGATTTTTTAGCCATTCCAGGTTTTTATGTCTACCCGTCTATTGGTTTATTTCCTTCTGGCAATTACAGAAGTGGTAATAATCTCAAAAAAAAAAAAAAAAAATCTTGTTTGCATTGGCATGGCTTTGGCCAGAAATAGCGTGCAAGAAGGCATGGGAAAATAAAACTCTAGTTACGGGCTCAGCTTCCTATGAAGAGTTCTTAAAGCACAAAATACCATTGTTCTGATTTTTACCTTAAACTAGATGCAGCTGTGCTCTGGTTGAGAACCTCCCACCTTCACATACCCGGTGTATGAAAGGTAACTTAAGAGTCCTGCTGTAAAACTTGCCTTGCAGTGGTTGCCTATATCAGTTTGCATGTTTGATGCTATGACCAAGCAACGCTCTGGCACGTTGTCATAGAAGAGCTGATGGTGCCCTCTGAATACATGGCAAAAATGTAAGCCTTAAGGAAACAAACCTTGTTGATATGGGTCCCCTGGTAGCAACAGTCCCCAAGAAAGGGAAAAGTGTAAAGGGAAAAGCAGTCTGGTCTCCATAGAGTGTTTCCTGTGTGTTGGTTAGCTGCTGATACTGTGGTGCTGTCCTACATCGTGGGTTGTGTTGCTCTAAGACAGGTGAGAAAGGCCTCACTGAATAACAGCTGGAGAGAAGTATGTTGTGTGGCCTGATTTGTTGTGAAACGCAAAAGTGACTGGAGAGTCCTATCTAAGCAAGGGACAAGTGGTGCTGCAAGACCTCTGGAAGGAAGGCAGTGAGGAACAGGGGTGAGCACAGTTCACTAGACCTGCATTTCTCTCTGGGACTGTGGGGCTGACAAGGGTGAGAGGTAGACATCAAACTGCAGCTGGATGAAGTGGTCTGATATGCAGGACCTCACCTAAGACCATCTTATCTTAGAAGCGAGGTGTTTTTTACTTCTTCATTTCTTCTAGCTTGTGCTATTTTTGTTCTTAATTGTTAAGACCACATGTTTTAAATTAATCTAAGCTCTTCCCAGCCTACCTTTGTTTCTGTGAGGAATGGTCTGGGAGTGGACTGGAATGTGAAAAATGTTAATAGTATTCACCAGGGAAGTCTGAGTTGAGAAATACTTGGCATCATTCTTCATCTGTAAAACAAGGGGTTTCCATTCTCCTTCCCTGACCTGTTAAACTGTATGCATGCTAAGTGAGTGGTAAGACAGTATCTTCTCAGTTGTACCATTAAAATTGACGTGTATGGAGAGAGGTGATCAGATGTGATAATGTGATGTTTCTAGCATGCCATTCAGGTTCCTTACAAAAGCTGGCAGGGGCATAGCCAGAGATGAAAATAAGCTGAAACAAATAGCTGTTCAGGATTTGGGATGATGAGGCCCCCAAGTTCTACTGATAAAGCATCTGATTTGATAAAGAGTGAAGAGCTTCCATTTCTAGATAGTTATATCATCAAGTTAAAAGAACAAAATACTTGTGTTCTGTTAAGTGTCCTAATGTGTAATACTCTTTCCCTGTTAGAAGATTTCTTTCTCCAAGGATTGTAATTGCCACAGGATGTGGAGGAACCTAATGCAGCCAGATGACTTGTGCTGTGCTTTGGCCATGTCCCGCTAAAGGAAATAACCTCAGTCCCTTTTCTTGTGTTCAGAAAGCTTTGGTATCTGTCCTGTGCCAAGCCTTCCTGTTCTAGCCTTTCACAGCCAGCTCCCTGGGCTAGAGCCATGCATTAATTCAGATGGGTTTTCTGTTATTCCTCTTCACTGTTGCAGCTGCTGATGCGAGGTCTTAATTTCTGGCATGATTTATTTAACTTTTTCCTTCCCTGATGTTCATGGAGCAGCTGCAGACTGAGTGGGTCTTCATGCAAGGGAATGAGTACTCCTGCAGGGATGTGCCAGGGAGCCGGCAGTTATTAAAAAGACAAGATAATTAACCCTCTTGTCCAAAAGCGTCCAGGATCCAGGAATACAAATTAGTCCTGGCAGGGGCAGTATAGCAGTATTCAGAACAAAACACTGAAGTGGGCTTGTAGCATGGGGGATGGCTGAGGTTGGCAGTTGCTGCAGAATACAGGATGTAATTATTCAATTTCATGTAAGCCATTACCTGTTTGTTTATTTTCTCTTGCCGCCTTTTCTTCTCTCCATTTGTGGTCTCATCCTTCTTCAAGCTAGTAAGAAAATTGAATTGCAGATGTTTGTGCTCCACTCAGATTTAAGTGGGTAGTAGTCAAATAAGCCCTCCGAAGTTATTAGCTGGAGTGCTTGCTTACTAAAACTCTCCTGTCCTGAATTTTCTGTCACTTAAGCTGTTAATACAGCAGACTTTGGATACTTCAGGAAGCACAATTTATATTAGTTGATGCTTTCTCTATCATCTAAGTGTAAACTTCTGGCCATTTTAAACTTAATGGCATGGATGCAGGGATTTGCATGTAATATAGATTATGCTTCTATTTTCTCTTCTGTTAACCACAGCACTGGGACTGCTAAATCAGATTAAATCAGTGGGCTTTAGATAAGCGTCCTGTTGAAAGGCTTCAGAAGAGTGTCTAAGAAATAGCCTGGTCAGACAGTGACCTGGGTAATCTTTTTTGAAGTTACTGCATGGCTTCTGTCTGAAACATGGTAACCTCAAACTTCACTAGTTTAAGGTGGGAATCCTACTCACTGAGCTTTTAATTCTCACTTACCTGTCTTCTTGGGGGTGCACTTTAAATCAAAACAACCTTCGGAGTTCTGAGGATAGAGCTCAAACTGGAATAGTTTAGTTATATACTTAAATCTTGCCCAATAATTCTATGGTGACTTTTCATCTTTTTGATGCTATATAGACAAAGACTTGCCTGTGCCTTTTTAAGGATCCTTCTTGTGCCTCTAACTCTTCCTTTTTGTGTCCTAACATGAAGCAACAAGAACGAACCACAGGATTTCAGATCAGGACTGTGCTATTGACTTATTACAAAGCATTTCAGAGGAACATGCTCTCTAGTCTTGGGGTTTTTTTTTCAGCTATACCTTTCATTTAATAATTAAAAAAAACCCCTAACCTAATAGTCTAAAGGATAAGTTTCTCTCCATGAAGATAAATAAGGTGATAATACTTCCCCATATCTTTCAGGATATGGACCCCAAGTTCATAGCTAAGTGTGACCCTGCTCTTGGTTTCTGCACCATAGGCTATAACACACCATTTATGTTTGAGTGTTGCTTCAGCCTGCCCTTGCCATTACAACCAGCATCTGCATCTTTGATGACCCTGTTATTGCAAAAAAAGAAATGGAGCTCTTCCGTTTTTTTTATTTCCCAAAGCTTCCTAACAAAGCTTGTTCATCTGTCTGTTTTCTGCACATTTTGAAACTTCCTAAGAAATAGAGCAGGGATATTCAGGGGTGCAGGGACAACAGAAGCTAATCTTACTCTTTTGGACTGGCACAAAGGAATGAGTGGTAAGCTCCTGTCCTGAGACTGCCAGCACAACCTCCATTTCTTATTGCTGAAAACAGACTCAGCTTTCCAGGAACTCTGCTTTATAGACCTTTCCGGAGAACGCCTGGCTAAGGATAAACCTCCTTTCATACCAAGGACAGAGCAGTTCAGAAACCCTGATGGCATGAGTTCATCTATGGTATGTGTGTGGTGTCAGCCTTTGTGTTCCAAGGGAACAGTTGCTGCTTTCTTGTAGCATGCTGCCATCCCGACAGCCTTGGCAGGAGACCTACCTCCAGTAAGCTGCTCATAGCTGACCAGTGTTTGAGAGGGGCTAGTCTTTGAACCGCTTTAGAAGCGGTCACTTTCCATGTGAAGCTGCTCTTAAGCCATTTTCCAAGCACCTATGCTGCTTCTGTCTTGTACTCCTCTTGAGGTGCTGATATTCCCCATTTCCCCAGTCATTGTGTGACTGCCCGTACTGTGTCTTGGCCTGGTTCCTACTAAAGACTGTGAAGATCAGTGTTCCCAACAGCGTTATCCTCTTCTGGGCCTGCTTTGAGTCATGTATGAGGTTTGAGCTTAGGTCTGCCAGCTGGGAGGTTAGCTCCTGAACCAAGGAGGATGGAAGTCTGCCCTGGCACAGCGAAGCCCTAAAAACAAATTGCCCAGAGCTCCTAGTTTCGCTAGTAGCTCAGAAAGTTGTCCACACTTGTCCCTGCAGCTCAGTGAGGAGTTTATTTACCTCTTGCAAAACACACTGCCAATAACCCTGAATGAGCTTTGTAGCTAGGGCTGTGCAACACAGACCAAACTGATAACCACTGCATTTTGCTTTGTGTCCTTTCCAAGTACAGACCAAGTTTCACTGCTGAGATCTGAGGAAGTGGCGGGTGGAGAGGCTGATGCAGTGCTCACCTGGGAGATACTGTTCTTATCTGCTCTGTTAACAGGGAGCTGACCAAAGGAGCAAGAGAAACACAAGCACACCTTTGGCTCCTGGTCGTGCCAGCAGTACAGAACGACCAAAATGTCTGTGCTGGTGGCCTGAAAAGCAGAGAAGGTTTCAGAGCAGGGCTGGTTGAGTTTTTATAGACAGGTTTCTACTAGATTGATTGCTGTAAAATGGCATTTTTTAATGCTATCTAGGTAGCTTTGGGCTTGGTACAAGGTAGCTCTGGGCACCTGGCTTGCACACAATGAATGCATGAGGCCCAGGATCCTTGACTTCCCTGTTGTTTCCTTGCCAGTTCTTCCTGGTTTACTAGCAAAGTGGTGAGAAGGGAGCACCTTGCCCCTGCAGCGTGCCCATGCAGCTTGCATGACCTTGGCGATTGCGTTGGTCCTCACAGGCACAGCCAGCGTGCCTGCCCCTGTCCTCACACAAGTCTGCACTTCGCAAGGGAATGTCAGTGGACTGGCTGTTGCATTGCATGGAGCTGAGGCTGTGTGAATAACTTGCCTGTGTGTGGGTTTTGCCTGCTGGGCTGCGTGGGGCCAGGAGATTCTGGTTTCTGCCAGGAATCTGGTGAGAGAGAGGAGGTGAGGACAGCAAAGGACAGGGCAGCTATTGCTGCAAAGGCATCTTTCAACTACTTCTGTACAGACTTTTCTCAACAGACTTCTGCCTCTCCTCCCTTTCCTGGTTCCTTTCAGAGCCTCTGGTTCTGCCTATAAATAAACGATACAATATTTCATAAAGACGATGCAAAAATGGATTTAGATGATGTGTAGTCCCGAATTCCCTTTGTGTCAGGCACAGCACAACTGATGCAATCCTGGGTTGCCCTGTTTATCTGAAACACAAAAGGCTGCCGTGGAGGAATGGGCAGGGTCCTGAATGGGTCTTGTTCAGGACCAAGCCCCTGCAGCTCTGCTCTTGTCTGGCTTCTGCAGCATTTTGAATGATTTGCCTCTCTGGACCAGACACCTGATCATCTGAAATGCTTCCTGGCACCCACTCTGCAACTTAGTCTGTGAATTGAAGCAGGTAACTTACTGTCTCAAAGTAGCTGGCGTAGATTCTATTTATTTTTTTAATTATCTCCTCTGCGTCTGCAGCTCTCGCCTTCCCTCTCTCCCCATGGTGGGCTGAGTTCACAGGGAGGAAGCTCCCTCCTGGGCCTGTCCTGACTAGCAGCAAAGGTGGGCCACTGCTTCCCAGGGCTGAGGGTCGCTTGCTGTGAGGCGAACGCTGATACTGTCTTGCTGGTGTGTTCACGTGGCACTGAAGGCCAGCTGGAGCAAGGAGAGCGTTGCATTCAGAAGCGCTCGGTGTGGGATTGAGCTTTGGCCATGACTGGTATTGTGGTGGAATTCACTGAAATGAAGACAGTCTGACCTGGTGATTGTCAGACAAATGGTGGACAATGACTTCAGCCTGCAAGGAGCAGTCCTTGGTAAGCATACACCTGGGTGCATACCTGGATGCTGTCTCTGAATTACTTCCCGTCTCCAGTGTCCTCTGAGGCCTGGCAAATGATTTGGATGTGTTTGTCTTTCCTGGCTGTCTGCAGTGTGATCCTCCACCGCACTGCACCTGACCAAGGCTGGTCTAGCTGCCATTTACACCAGTGTGAAACAGGACCTTTTCTGCACAGGGGATAGCATGAGGTTAATCTGAATTACGTAAAAGCGCTGCTATAAAGTGGATTAGTGAAACTGCATTAAGCCCCTTTGTGGGCACAATTCCAGACTGAAGGACGCAAAGTCAAACACAGGCCACTTGAGCTCTGAAAAGGCATGTGTGAGGGGGGTGCGATGCCCCTTGGCAAATCCTCTTGAAACACCAACTTGAGTTTAACTTTCCTGAGCGTCCGTGAATACCCTACTGCTGTTGTAACAAGCTAAATTTTCTCCTAGAAAAAGCTGCAGAGCAAATAAGACCAAGTACTATCTTAGTGCCCTTAGAAATGCATCAGAAGGACAATTTTAGCCTGGTAATAAAGTTGCTGCCTCTGCGTTGCTCAGACTGCTCTTGTAGTGGCCGTGTGGATCCTTCTGTGTTACCCACTCCCCATCTCTTCCCAACTGTCCACATGCTGCATCTCCTCAGCCTCTGTTGCTCAAGGAATTGCAAACAAAATGCCTCTTTTGGCTCCTGCTACCTTTGTGCCAATCGCCTCACCTTGGCTGGTGCTGCGGTGGACGCTGGGCTTTGTACGGCCTTTCCCGTTTGCTCTTGTGGGTTTTTGCCTGGGATGGCTCCTGGCTTGTGCTCCAGCCCCTCTTGGGCTGCAGATGGAAGATGTGCAAAACAACCTGTGGGGTCCCGGTGGGAGCAAACAGCCACAGCTTGCAGCAGCGGGGAGTCAGCAGGCTTCCTCACGCCGGGTAGAAAATCGGGGATGACTCGATCTGCTGTACTTTTGCGGCATGTGACCAGGAGAATCAGGACCCAGAAGCCACTGCTTTTGTTTCTCTGGGTGGACAAGCCAGGCTTTGGGTCCCTCTGATGCTTCACAGGGGGCAGGGGCTGGGGGGGCAATGGGTCCTGCCGTTTCTTCCCCCAGGTCCGGGCTGGGGGCTCCCTGGGCAGCGCTGGCAGGGAGAGCCGAGCAGGGGCTGCCCTGCTGGCAGGGGACAGCAGGTGGCAGCAAGAAATCCAGGTCCCTTTGCTCCGAGTTCGGTGCCAGGGACCGTGTGAGTTGCCTTCGTCCTGGCACTTCACCCGGGGGCAGGAGTCTGCAGCCCAAGGCTGGCTGCTGAGTTGGGGACGGTGAAATCTCGCCCAAACGCTGTCTTAAATAGGTTTTACGCTGCTTTTGGTTTGTGCTTGTAGGCTGTTTGAGGTCATGGGATGCTCTCCTGCAGCATCCGCGCTGTATCGCCAGCAGGGATGTACAAAACTAGGTGTGTGAAAGGACACCCAGGTGCTTGAGTTTGGAGTCTCTTATTCACCAGGATGGCCGCTCCAGCTCGTGTGGGACAATCTACAAGTGAGGAGAGAGATGGCGTAGAGCCAAGGGCAGCAAGCACGTGTGCTGCTGAACACAGCTGTGCTTTGGAGAGGGCAGCATGTAAGGTGGTTTCTGCGGAAACCCATCCTTGCCTTGGGAATCCTCTCTGGGTTACCCAGAAATGTCCAAGGTGGAAAACTCAATGTCTGAATCTCTCCTGCAGTCTTGCCAGCTCTGGGGCGTGAGCTAAGACATCTCTGCAGCACCTCTCCTTAGAGCAGCATTGCAAAAGAGCTTGACTGGATAACCCAGAAACCTGGATTTGATTCCACTTGTGTAAGCAGTTTAATCTATCAGGCAAGGGGGGATATTTCATCCTTCTTCCTTGAGGGAGCTGATGTGCTTCCAAACACGCACAAATGCCCTTCATACTTCAATAATAACGGATAAATGGCAGCCTGGCTTAGGAAGAACAGGGCTCACAAGACAAATGTGATTGCTTCCACTGGGGAGAGAGTGAAAGAGGATCCAACAACCAACGGCGTGAGCAGTGCCTACAGTGGTCTGGGACCTCTGAGGAGTATTTATTAAATAAATGCAAAGAGGTGCGGTGAGAGGCATGAGAAAACTGGCTGTCACAGTGGCACAAGCGGAGCCCAGAAGAGATCAGGGTCCCCCGTGGAGCAAGACATCCGCCTCAAAGAGCTCACAAAAGGGACACAGAGAGCCTGTGGGTTTACCTGGAGGCTGTGGGCCTGGGTCCTGTTCCTTTTCCTCCTGGTTTTCTTCCAAGCTCTGCCTCTCCCACTTACCAC
This sequence comes from Buteo buteo, assembly GCF_964188355.1. Taxonomy (NCBI): domain Eukaryota; kingdom Metazoa; phylum Chordata; class Aves; order Accipitriformes; family Accipitridae; genus Buteo; species Buteo buteo. The sequence goes on along the minus strand of NC_134185.1, from coordinate 31,299,893 downwards.
AGTGGGGGCACCTGGGAAATAATGGTAGAGGTGGAGTTGTGTCTGCCTCCCTGGCTCCTGCGCCGGCTGTCAGATCGTCCAGCTCCTGAGCTGTGCCCTGTGGGCTCCGTCTGGAGCTCACCCCCATGCAGGGAGCAGCAAGCCCTGCCTGACTGATGAGCTCTCCAGTGGCTTTTTTCAAGGAGGAAGGAGGCCTGTATCGTAATGATGGGCTGCAGAAGGAAGATGTGGGTGAGGGAGAAGCATTAACACTGGTGGAGACTGCCTCGGGCCAGAGCAGGAGCCTGGCAAAGGCTTGGTCCTGCCAGCTGTGTGCTGTCAAGCTCAGGCCGTTCTCTGGATTCCCTAGCGTTATCTTCCCTCCTGGCAAAGAACGGGGCCAGCTTCAAACATAGAGCCAGATCGCTTATACCCAAAAGAAAACAGTTGTTTTGATAACAAATAAGCCATGTTGGTTATTTTGCGGAAATTTCCACCTTTTTGTTTTCCATCCTCGTTACATGTAACAAAAATTGGCTTTAAACAGGGTTTCGGAACAGGAATGGTGCATTGGTCATACAGCAGCTGCGTAGTGCAGTGAATATTTGAGCATGTTAGAAAGCTGTTCCTTTGCCCTCCCTCCTTTACTTCAGCTGGGGCTTGCTCCTGCTCTGCTTTCCTTCTGGATTTGCTCTTTTTTGGTTTTCCTCTTGTCCGTGCTCCCTTCTTTCAGGCGAAGGCACGTGTTTTCCAAGGGTCAGCCCAGAGCCAGAGGTCACAGTCTCTTCAATGTTTAACCTTGGTTACGGATAACCTTGGCCGTGGGTTTTGTAACTCGGGAGAAGAAGAGCCGGTCTTGGTTTGGCATTTATAGCAACCCTCTGCCTCTGGGCCATGGGAGCCCCTTGCCCTGGGTCTCTTGCACAAGCTGCCCGAGTGCTCTGGGGCTGCCCCCGCTGTCTGGCTGGGGAGAGGAGTAAAGGGGAAGCGCAGGGCAGCTGCCAGCATCCCCGCTCCCCAGGCGGTCGTGCCAGGCAGCGAACACTGTGACACTTGTCCTGCCTGCTGGCCTGGCTGTGACGCGGGGACGGGGGTCTCAACCTTTTCTGTGCCAGGACACCTCCGATACTTGTGACTCAGTGAACGCTCCCTGCCACGCAGCGTGGCATGTTGTCCTTAAGGGTTAAAGCGTTGCTGGATCAGTGGGATCAGGTGGCAAAAGCAACTGTGAGCTCCTGCCCTTTGAGCAGGGTAGAAACTCCTGCTCACAGATAGCTGGAGCAGCAGCCTGATAAACACAGCCATATAGTGATAAGGGAGCACTTGCACCTGGACACGCTCCTTGGGCAAACCCTTTGCCCAGAGCTGTTAAATACCCTGCCATGTGGTGAGCATGCTGCGATCCCTAACCCGCAGCTTCCTGCGCTTGCAGTGTGACCCCACGCCGTCTCCCTTGGGGGTTTGCTGCTAGCTCTGGTTTGCTATGGGGCCAAAGTGTGAAGGCATCTCTTGCATCACACCAGAGGGGGTGATGGCCAGGCAGGGGCTGTCCCTGCCAACAGGAGCGCTGCAGGCCCCGGGAGCATTATTGGGTGCTGCAGCACTGGCTCATTCGCTTGCAGCGAAACCAGGCATAGCCATGGCAGCTTCAGCCACAGCGAGCGCGTTCCTGTAGCGTTACCGCATTCAAACTGTGTCCTTGCTTAGCTTGGCTCTTTCAGAAGCTGATGTGAGCCAGAGATCTTGCTGCCCAGCTGGAACAGAGGTCTCGCACCCCAGGAAGGCTGAGCAGCCCCCAGCCCACCACCAGCAGCAGCGCACCAGGATACAGCCCAAGCCTGCCTTGTGCTGCAAAACACCAGGCGTGCACATGAGGCTTCCAAGATCCAAGGACCAGCCCTGAAGCAATTCCCTATTGCCTGTAAATGAAGCAGACTAGCTTTGCAAAATCAAAATATTCCTAGGAAGCCAAAGCTGCTTCCTCCAGCTGAGATTTGACTCGCCCAAGGGGAGAGCAGTTTGCCTTTGAAACAGCCAAAATGTTTTCTGCTTTAAAGGCCCAGCTCACCTCTCAGTGAAAGCACTGACAGCTTGTGCTACCTATTTATGAGGTAGCTTTGGAGCTAGTTGTTTATATAACCTATTAAAAATAACATTTGATCGATCTTTTATTCTTCTCTTCCCTGCCAAAGAAATCAGTAAGACGTGGTTTCAGGTGAGCTCCAATAGCTGGTTGCTGCTGCAGGGTGCAGGGGAGTCAGGCACAGTGGCAGCTCACGGACTCAGCATCCTTCCGTGCTGCTCGCTTGGGCATTGCAGGAGGATCCTTGTGCTCACTGCCTGTCACATCCCAGTGCAGACCTCAGGCTGAGTAATGCAGCACCCTGCTCCTCAGAGAGCATCACACCTCTTTATCCTCCTGGTTAATAGCTAGACTTTATTACACTGCAGCAGCTTGTTCCCCGGCCCAGCTGTGGAAAGACTCACAGATTTTAAATACTGGATTTCCTGATCTTGCCCTTTGAACCTATTTTTGCTGTGGCTGTTGGTAAACTGTGTGCTCCTGAGCTCAGGCTGCTGCAAAATCCTCTACGGACTGCTGCATCCCTGAGCAGGTATATCTTTCTAAGTTGTACAAGAGCAGTGTTTGATCTAAGTTGGCATGTACAGGTGAAGGCAGGAGGCTGATTTCAACTCTGGTGTAGAACTGCCGCCCAATTTATCATGAACTCATGAAAGTGCTGGTGGGAAGGGGCCTGTGGAGGTCTCTGATCCAGCCAATCCTTGGAGCAGGACTGTTGCCAATGCCGGGTCAGAACAGCTGGGGCTCTGCAGAGCTAAGGCTGAAAAACTTCTAAGCATGGAGACCCCTCCTCTCTGGGTACATGTCCCAGGGCTGCACCACTCTTCGGGGGAAGGAGTTTTTCCCAATGCCCTGCTTGAACCAGCTGGGCTGCAATCTCTGCCTCTTGCTTCATGTTCTATTGTCTTGACCTTCTGGAAAGACTTTGGCTCCATCCTCCCCGTATCTGCCCTCCAAGTCACTGTAGACTTCTGCTAAATCACCCCAACCTCCTCTCCTTCCCAACTAACCAAGCCAGCCATCTCCATCGCTCCCTGTAGGCAACATCTCCTGACCTCAACCAGCCTCATGGCCCTGTTGGGTCCTCTCCAGCTTCCCAGCAGATCCGTGCTCATCCTGGAGGGGCTGTTCACAGACTTGCTGAAAGGGGATGCTTAGAGCCAGGGCAGGCCGCAGTCAAGCTCAGAAACAAGCTCCTTGTTGCATCTGCTGGAATAAGGCTTCAGGAGAACCTGGTTTTGATTGATTTCTGAACAAGATGGGTCTGAACCAGCTGGCAAGTGCCCAGCAGTGACAAGCAAGGCCTGTCCATGCTTGTCTCCTTGCAACATTGCAGCATCCTTCTGCCCGCTGAGGGCTACAGGGCACTGCCCCGAACTGCCTCCTCTGCCACATGAAGGAGCAACCTCCTGGGAGCAATGCAGTTTGGGGACATCGCCAGCACAAGGCTGATGTGCCCCGAGCCCCAGACTATGTGGGGGTCCCCAGAGAAGCAGGCACCTCTCCCCTGCCTCCCGGGCACTGCCCACCCCTGCTGGGGCAGGTCCGAGGGGCTCAGCTGCTCCCAGACCCCAGCGGCAGCGTGGCTGGACCCTGGCGGAGCTGTTGGAGCTGGCTTGCCCTGCCCAAGGCCAGCTCATCCATCTTCGTCTTGCTGGCACAGCTCGTCCTGACATGGAGAGGCAAGTGTAGTGCTTTATTTAGATGGATACCAGGGAGCAGGGGGGGCTTTGCAGGGTCAGCCTGGGCATTTCAGCAGGGTCTGGGCTCCACACCTGAGCCCTTGGTGGGGCATTAGGCTCCCTCCTCTTCTCCCCTCCGTGGGACTGGGATGTGTTGGGCCACCCTTTCCTGCCCAGAGCTACCCGGTCCCCACTGATTGCTCATCTCTGAAGGATCGTGTCAGATGCCCAAGGCTGCTCCCTCAAGGTCTGAAAGATTAGACTGGAAGTTTTCTGGGTGGGAGAAGTCCCAGGGCTGAGGTCAGGGACAGAAATGTAACGTCTGCCCCGCTCTGTTATACAATCCGCTGTTAAATAATCACTCGGGGTCACTGCGCCTGCCAGGTGGCTGCAGCTGGCAGTGGGGCTGCCTGGAAAACAGGCTGTGGCTGTGGTTTGCAGGACTGCTGTCCCTCAGACAAGAAGAAGAAGAAGGAAAAGCAGTTACATGCTTTCGGGCAGTCCCACGCTCGGACCCTTCCCAGCCTTAGGGTTTCTCGTTGCAAGGTGCTTTTTGGTGATGGAGGCACCAGCCTCGCAAGGGCACAACCCATTTGTAAAGCTGGCGGCCCAATGTTTGCAGCGGGGAGGTGGCTTTGGCCACTGTGAAAAAAGGCTGGTGTTTATCTGTGGGACACTGTGGCTCGATGGGTGCAAGCAGGGACCCGTGTCTGTTGCTGGGATGCTGGGTCCGCGCCAGCTGATGGCCGTCAGCTCCCGCTGCATCTTGCCCAGACCCGATGGAGACCCGGCATCCACCCAGCACAGCTCTGTGTCCCCCAGCCTCACGGCTGCTCTCTGCATTTCATAAAGCTGCGGTGGAGCAAACGCTGGGGCTGAGCTGTGAGGCCCCCAAGCAGCGGCTACCAACATGTAGGGGTTGGGCTGGTGCCACAGTCCCCAGGCACTGATTTCAGGTGGTGCTGCCCATCTAGGACTGACACCCATTTAACAGCACTGTATTAATGATTTCGAAGGTGCTGCAGAACAAAGTAGCCAAAACGGGCATGTGGAGGACATCGGGAAACCTGTGGGAATGGCTAGCAATGATCCATGCTGGCTGCAAATGAGCAGTCGCTCGAGGGAGCTGGATGATTTGTCCTAGGAAATACAGGCCAAGTCCAGGAAAAGAAACCACACTGGCAGGGAAAGTTCCCAAAAGCTCCCAAAGCAAGGCTGGGAAGAAGCCACGCTGCGCTCAGAGCCTGAGCCTGGGGTTGCCATCCTCAAGCACGTACTTGCAGCTAGCTAGCCTATTTCTGCTGGATAATTTCTTCCTAATAAGGGTTTTTGGCAGGTGGCCATGCTCCCCTCAGGGTGAAGGCGTGCAGTTAATATGAGCAACAAACTGGAGCGGGGCAGGGCGAGTTCCTGTTGTTTTCAACTCAGAGGGTCGGTGAGAAATGGAAACGCGGGGGGACAGCTGGTTGGCACTGAGGCAGCTCGAGTTATCCCTCAATTGCATTTTGTCCCCCCGCGAATCCTGCGCTGGCAGAGCAGGGCACCAGCGTGGCCCTGTGGTGCTGGAGGAAAGATGCTCTGGGCTTCTCAGTTTTGCTCTGCGTCTTCCTGCGCAGAGGTCAGGGTACTGCAAGCAGTGGGGCCATGCCAAGAACCAGCCTGGCAGCTGGAGGCCAGCACCAGTGCAGGAGCACCAGAGGCCTGGGATGATGTGAAGCGTCTCATGCACCCGCCAAACATCCCTTATCCAGAGTGACAGCCACGTGGCAGCCCTGGTGCTCCTCTGCTCCCCTCCCGAAACGCTGCTCGCAAAGCTGGCGGGAGTCATGAGCTGGGTCTCCCTGCGGTCCCTTGTGCTCCACCCCCGAGGTTGCTCTGGGTCAGCGGGGACGCTGAGCCGCCCTTGTGCCATCCCCAGAGAGCCCTGAATGGGACTGGTGGGGCTGGGGAGGGACATTGGCCCTGCTGGATCACAGCTCACCTGCCCCAGACAGCAAGCTTCCCTGCTCTTCCCATACAGTCAATCACTCAACCCCTCCAAACACTGCAGAGCCGTGGCACTGAGCGTGCTCGACTGTCCCTGCCGGCAGGCTCTTCGGTGCCCCGGCTTCCTATGATCCGGGGCAGCATTTTAGCTTAATGCAGCTATTTTGTTATTTAATCCTGCTTGATTTTCCTTAACACCTTTCCAAATGTTTTAAGCTATCCTTTGTGGTGCTCATCCACTGTTTAATCTGAGATCAAATGATTGTATCTTAATCCCTGGATCTCAAATGAATTTGCCTTTGGTTTGGGCAGTTAACCGTCCAGCCCTCTGCTACAGCCAGGCTGCATTTATCCAGGGCAGGCAGAATCAGGAAAGGAGTAAAACGCCTTCTTCCTCTCCTTCCCTCACTATTTCTCTCTTTCTCGCACGTGAATGCTACTTGAGCTGCACAAAATAGCTGATATCCCCCTGATTAATATTTCCAAATCATTTTATGTTTTTCCTTGTGATGAGCCACTGGAGCCTTCTTTTGTCAAACTACCTAAATGTGATCAAAACTGGTGCAATACTGTGCTTTTTGGGCGCACAGAGCAAGCTGACATGGAGCTAGTGTACAGGATAGCACCTGAACCCATTGTACAGTCTTCCTGGAGGACCCAGCCATGCTCTCGATGAGCGGTCCCCAGCAGCAACCTGGCACTGTGCTTTTCCCAAAGGACACGTGCACTTTGCTTTGGTGGCATTGGAGTGGCCACCTTTATTTTGATGCGCTCGCCTGGCCCACAGGAGTGCGTTTCTCAGCTCAGCAAGGGGAGACCTGCAGTTGCTGAAATTCCTGTGGAGCAGCACAGCCCTCTGCAGTTCCTGAGAGCACCGAGACGAACGTGGGGACCCCCTCGACACAAGCCCTGCTGCCTCTCAAGCAAGCGCAGGAGCAGGGCTGGGGCTGGTGGGTACCAGTCCCCGTGACCATGCCTTCCCCACATTCCTCTGCCTTCCCCATGCTCTCCTCTGTCACACAGAAAAGTATGGGGCGGGAGAACCTCTGAATCAGACCAGCATAAATCTGAAGACGACAGGACATTGATCTCAGCCCCATACTCTGGGTGCTGCTAAAACTTGGCTTCTTGTTTCATTGCGATTGCCCATGGCTATGTTGCGGGCCCCCTGCTCAGACACATACAAAGAGGCTTGGAGAAAGGTTAAATGCCGTTTTTCTACTGCGTGTTCTAGATTTTATTGAGAGTAGATTAAATCTAATTAAATTCACACATTAATCCAGTCAGATTAAATGGCACATTCTGCTTTGTGTCCGTAGCTTGGCCCAGAGGCCAGACTAAACATGGAAACACAGATGGCAGAACTGGTCCGGTCCTTCATGTCTAGACTCAGCCCTAAGCTGTTGATTAGATGCCAGAGATTGGATCCAGACAGTTTCATCAGTGTATTAAGGATTGTGCCCCAGCTCCAGGCCTGGTTCAGAGCAGAGCGTAGCAGTTATCCTAGCCCTGGAGGGTGCTGCTGCCCCAGGCACCCTCTCGTAAGCCCACAGGGCTGTTGGGAGAAGCTCAGGTCCCCATCTGACCTGGGGTTTCCTGTGGCTGCTGTCACTGGGTCTCACTCCAGCTCCTGCCGACAGCTACCATGTCTTCGAGGTACCCGAGTCCTTGGTGAGGCAGCCCACGCTCGTCCAAAACTTCTCCTGAGCTGGGCAGGGTGGGCTGTGACCGCGTGGCTAAATTGCATCCAAACCCATCCTGATGGAGCGACGGGCTGATGCAGCCTCATCCAAGGGTGTGTGTGGGATCCTGTGTTGGATGGGGTTTGCCTTCCAGGAAAGGACAATAAGAGCTGCAACTCAGCTTCTCTGGTGCTGTGGAAATTCACAGCAGAACCCCTCTTTTAAACTCATCTCTATGCAGCTAGTCTGGACTTGCATGGGAAGAAACCATGTGAAACCCTGGGAAGAAACCACCTGCCTCCTTGTGAGGACCTGTAAATCTCGCCCAGCAGAGCCAGAGTCATGTAGCTGCAAAGGATGCAAATAAACTCTGCTGTGTAATTAGCACCCTTTGTATGCCAGGGCAATCATACTCAACCCCACACACAACCAGGAGCCAGGTCTGCTTGCGCAGGGCTTAATGCAAAATACCCTCCCCAGGTGTAAAGCTGCACTCAAATCAGTATCACACAGTGGGAACATCACACACTATGCTCCCCCATAAAAGAGGAGTTGGCTTGCAATATGAAAGATCGGTTAAGCTGCAAGGACAAATATCCTTTTCTAAAAGCTACAGTCCATGCTGATAGGAGTGTTCCCTAGCAAATACCCTCAGCACGCTAAGGAATCAGTCTTATTTTATTACATTAAAGAATAAAACATCTACACAGCATTTTTCCTAGTGAGACTCTGAAATGACACTGATGCCTCTGTGAAGGTGGAGTACTTTCTCTCATCCCAAATTGTCTCTGGTAACCTGATCTTTGCATGCTGCACCATGCAGAAAAAGCACTAGTAGTGCGGGCTGAAGCATGGTATCACCGATCGCGTCGGCACCACTGGGGACTCCTTCCTTGAGCCAAGTGCCTTGCTGTTTGAAACCAGCCAAGCAGACACAGCTCTGTGCCTTGGAGGAGGCTGTATTGTTCAGGGGCTGGTGTGATTATCTCTGCAAGACATTTGAGGGGCATCACAGTGACAGCTGGAGCAGTTCCTCTTTTTCTAGGACAAGAGGTTTGGGAACTAGAGTCTGGGGCTGTGGAAAGGTTCTTTCTCTGTGGTGGCCTTGATGGCCTAAGGAGCCATCAGGAAATGCCACCAAGGGGACCTGAACACCAGAGGTGCTTAGAGATGCCCAGGTCAGGTGAGAAAAAGCAGTTTAAAGCCTGTGTGGAAATGCATTTCACCATCCCGGCGTTTAACATGTGCGCATACTCCCCAGTAGCAGAGCTGGTCTCATTTTTAGAGAGGCAGGTCAAAATGCACTGCAGAGCAGGCAGCAGGTAGGCAGACGCATCCTCCGGGTGAGGCTGGAGGCAGCATGCTGGGTGTAGACAGAGCCATCTCTGCAGTGGGGCAGCCCTGAGGTTTGCAGGTGTATTGGCACTCTCAGCAGCACTGCAGCCTCCACCCGAGTCAGTATCTAGCCCAGGCTTTAAAAGCAGCCTCATCTTGTTGTGCTCTTGCATAACAGTGAGATGGAAATCGCACAGGCCCAAATCATAGGAGTCCGTTTGAGCAAATGCTTGCACATGAAAGCTTCAGCTGGCTATAGAGCTCCATTCCCAGGAGCATAAGAAAACCACTTAGCCATTTAATCCTTCGAAGGCTTTGATCACCCTGATAAGGGAAGACAGGGCAGGACGGGGGAGATGGCTGCCATTCCCACCTGAGAGACTGCCACCTCTATGGGAAGGCTGCATACCACCATCCCAGAGAGCCCCACTAACACGTACCGCGCAGGCATGGGGGGCTCCGGAGTCTGCCCATTGCCCCTCCCCGGACTGCGCCACAGCCCCTCGATTTAAACCCTTAATGCTGGGGAGATTGTGCAATAGCTGCTTCAGGCTGAGAATGGATTATGCCCCTTTCAAAGGTATTTGGCACCGGGCTGCAGTGGGAGAGCCCGGTAAACTAGCCCAACCCCTCCTGTGAAAACACCTGCGGGCAATTCCTGCAGCTGGTGCCTAGCAACATGCTCTGAGCTGCTCTGACAGCAGCTAAAATTCAATGTTATTTCATCCCTCCTCCCCAGAAGAGCAGCTCTTGAGTCATCACCAGGGCAGAATGGGACGGGTCTCCCACTCGGCTTGCTAAAAATGAGTGGTATGCAAGGGGCTGCTCTTTGTGTCTTGAGCATGTGTGCTGCTACCAGCTAAAAAGGCATGTCCTCTCAGCATGTGGGACAGCTGCAGGTTCAGGAGATTTCGTAAATTGTTTTTTCCCCTCCTTCCCAATTTGCTTTCTGCTCCCAACAGCCTCTCTGCTTCCTGGGAGCTCTCTACTGGGAAGCCTGCAGGAGAACCAGGTTTGGATCCCTGCTGAGTCCCACCTTGGCTTTGCTTGGGCAAGCCCCAGGTTGTGCAAAGACACGCAGGTAGCTACAAGCTTGGGGTTGTGCTGGGCACTCTCTAGTGACACACGGCAACTTTTAGATCACCTTTGTGACAGATGAATCTAAGGGAGGTGCTCTTGGGGAATGGTGAACGTCAGAAAAAATGCATATGAAACCAAGCTTGCCTCTTTGTGGAGCTGAGATCCTTGCAGAGGTGGTGAGGCAAACACCAGCCAGCCTGGGCAGGACTAAGCAGCGTGTTTCTGCATGTGGGCAGGGCGCAGGGATTGGTGACGGGAAGAGGGAGTCAACGGGAGGATCCAGCGCAGAGAGGGCAGGGGCTCGGTGGGCAGCACAGCCTCCAGTCCCTGCTGGCACTGTGCAGAGGGAAGGAGGGCTCCAACTGGAAGAGGTGGGAAGCTGTGAGTAGGTGAAGCCTACGAGTAGGACCGTGGTGCCGCAGCCTGGGCGCTTCTCAGAGAAAAGTGAGACGAGGTGCCTTGCAGGGCTTTTCCAAACTCTCGGAGGGCACGTGTTTGCCTCTGGGAGCAAGCTGGAGATCCAGGCGGATTTCCCAGTGGGAGACTGTTTGGAAATCTCAGGCTTGCCCGAGTGATGCAGCTCCCTTGGTGGTGTCTGGGGGGAGGGCAGCTGACCACCGTCTGCCCTGGCTGTTCCCAGTGCCAGTGCTGGTTCACCACTGCAGGGCTGCACCCCTCCTCGCCTCCCCAGTCTTCTCTCTTGAGAAGCCCTGGGTGGCCCTAGGGACGGCAGCCAAGGGGTTGGAGGCACCTTATTGCTGCGGACGGTGGGGGCTGCCAGGAGAACCACCTTTATCTCATGGCTGCTTGTCCTCAGCTCCCAGCTGCCTGCAGTGCTGCGTAGCCTGGAGAGAAGACTGACGCCTTGTCACTAGCTTGGACTCTGCAGCCTGAAGCAGATGAGGAAAGACATTGGTAAGTGCAGTACCACCAACAGAGACCTCTCCAGCTCATCCCAGGACCCTCAGCCCTTCAGGATGGGGCGTTACTCTGTTCCCCAGCCCAGGAGTGGTGTTCAGCATGCTTCAGGTGGGTGTTTGGCTTACGGATTTGTCATCATGCCGGTCACCTTAAACAAAGCCAGCAGCATTGCACAGTTTAGCTGACAGGGATAGAGAAGCATTTTATACAGAAAGGCATAAAGAACCTGAGTCTGATCTGGCCTCTTCTAGTGTCCAGTGGGTGACTCTGCCTGCGTGGGTCTGGAACTGTTCTGTCTCCTGCCGTGGCATGCTGCCTGAAGGCCAGGAGACATTGTGGTGGATCTGTTTCCCTTCCAGCTGTGGGAGGGGACAACTTACCCAGCAGGGTGGCTGAGCAGCCTTTGCCTTGGGCAGAGATGGCTCATTGCGCTGATGACACTGGTTGTGTTGACTGGCCCAACATGGGCTGGGGACAAGCTTGGGACAGCAGTTTTTTAAACCAGCATGTCCAAATCCAGGAGAAGATGCTGTCTGTAGCGCAGAACTGTGCCTTTGCTGGCTGAGGGGACTACTGGCCCAACCTGCACTTGCGAGTTAGACGTGTGCTCCTGCTCCTGCGGTCCCTTTCCACCACAGCCTGCCAGTGGTTTGCACAGTTGCTCCCACGCTCCTTTCAGGCCAAATCCACAGCTAGCTTAAGCAGTTTCAGTGCTAACTCCTTGCATAGCCTGGCTCAGAGGAAAGTGGTGTGGAGCTGGGAGTGTGGTGGAGACGGGGCCCTTTGCAGCCAGCGGATGACATGTTGACAGTAAAATCCTCAGCTCAGAAAATGTCTCCTTCCTTCCTGCAAACGTGAAAGGACAGAATTAAAGTTGAGCTTTCTGACCTCCAAGTTCTTGACTTCTGTTCTCACGTTACAGCAGCAGCAAATCCTGTTGCATGGAGCAGAAATCTATCTGTCTGTATATGCGCTATTTCAAACTTCTCCGCGTAAACTGTTCCAGACTTGATCAGAAACCAAGCCTGTTTACTAACAACAGAACTGGGAAACTTCTTTAGTATCGTGGTTTTTTTTTCCCAGTTTAGTTTTCTTACTGAGCTGCTGAAGCTTAAGTCTGTTAGTTAACAGTGTTTCTGGCTTTCGATGTGTTTTACTTCAAAGTATTTTCCTTTGCATCTCTGAAATACCTCTGTATGCAGAGTGTGCTCTGCCTTCTTTCTGATGTCAGGAAAGGTTTTCCTCTTGACTTACTTGGGATGAGATTAGGACAGGCAATGGCACACTCATTTTCCCCAAATAAGTAGAGGGTGTTAAACTGCAAAAGGCCAATGGCAATGTTTTTTCCTAGCATGCATACCAAGACTTCTGCACAAAGGGGTTGAATCTGGCTTCCATTTATGCTGATGTAAATCTAGAATAATAAAGTTCTTGACAGTTTTACAGCATTGCATATTTTATTATTCCAAGTGGCATAACTAGAATTGAATATGTATTAGTTTGATCATTGCATCCCTCTGCAGTTCTCATTTGCTGTGGTTACAGCACCTTTTAGACATTTTAATGTCTTTTTGATGTGTTTTAGACATTAAACTCTCCGAGGCAAGGACTGCCACTGTAAGCACAGCACCAAGTTTAATGGACCCCAATGTCAGGAAGACCCTTCTGTGCTACCTCAGTAGTAAAGGACTGAAAGTGGGGTTTCGAGAAGGTTTCTAAAGCATTTCCAAGTGCCACGACAGCCTGTTGGTTTTTGCTTTCAAGATCTCTTCCGAGCTTTCCCTCCACCTCTGTTTAGACAGAGCCAAACTCTGCTTGTTTTTTAGATTGCTGTCACTCAAAAAGTTGCAGCTCCAGGACCAAGTAAGTTAGCATAGCTCAAGACTTTGAGAAAATTGGTTTCTACAGAGAGCATTACCATGGTGAGGTGGCTTTTTGCAAAGCTGTTGCCCACTTCACATGCTGATTTATCGAATATGTTGTATTGACAAGGTCACACCGATCAACTTGATTGTGAAGGTTTACGTAACCTTTGGCAATAGGAAGCCTTACAGACCTAAAACCTTTGTGCAGTAAAGGCAGCTAGCTTTAAGAGTTGGCCTTTTAAAACGACGCAGGAAGGTCAGTTTGGGTTTAGAGGAACAAGACTCTTGCAAAACCCAGTAACAGCAGGAATGTTTGGTCCCCTGGGGACATGTGTGGCTTGTTCTGATTTACAGCCGTCCTTTTGTGTGTTTCCAGCCCAAAAGCAGCAGCAGTGCCACAGCGAGCGAGACCTCAAGAGCGAGGAGCTGGCGTTACTGCCAGAAACACAGAGCGCTTGGGTTGCTTTCCCGGCTGTCCTCGTGGCCCAAGAGGCGGAAAAGGAGAAGCGAGGGCCCGGCTGGACAGCGGCGCGGCGCAGATAGAGATGGACGCCATCAGTGAGCCTTCAGTGATGGGCCTGGTGGCATGCGGGCGGCAGGCTGTGTTTTCTACCTGAGCGAGCTGTGCTGGGAGCAGCGGGCCGATGACTGGGAGCGGCGGGCCGATGAGGAGCAAGGGATCCCCGAGGAACACTCGCCCTGAGGTGTTTCCCGCAGCCCTCGGGGCCTCCTCACCTGCCGCGCCACCTTTCATCCCTTTGCCCGAAACACGCCGCTGCCCTCCAAGCCCCTCGACGTCCCTGCCGCCCAACAGCGCTGGAGCCCTGCGCCCTCCGCGTTTTACTCGACGGCGGGGCGCAGGGCCGTGAGGGGGGCTCTCTGTACGTGTTTGCGTGTCTCTCCCGCAGCAGCGAGAGGGCCTCCCCCCGCCTCCCGCGCCGCCTGGGGCTTCGCCGATCCCCGCAGGCGGAGGGGAGGCTCCCTCCCGGCGCAGGGGCACTCCCGTCTCCTTTCCCCGGGGCCGCGGCCCCCATCGCCCCGGCACCGGGCGGGGAGGCGGGCGCGGGCCGAGAGCGACGGCGCATGCGCCGCCCTGGGATGGAGGAGGAGGGGCGAGGGGCGGGTGGCGGGCCGCGCGTGCGCCGCTCCTCCCCCTCCCTGGGCGGGCAGCCGGGGGCGCTAGGACCCGCCCTGCCCGCGCGCTGCCGCCGGCGGGCGATAAAGGTCTCGCGGCGGAGCTCTGACGTCACGGCGAGTTAATTTTAAACCCGGACAAGATGGCGGAAAGGGACGCGGCGCGGCGCGCGGGTCCGGCCCGCCAACGGCCCGACCCGGCAGGTAACGCGGTTCCTTCCCCCACCTCCAACCCTCCCTCCGCGCCCCGGGCGGGCGGCGGCGGCGGGCCGGCGGCGGCGGGGCTGCCCGCGGGAGGCGCGGGGCTGGGCGGCTGGAGTTGGCGGCGGGCGGCGCCGGGGGAGGCCCCGCTGTCTCTCCCCCCCCCCCCCCCAAAATGGCGGGGGCGGCCGCCCGCCCCGACGCCCCGCTCTCGAGGGGCGGCTGGGGGAAGCCGGCGCGGCGGCCCCGCCGGTCGCTCCCGCGCGGGGTCGCCCCGCTCTCCCTTGCGCGGCCGGGGGCCTCCCGCTGTGCGGACGGCGGCCCGTACCGGAGCGAGGGCGGCCGTCGGCGCGGGCCGGGGGCCGGTGCCCTTTACTCCCCGCCGGTGCGTACACCGCGGGGGGCCGCGGGCCGGCGTGCGGCTGGGGCCGCCCGGCGCCGGGCTGGCACGCCGCCGGGGCCGGGGTGAGGCAGCCCGGAGGGCGCCTGCTTCCTCGGAGCCGCGTCCACCTGCGGAGGGGGCAGCACCGGGCAGCGCGGGGAAGGAGGCGGCTGATTCTTCCCCCCCCACACACACCCCCGGAGCCGGTGCGGTCCACCGTCAGTGCTGTTCCTGCCTGTGATCTATCCTCTGGTGGTGATGGGACATGGCTGTGGCTCGGTGGTGAGCCTCGGCTGTGCTGGAGTATGCGCAGTATGTTTTCTTTAATGTGTTTTTATTCTCAAGAATAGCTTAAAAGCTGAGAGCTTGTAACCCTCTCCCTGCCATGCTCCGTGTGAGGGTGGACCTGGGGCTTGCGAGGACTGTACTGACTTGGACGCGAAGTTGAATTGTGTGAGGTTTTTAGCACTGCGTTAGAACACTGAACTATTTTAACGTCTTTGTTGTATAACTCTCACTTAATTTGAAAGCAGAAGGATTGGACTGGGCACAATTAAACAAAATCTAGCAGATGCCATGTGCCACTATTGGTTTCAATCGCCTCATTTGCAAGCCGGCTAGAGACTGGGAAATCTAACCGGGCTATAAACTGGCAGGTGCGGAGTGGCTACTCCGCTGACTCTTTATAGGGAGGAAAAGGCAGTGCTTCTGAGCATGTGGAAATGTTTGATTGTGTTTGGCAGCATTGCAATTTTAATAATTTAAAGAGTCTAGAGATTGAATTGAGGATACGATACTGCTTTACTGTGTGAGTACTGGTTCTCCCCCACCAGCACTGCTGAATTTTCTTTGACGGTTCTCTGTGTTTTCATCACTATGGATTTTAATAATCTCAAAGTATCAGAGTATTGCATAACTGTCTCAGGGTCATAAAAGTGCCAGCACACCTGTAATAAACGGCCTTTGAGGTAGCTGCGCCTGCTTCCACCACTAATGATGGTACATGTCACTGTTAAGTTGCTTGTGTACTTTAGGCATGGGACGACTTAACTGATAGGGTCTGCATGTACAGCTATGGATGATCTGTGCCTGCCTGCAGAAGAACTTTCTGTACAATGAAATAAAGCGGAGTGGTAGATGGGAATAGTTACAAGAAGAGAAATTAACAGGAAAGGCCTATAACTCCTCCTGTACCATTACTAAGTGTTGCTTAACAGCTATTACGTTCTAGCTTACCCTAAAGTCACTAATGATGTTACAGTTCCTCCTCAAATAATAGCAGTAGTTCTGTGGTGTTTCAACTAGAATTCTTTTGGAAGCAGGGAGTGGGGTTGAGGAAGGCTCTATTACTTTCTTTTCACGTTTACCTGCCTGCAACTCAAAGACATTTCTGAAACAGTTCTAGCACAGAACAGTTTTAATTGAACTATCATAAAAGCATTCCTTTAAATAACAACAGTCTTTCCTAGTTTAGGAGGCCAAGCAGCTCTTCTTCATCTTGGATGGACAGGAATGCTTGAGCCAGGTCTTGCAGGAGTGCTGATACTTCTCAGGTACCTTGTGCCTTGTGCAGTCCCTGTGTTTTGGTTAAATATCAGTGATTAATGTTTGCTTACTGACTGTACTAATAAACTACTACTGACTGGAGCAAAATACTTGTGATGGATGAGGGATTGTTTTCTCTTCTTGTCCTAATAAGAATAGGGACGCTGCCTCAAGCTGTCTAGACTGGATAAGAGCGGGTCTGTTGGAGAGGAGGAGGGCTGGGGATTTTCCCCCAATGTAGTAGAAGAGCACTTATCACATCCTCTCTGACTTCTGAGTTTTGCCCAGCTGCAAAAAACAGATGTAATACACGGATGGAAATGCAGGTAGATTAAATTCTGTGTTGTTCTTGCTTTGGTAGTGAACTGCAGCGGTGTTAGTCTCCAGCGCAAGCTGGATCACACGTTTCACTTCAGCACTATGATAAAAATAGTTTTAACTTTGTGCCGGTTGCTAGTAGTCTGTTGTACATCTTAGCACAGTCTGTAAAAGTTTCTAACTGTTCCAAGGACATTCATAAGGAAAACTGCCAAGGTTCACTTAAATCTAACTTTTCTATGTAAGGTGAAGTTTGAAGTTGCTTGTTACTGCACTGCAGTCATGAACAGGCCCTGTCATGGGGATGATTTTTGATATCGTGGCATGGCAGTCTTTGAATGGGAAGTTTTAAACTTTAAAATCAGGCTGAATTGTTTCCTTGTTTTTACTGTTGCTGCATGCTGTGCCTACAATGTGATCCGCAAGCTGCCAGTTTGAGTGCAGTTTTCCAGCTTCCTGCTAAATCCTGCATTAACTTCTCAAACTTACTATACCAATCATTAGTATTTTAAGGTTTTGTCTTTAATCTCGACTACTTCAGGTGAGCAAGGCACAAAAATATTTTCTAAGCTTCTGCATAGGCAGTCCTGCTATATTTGTCGTTTGTAAACAACTGGAAGTTTTCAGAAGTACTTACATACTTAAGACTTTACTCTTACTGGAGAACAGCTGGGTCTCTTTCTCAAAACATTTTCAGCAACTTGAACTTCTTAAGATGTCCTGGAGGAAAGATGGAAGTAGCTTTCCTTGTTTTTGGAAGGTTGTTCGTGACATGAAGAACATTATTTTATCCTATAGCTGATTTTGAGGTCATAGTGCTGTGTAGGGAGTTGAGTTGATTTACAGGAATACAATTTGTGAGGTTGGGATTTGTATCTGAAATGCCAGAGCAACAGATGAGCAAGTTTGAAATATATGTGAAAACATTGCTCAGATTGATGCTTGCTATTTCAGTTAGCTGCAAAGATATGACTGACATGAAATGAGTGATGTCTATTAGGACAAGGATTATAATCAAGTCATTTCTAGCAGCAAATTATTACGTAATAGGGACTAATGTGAGAGCAGCAACTTGTCTGACCTTTAACTTCTCTTTATTTTTGAAAAAAATTAATATATTTTGTGTAGTGTTCATTTCTGGGATAGCAAGATTTTATGTGCTTGCTAAGCATGCTTTTTTGAAACGCATGGAATATAAAAATTGGAGGAATTCAGAAGGCATTTAAATTCAGAAGTTGATCTTCTGCCCATTTAAGAAACCTGGAATGAAATCTGAGGAATTTGAAGATCTGTCTTTCCGCCCCCACTGTTAATTCTTATTTGACTGAATTTATCTCCTACAGAATACATTGTATTCTGTAGCTGTACAAATGAGTTACTGGGAGATGATCTAGGGTATAAATTAGTGCTAGGCAAGTAACTGCCTGTTGGTGTTTAACTGGAGTTCTCACTGCAGCAAAGCAAGGAGCTTACCCTCCCTGTTTGGGAGGGAGCATACATGCATCATTATAGTGCCATAGCTGGTAAATTCACTTAATGAATTACCTCCATAGCAGGTTGTTCATGCACTTAGATATCCTAAAGCTCTCTAGTTCGTTTGCCTGGAGTCTATCACTGAGAATTCCAGCTGCTTCATGGCGACATTTCTCCTTGAGGTAACAAGACTAGTTTGTATCTCATTCTATTGTGAGAACAGATCTTTGTGCTCAATATGATCTGTGAAGCTAAATAAGTCTCTTCTCCCTTTCCCGTTAACTAAACAGAAAAAATAGCTATGCTGATTTTATAATGGTTAGTAGCTGGCTTCTCTTTAAGGTTGGAAAAACTTCAAGCAGAATGTTTAGTACCAAAGATGGCATCACTGAGCCATACATCATCCAAGGCAGTCTGAGAAAAGTTACCTGAGTGAATGCAGGTAAGCTGGGTATGGAAATTCCTGTTTGATGCCAGCTTGATGAATTCATGAGCAGGGCTAACAGGAAATCAAATATAATGTGAAAGAGAAGTCCATTTGGGCCTCTGCAGAAATGATTTATGAAAGACCAGCTTCTTTTAAAAGAATCACCCTGCTCTTCTGTATCCTGGAGGAATAGATAAGAGATCTGTCAAAGCTGTAAGACTGCACAAAGTGCCTTTTGGGAAAGGACTCAGCTTACAGCTTGGTTACTGGGCCTCTACTTACGGCTTGTGTACGTTGTGAGGGATATTCTGATATGCTTTTGCCAGGAGGGGAGATGTCTCATCTAATTTTTTTTTTCTTGTTCTAGATTTATTTCCAGCTTTATTTTCGGTGCAGACAGTGAGCAAATGACTGATTGCATTTTCAGCCCTACATACCAGTGATTTCTACATGGCAAGGTGGGGTTTGTGTGCTACTGCAAGTCTTGGCAGGTTTCTCTTAAAAGACTGGAATGGAAGCCAAAACCTGGAAGGCAGTGGAGTTGAAGACTTGAACTAATAAAAGGTTGTACAGGTTACAGACATGGAGTATGGAATGTAATTTCCAGTAAATTGGTATTTAAGAGTAGAACTTAATTTACTCTTATGCAGTTGTCGCTTAAGTGAGATCAGAATCAGGTTCCGATCTGTAGCTAGTGTCAAATCATAATACATTTTTTCATTTTTTTTCACCATTACCTTAGAGATAGTCATGTTGAATTTACAAGTTTTTGTTGGTCTCAGTAAAATATTTGAAGTATATTTTGAGCAATGTGTTGTGTAATGATTCCAGGACAATAAGGTTGTTTGTTCGTTTTTTTTGTTGTTGTTGTTGTTTTTTAACTTGGATTGGAAATCATAGAAATCTGTTGGAGAACATGTGTCAACTGCTTGTACTGACGTGTTATGACTACTTCTTGTATGTTGTGCTTACTTGGAAAATTTGTTCTCACCTCATCTTCTCAAACAGGGTGGTACTACTGAGTGGAAGAATAAGTGCAGTTATTTTAACTGTCTCTGTAAGCTCAATCCTATGATACTACTGCCTGCAAACTTGCATGCTATGTCTTATTCCCCTCCCCTCCTCAACCCCTTCTGCAGTTTCAGCTCCTCAGGTAAATATAAGAGAGGATCTTCTGGCTTTTAGTTACGGCTGTTCATTTATTTTGGTCTGTGTAGTGTGATCTACTTGGGAAACCTTAAACAACTGGGAAATGAAAAGTACCATCTGTCAATCCTCTGCCTAATATGGAAGTAGTCACAGTACTGATTTCAGGGGAGGAGCAGTCACTTGAAGTGCATGAACTGCTAGGCATGGAGGCAGAAGCTTGGCTTCCTTTAATGTGTTGCTTAGACATAGAATAGTAGTGAAAATGACTGCTGTAGAAGATTAGGTTAAGGTTCTTGATACAGCCAAATCACTTTCTTAAAACAAGAAGTTATCTTGCTTTTAAGAGAAATAATTTCTTAAATACTTTGTAATTCTGAACTAATACTAAGGAATTGTTCTTGTTAATGACAGCAGTGTGATTCTAAACAGGGCTTTAAAGCTGCCCTCAAGACAGGTGTCACTTATCTTCCAAGCAACAAAGTCTTAAGCTTGTCATGGGGATAAAGGAGGGAATGCAGTACAAAATACTTAAAAGGAAATCTTTCTAAATGCTAGTATGTCAGACTTCTTAGTACAGAAATTGTTTGGAAAAGTGCAGTAAGTAATGCTTATGGGGACTGGGGCACAGAACTGGGGTATTTTCTAGAGCTAACGGTACTGTAGAAGTAAGCAGCTACTGAAAACTTAGCACATGTTTTGCTCAGATTTAAAAGGCAAAAAAAATTCTTTCAAAATAAAATAATGGTGGTAGGAGCATTAAGAAATGCAACTTCTGCTATTAAGCTTAATTTTTTCAATGGAAAAACAAACACGCTATCTTTTATGAACACTTAGCAGATGCGATTAAATACTTCTGGAACCTTCAGATGCTACTAGGAATCCTGCTTGTTTGAGGAGACCCTTAAAATGCAATCTGGTGCTTTTGAAAGAGGTTGGAATTTGGCTTGTGATAGACTGAATGTTATTCTTAGAGTCTCAGTCCAAGTACTTTGAGTTGCAGACGTATCACTGTTTCATTAATCAAATATCAAACCGAGCTGTTCTGTAGTCTAAGCTGTTGACTTATTTCTGTAGTGCATTAGAACTGACTAGATTAAGCTTTTGTAAGCTTTAAAGAGCAGCACACTGCTATCTATATCTGGGTTCATCTTCTAAACCTAGGCTTCTCTCCCCAGTGTTTGTCCTCTATATGCTGTAAGGAAAGATTTCATGGATCCACTGAATGAGGACAATAAATATGATCTACAAAGGCTAAACTGTTGGTTAGAGGGGGGTGTTAAACACACAGTCTTCAGACGGTTGTATTTCCTTCTTCCTTCTCCACCCAAGTGAAAGATGGATATTAAACCATTTGTGGTATCGACATATGGTATGTTGTCCTGTCCTATAGAAAAGCAGTTAGATTGGCTAGATGTATTCGGACTAGTCCGAGCACTTGATGTAAAGAAAAGTAGTAACCAACTCCCCTTCTGTGTTTGTTACTTTCAGGAGGATGATGTGGCTTGCCTTACCTCTGGGATTACTCTCTTCTTTTTCCCCTCAATGCTATACTCGCCACTAGGCTTGACTGGCCAGCAGTCATTAGCGTATGTACACAAAACAATGGCATTTGCTGTCCCAGGAAAATGCCATTTAAAAACCAAGAATGCTCCTGTTGTTAAGACTCTTGTTTTGCTAGCAGTGGCTGAGGTTTCTGTGGTAACAAGTGTCATGAATGATGTTAAAGAAGCTTAGGTAAGAAGGTAAGTCTTGAGCCCTTTGAACTGATATGAAGGCGCTTGTTGCATGGAACTGAGCTACTAAAGTGTAAGTGTTTTACAGCGTCCTTGTGACAACGTAACTGGTGATTTTGAAATCAAAATTCTTCTAATCTGCTCTTTAGTAGAGACAGCTCTTAGCAGGTACAGTATAATCAGTAGAAACGTTGAAGGGAATGCTCCTCTAGTGCAGGAAGGACTATGCCAAGCTCAAGGTCTTCCCACCAGTTAAAGCATCCTAGCCTATGTTATTGACAAAACTGAAATAAGTGTTAACCTCCATTTGCAAAGGAAGGAAACCTTGTTGTTAAGTTAAGGTTAATAAATGTTTTGGCTAGCCCAGCCTAAATCTGAACTCTTTCACATCTAGACAAATCCTTGGCAACACACAGTCCGATCCAGTTACAGCCCAGTTGTCTACCCATCTTTGCAGTGTTATCACATATCACTAAGTCAGTCTCTGCATGAACACACTTCTTAACTGTACTTGTGAGTTCTGAGAGTCTGGAGAAGTTTTCCAGCCTAACTAGGTTATAGTCACAAAGCTGAACTTTTCCTTTGGCACCTGTGCCCAGTCAAGCAGCTTGTGCCTCCCCCTCAGTTGTGCTGGTGCAGGTGTTTCAGGGGCTGTAGAGTGCACAGCACATCACCTTGTGTGTGTTTGTTCAAGATAAGGTGGTTCCTGGACCTAGGACAGTGGTGCCAACCCAGAGTAGTGTAGTGCCTGTGGTGTTCAACAGCACAGCTGAACTGACCGTATGCCCTGCAGGTGAAGCTGCGTAGCTCTGCTTTTTGTTTGTCTTCAGCTCTAGTGCTCATGGGACTCTTAATGAGGTGATACAGTTTGTAGAAAACTGTTCATATTGGATTGCTTTTTCTGCTGGTTTGGTTTGTTTAGCTGACTTGACTCTTGGCAGTGTTGGGTATGTGGCAAAATTAGCAGGGAAGGCGGTGTCGTACTGTGTGGTGCTGGAAATGGGAAAGAGTGGGAGAGCCCTTGTGTGAGTGGGTGGTTAAGACTCAGCTGTGCTACTGAAATGGGCTTGAAGAGGCAACAGGCGAGAGGAGGAGGCAGTTACTGGTGCTGTCCTGTTGGCAGAATAAATGTACTTTGAGCTGTTGCCTTAGCAAGGGACTTCTGTGTAGCAACAGCAATGATGGCTGGCAGAGGCTCAGGAATTGTGGAGAGTAGGTGCGGGGCTCTGAAGTATATGAATCTGGTTAGGTGCTGTATCATTTATTATGGGTTAATTGCAGGGAAAGTGATATGGCAGCCCAGGCCTCTTTCTCTACCTGCTTAGCAGCAGGGACTGTGATGGAAACTACTTTTGCTGTGTGAGAAAAATACCTTCCTCCAGTGGAGATAAAGTGAACACATGCAAAATGAGATCTGTTTTGCTGGTTTCAGTTCTCCTGAAATGTGACTTGTGTGGGGCTTTTTTCCTGTTCTGATTTACATTCTTGATCTGGGCATTAATTGTGTTGGCACATGTTGCGTTTCCCCCAGAAACACTTCCCTTTCATCTGGTGGGTGTGTTAGTGACACTACCAGGTTAAGAACAGTTGAGAAGGGAGAGAAGGAGGAATTTAAATACCCCATGAAGGTGTCTGAATGTAGTTACTGTATCAGTTTTGCTAGCTACTTCATCTAGAGAAGGCAGTTTCTTAAGGCAAACCCAGTCTCTCTGCGTGTCCTGCTTGTTATTTCTTGAAATGAAATGTAGAACACTTTATTGAAACAGAATTACAGAGTTCAGTGCTGGAAAAGGCTGGATGGGAGGCTCTCTTAGCTACAGGAACTTAAAGGGAGGTGGGAAGCTGAGTGTAAACTGGATATTGGGCTGGAAGATCACTTTTGCTTAGAAGCTTCAGATTGTTAGAAGTGTGGTTTGATCAAAAAGCAAAAATTAAAGCCTCTTTGGCTTGCTCTGATTCCTTAAACCTGTTGGTGTTCCTGACTGACAGCTTGTTTATCCTGGAAATGAGTATGAAAACTGGCCCTTCGGCATACCTCCCTGTACAGCAAAAGTGAGCACTTGCTTTGCTTGCTGCTGGGCACTTCTGTGGCTGTGGTAGAGATGCAGCTGGGTGACTAAACCTATTCTTGCTGCTAATCTAAAGATCAAACATGGGGTGATTGCAGTTGGCAGGTCTCACCTTACTCTTTTCACCCTATCCTTCTTGATCAAAATCTTGGTTTGGGTTAGCTGATTGTTGTTTAAATTGTCAGCTGCTGACATGAGGAATACGTGCAAGGTACATAAAATGTAGTTATGGCCTAAACCAATTAGAAAATACTGACTGAATCTTCCTGGGTGAGCAAAAACCTTAAATAAAATCACTCTGAAATACAAGCAGAAGTTTGCCTAATTTAAATCTGTGTGGCCTGTAAGGATCCAGTTAGCCTGCAGTGTTCACAAAGAGCTTTCACTTGCTGTTTCCAGAGTCCATGGTGAGCTAGGGCATTGTCAGATCTGGTGGGTTCTCATTCCCATTCTCAAGAACCTGGGGGGCAGGTAAGGAAGGGGAGAAAAGGTGAGAAAGAGGCCTTTTAGTGCTTTCATCTGCCTTAGTGTTCTAAAGCAGCATTCTTTGAGGGGGCTGGAAAAGTACTGCTAAACCTTACTGTGGGTAGAGATCCTGTTAGGTCCTTCAGTGACTGTGCTAATAATAGCTGTGGTTTTTAGGCAGAGTGGAAGAAGGATGAGAAGCATGCTTTGTCGCTATCCCTACCCTCCAAGTTTTTCCTTGTAGCTATGGAGAAACATCTTTCTTACTAAGTTCATGATGTGCTTTCAGAAAAGCAATCCTTTTACATATATTTTTTTTTTTTTTTTTATTACTTAGTAGGTTGTGTCAGGGTTTGTGCTGCTTCTGTCTAAGCCTCTGCTTATTGGTGTTCTCTTACTTGTATGCATTTGCTGAAAATAGCTGAATTTGAGGGTTGACTTTTTTGCTGCACCTCTTCATTACAATGAAGTCTCCCTCTAGCTTTTCTGTCCCCTTAAATGGAGAATGCAGAATGCCAGCTTATCACTATTTTGCATAGCTATGGGAGAGCTGTCTGCTCCTGCGTGCATGCAGACCATTCAACAGAGAAGCAATTTAAAGCACTTAGGAGTAGACAGGCCTATTGTTTGGTTAGTTATGGTGCTTCATAGGTATCTAGGTCATCAGAATATCTTCTTTTTCCCCTTCCTTGGCAGAACTGTAGCTTCGGGTACTTCTCGCTTCTGCTCACAGTTTATGTAACAGTTCTAGATCTGTCCCTTAACATCCCATTGCCCTGAAGGAGCAGAGAGAGTTAAATGCGTCTTCCCCCCTCCCCATTTCCTCTGTCAGTCTTATTGGATATCCAAACAAGTCTTTGGAACCGAGCTCATCAGTCCTATTTATAGCTGAAATATTCAAAACATTTAATTATTTCTGGCCTTAAAATGAGCTACTTGGCAGTATTTGCTAGTCAGCAATAGGAAGGCAGTGATGCATTAAGGTCTGTGGCAGTCCCTAGCTTTCATGTGGGTCTTGCCGTGAGTTTACTGCATGGAGTAGGACTGCTGGAGAAAGGGGAGGACAATTTTGTGACTTAAATCTAGTGATTTTTTTTTTTCTAGTAGGTGTGCCAGATTTATTACCTTGTCCAAATAAGGTTTGAAGGTTAACCTATTTTCTACACTCTGGAACTCAGTTCGCACATGCCTACACTCTCCTCAGTTCACTACACCAAAACAAGAAACATTTAAACAGTTTGTCTCCTTTCTCTCTAAGGAAATTTTCCTAGGTGAAGCTCTTGAGAGAATGCATTACATTTAAATGTGGTGCAGCAGTTTCCTCATGATAACTTATTTTAAGCTTTTGATTCAAGCTGTGAACTCCCTCAGGCTGTGGAGGTAGAACGAGATTTCAAGCCAGATGGTTTGAGGCTGGTGTAGCTCACTTAGCTTGCTTTACCATTCAGGTGTGTGTGGGAACCTATCATGCATCTGTATTGAGCTACGAGTGGGAGATTTAAGATCATTTTTGCGTGGACACAGATGTGTGGTGTCTGTAGAACACCAGGAAAAAGAGTTCAGGGATGCTGAGAGCTGAAGTATCTAGGTGTAGTGGAAGTTTTAATTCAAAGTTGAACTTCTAGTAAAGTGCAGGTTTCTATACAAACAAGATACTAAGACTACCAGCTTGAAGATGTACAGAGTGAAGTCTTTGTAACTCCTTGTGACAGAGCAAATGGAAGGAGTACTGATGACAGCTATCAACACTAATGAAAGTGACTTCTTTAGACTTTGTTCATAATCCAAGTCTTAAGCCACTAAAAAGCAAATAGGATTTAAATTTAATGTTGTGCTGCATCTGTGTGCAGTTGTCTGTGTCTAACCCACTGTCCAGAGAAGCAATTACTAGTTGTCATTCAGTGCTTGTTGATCAAAAACCTATAATGCATCTAAAACCAACTGAGTTCAGCAATTAGTGTGCGCTTTTTTTGTTGTGAAAGAATGTGAATGATGTGTTTAATGAGCTCAAGCTGTATTTGGATTGAAACTTAAAGGTAGTTATGTTGGTACTTTATTTCAATTAATGTGCTTAAAGGGAGGAACTTGCAACTAAAGCAGGGTGTCTCTTATTTTCATAGCATGCAGGTTGAGCTGACTGTTCTCACTCCCATGTTGTTACACTACAGGACAAATAGGTTATCAGCTGCTAGCTGTGTACTTAGGGGAAGCAGGAATTAGCTTTTCATTTTACCTTATACTTTAGGAAACAGGTAATTCAGTTGAGTTTGTTCAGTTGAAATATTGTCTGTACATACACAAGACACTACTGTTCTCAAAATCTGGCTTAGCATTTCAACAAATGGTGTTTGTTCTGGACACTTAGCTGATGAGTGTCAATAGTAGTTCTGCTGTAGTTGTTGCTGAGTGGAGTGAAGAGCTTATAAGGAAACTGGATGGTAGTACCTTCTCTTGGCTATATTTGCTTCCATTCAAGTCTGCTTCTGTGTCTTGCTGTACAGTATTGCTTCTCTTGTATCTCCTGTTTGACCGGGGTTAGGAAGTGATTATGCACAGTCAGAACTGTGCGTTAGCTCACGTGCTCTAATTGAATGAAGACTTGGGTTGGAAGAAGCCAAAATGGAGTAGGGACTGATGAGCGAACAGCTATAGTAATGGGCCTGAATGGATGGCAGAACTCAGGAGCAAGTCCAGTTGATCTTTTTGCATCAGCTCCAGCCAGAGTGGTAGATAGGGGCGTAGTCTGGAGTATGTTACTTAAGTAGTAGACAAGCTTCAAAGGTCAGATGACCATCTTGAAAAAAGAAAAATGTAGCTATGGCTTTCTGGGCCTGCAACACTGCGCTACAAGCTCTAGTGCCATATGCTTTGACACATTAGAGCTTTTCTGTATGTACTAAAAGCCTGAGGTCCAGTCTTCTGTGCACGTGGGGATTTCCAACAGTGTTGAGACCAGCCCTGTGAGCGAGTTGGATGAATCTACCAGCCTGTCTTTAGTACTCTAGCAGGAGGCAGCATTCCCTGGCTGTTTTGCATGCAGTGCAAGGAGCTATCAGCTGTGCTTCTGAAACAACTGCTCTCTGAGTTTGAATATATGGGGTGGATGTACTGGGTCTGTAACCTCATTACTGGGATGGAACTGGAATTCTCGAAGTATTAAGAGACAGGATAAAAATCAAACAACAAAAAAAACCCCAAAACAACAAAAGTCTATTGCTTTGGTTGCCTCTGTAGCAGTACTGAATGTGTTGTCATGGAGACCTATATAGGGAGGCTGCCATGAGCTTTGCAAGTCCAAATTACTGTCCAGTTGGCTAGAAACACGTGAGTGTAGGGGTAGTCATTCTGTGAACCCCACCTGTTCTGAAGTTAGTCCTCATCTTTTCCTGTACTTGATTTGCTGGGACTGGACTATTACAAGAACCTAGAGCAGTTTGTGGTCCTTAGACTGGGCTTTAGGACAAATCCACTTACATTCTGAGTTTCAAGTAGTACACTATGACCATGCTGGGGCAGGTGAGTAAAGGGAGGGGTGGGGAGAATTAAGGAGTAAGGCTTCATGTGCTGAATTTCATTAACTCCTGGCCTGACTTGACATGACAGTGCTATCAGCACACTTATTTTATGAACTACTTACGTAACTTACTACAATGCTTCTGCAGCTTTTGCAGAAAACTGGACTGTGAAGTGGGACTTCTTGTCCTGGCAATTTTTTTGAGAGACTGCTCTGAAAGTAGTTCTTGGAAGTGGAATGTGATCCTTCTGCCCAGGATGCCGAAGCCTTCTAGAAAGGCTTTCAAAGTACTCCAGTGCTGCCTGCGACATTGACTAGCCAGAGTAACAGGGTAAGCAGCCAGAAGGTTGTATGAAGGACCAAAAAGGTTGTGATATCTGCCTACGCACATGTGACAGGTTAGCATATGCTGATTATGCTGCTGGGATGAGCAGTAGCACTTGTTCTACAGTTAACATGCTTAACTTGTGCAATGTCTGTCCTGGTAATTGCTAACTAGTTCACAATCCCTTGAAGGGAAGGGTGTTCTCAGCAACTTGAGCATGAAGTTATCAAACCAGCTCTTCTGGATGGATCAAGTTTCCTTTACAGCTGTCAACACTGTAGCTCTCCACCATCTTAAGTGCTTGATTCATGGCAATGATGGTCTTTTCTGTAGGTAGGTTGGGAGCTTTCGGATACAGCAGGCTGGATAGTAAAAAAAAAAACAAAACAAAACAAAAAAAAGCAAACCACAAAAAACCCCAACAAACCAACCTGACCCAAAACAGACAAAAAGTCCAACTTGATGCTCTGGACTTGACTTTGCAGTTCCTGCGGGTAAGTGAAATCTAATAGGAATTGAGTAGGGCCTAAGATGAATCTTCTCTCCTGTCCCCTCTTAGCTGAGCGAGCTCCAGGGGTGCAGAATACTGTTAACAAGATGTTGTGAGCTTTTAACGGGCATATTGTGTGTAAGCTCTTGATAGTGCTATCTACTTGTGATAGAGAGGATCTGCTTGTTTAGAAATAACTAATGATAAAAGACCACTCGTTTGTTTGGAAAGCTGCTTGGCTTGAAGAGGCATTGGGTGGCTATCTGCGCTGGCAGAAGGATGCTGCTACAGCTTGTGCTTTGAGGTCTGCTAAGGTTCTGATGACTTCCAGGTAGGAAAAGATGGTTAATGTCAGGCTCCAAGTGAATGAAGAGAAGTTGCAGATTTTGCTTCAGACTATTTTTACAATCTACCTTAGTTTACAAAACTGATACTTTACTGCAGCTGAAGTCAAGTATGCAGTTAAATAAAAGAATATAAGGCTGTTTTAAGTAATGAAGTTAAACTTGTTGCCTGGGGAATATGTAGAAGCAGAGGCTTTGACATATTGTGTGAATATCGGCTTGCTAAAACACAGGCGTCTTTTCTTGGAGCTATTGAATCTTAATGCTTTTATCAATAGAATTATTGCCTTTATGTTTCTAGGCTGTGATGCTGAAGGCTTTCTTTCTAACTGTGAAAATCTTCCTACCTCACCTGGGCTATCCTCCCAAGTTTTCTGGCCTACAAAGGATGCTACCTATATGGGGCAAAACCTGTTTTGTAAACTCTTTCAAAAAAGAGGGCTTGTTTCATTTCTGGGAATACAAAAGCTTTAGGCCAAAGGTGGGAGTTTTTCTTCTGAAGTGGCAATCAACATTGTGTCAATGTAGTTTGTACAGTTTGGTGTACTGTTGACAGCTTTTCTTTTTAAAGTTACTCCTTCCAACTGTCAGGCCTGCTGGTGCAGTTGAATTTTTTGGCCTGCTTTGTCAACCAGTTTGAGTTAGGGTGATGCTAGGGACTGTATTGCACACCTGCTTGGATAATGTTGGAGTTTAGTTCTAGCTGCTTAGAATTTAAGCATTGAAGTTTACTTCCTATTCAAACTATACTAGCTTAATATATTAAAACCAATTTTTTTAAAGATTTAGTGCCACTGGCCTTTCAGGGAGCACAGATTCGATGCTTGGAAATGAAAATGTCCTCTTTGGTTTGCAATGAAGTGAAATGTCAGAACCGGCTAAAGAGACAGCTGCTGGAAAACTCCAGGGTCACCAAGTTACCAGTTTTTCAGATTCACGGTAGTAACTCAAATGTCTCATTAAATCCGCAAAACAGAGTGCTTTGGAGCACTGTTCGTAAGTCTTTTGCTAAGGATGGTATCTAGGATGCAAAGTCTGGCAGGAATGACTTGGCAGATCATGTGGGTATTGGCAGGGTCTCTGCCACGAATGAATTAAACTGTGGTGTGTTCCATGGTGCCTCATGACACATCCTGCAAGAGAACACTGCTTCTGGGCTGCTTCCACAGAAGGCATGGGGGCCATGTAACATACCTGCATGCAATGCATTGAGTAACTGGAGGTGGCTGCTGCTTTGCCTTCATGAAAGCAACACTTGGAAGTGCAAGCATGACTAGCAGTCCAAGGTACTTAAATTCATACAGTGATGTTCCCAGATAAGTAACTGTTTGGAAGGTGCCTCAATCATGTTTGTGCACGTGGGGTTCTGACAATATGGCAAAATGTAAACCTGGAGTTGGAGGCAATTCTGTAAGTGCAAAAGCGCTTCCAGATGCTTGATAGAAAAAGTGGAATCAGGCCAGTGGTAGAGTTCATTTCTGCTGTGGGACAAACTTCAGTGTTGGAGTATATGAACAAGAGAGGAGACTTCATCTTGGACAGGTCAGTTCATTTGGTTTTCTTCTAGGCCTCTAACCCAGTAACTCCTGAATTCCTGAAGTCAGGAAAATAGGATATTGGTACTATTGTGCTGTATGTCTGAGGGGCCGTGTTACCTCAATTTATCATTCGCTAGTAACTTCAGTCTCATCTGAGTTATAGTTCTTTCAGCTACTGGTTGGTCCTGAAAGGGTTTTGATTCTTAAATAGTGTATAAAACATTCTCTTAACTCTTTTTGAAAGTGTTGCTATACTGTTATTAAATCTTGCTTAATAATGTAATAGGAAGAGTATGAAGCCAGAAACTACTTCAATATGTTTTGTTTCTCTTATCCCAGAAGTGTTAGGCCTTGCACGTGCTCAGGAGTTTATCCTCTTGCAAGCAGTGAATAGGCAGTCTGAAGTCTGTGCTTTACCGAGAATTGAGACAGGTGTAATGTGTTGGAATTAGAGAGGAACTTGGTCATCTGCTGATGTATGTAATCCTGGGGTTACATACTAGATCAGTGGTCTTGCTTGTACAAGTTGGCAAGCAAAACCGATTTTTTTTTTTTCCTCCACCCCCCAAATATAAGGTGGTGATCTAAAAATGGCCTTTTTTGGTCCACTTTGGAGCTTATTTTAAACTATTTATTTTTTTCCAGATAAAAGGCCCTTGAGTTTTAAGGGAAGTTATACTTAAGAAGCCTTTAAAAGGGATTTTTGATGCTGAAAACCAGTTTTCTTTTGTGATTTCTTAAAACATTTCAGAAATGTAGACTATATGCAAAGCTGATGAAAAGGGGCAGGGAACTGCTGTTGATCTCGCTGTCCGCACATGTGCGTTCTGAAGAACATCACTCTTGCTGCTAGGAATGAAAGCCCAGCTCAAGGCTTCACTTCAAAGAAATGTCTAGTGCTCTAAGGTCTGACTTACTAATATGTTGTAACCTGTCAATTTGCAGGTAAGCATTATGAGGAAGAAGAGGAGGAGGATGCCCTGCCAGACTCAGATGCCCTGCCAGACTCAGATGACGAGGTGGATTTGGATAAGCCGCGCCCCATACAGATTGTTCTTGCTCATGAAGATGACCATAACTTTGAATTAGATGAAGAAGCATTGGAGAAAATCTTGCTTCAGGAACACATCAAAGATCTTAACATAGTAGTTGTGTCTGTAGCAGGAGCTTTCCGCAAAGGAAAATCTTTTCTGCTGGACTTCATGCTTAGATACATGTATAACAGGGTGAGTAATTTGGATTTTCCCTGCAGGAGAAAAGTAGTTTGGTATTTTAGTCATTTACCATTGTGTTTGTGTTCTTCTTTCTTGAGCACAAATGTAGCAGGTCAAATTTTTCTTACTAGGGGGTGGGGAAGCCAGCTACTCTTGTTTCTACTCTGTGAAGAAGTGTATTCAAGTGACAGTTTTTCAATATAAATTTTCCTGCAGTTACCAAGGGAACTTATTGGTGTTCTGATTTAAGTAGGCATGAGAAGAACTTGAATGAGGGAGCATGGTGACCTTCTAGTTGAGCTTTGGGGAGGGCTTATCCAGGTGGTGGCTTGGAGGGATCTTGCTTTGACTTGATCTCCTGAAATCATATTGTAGCAATAGCTTACCCATTGTTGCAGAAAGAAGAGTCTTATTGGATAGTTATTGGAGGACTAAATCTGCTTAAATCTGAGATATGGCAAAAGGGAGAAAGTCTCCTGTTTACTGCATGGAATGTGTCTCTGAACATAATCCAGGAACTTTTAAAATCCTTTTTATACTTTGAACTCTTGGCTGATACGGAGAAGGCAGGGTAGGGCTTCCTGTGAACATAAATATCTACCTGTCACAGGTTGTGGTTTGTTTCTTTTAATCTGCATAGTGAATATTGACAATTCAGTATTTTGTTGCTTTTTGAAACTCTTAAAAACGCAGAACTGATTCCTTTTTTTTGTCACTGTTCTTCGGAGTTGGAATTCACAGTAGCAGAAACTAACCATGACTGCATCTATTTTACCTTTGTGCTAGCTGGCTTGAGGAGAAATCAAGATGAACCCTGCAGTTACAGGAAATACGGGAATATTGCAAAGAAGCTGCTGGTAGTTGGCAGATGAAGACTTCCTTTCTCTCACTCCCAGTAGTGCCTGCTATTGAATTCCTCTCGCTGATTTGCCAGCTCTGTAAGAAAGACACTGAGGATATGGTAGGAGGAATACAGAGTAGCAAGATGGTGCTCCCAACTTCTTAAGACTCTCTTAAATTAGGGAGAAATAAATGTTTCATTGATATAACTGTTTAGTGGGTGGCCTTCTCTGTGTGTGTATATAAACCCTCTCTAGTGTCCTGTTTATTTTAAAAACAAACAAAAAAAACCCCAAACAAACAAAAAACCTGGACTCCCAAGAAGTATGGCAGTCTGAGCTAGATCGTGGCTGGGTAGAGGTAGTGCTAGTTCTTTTTGAAAATAGAAGGGGTGGGCTTTAAGCAAATGCTCTTAACTTTCAGATTGTGAAGTAAAACAGAAGTTCATGAAGCAAAATGGATTGAAACACTGTTTCAGCCTTGTGTAATATCATGCCTCTCTGTTTCTTTTATTGTGCAATTGCTTTTTTCAGTTTTCTGTATGTGTCCTTCAAAATAGCATTTGTTTCACTTAAACCGAAGATGAAGGCAAACTTGGCCATCTACTGTAACAGCTATCTCTTACCAAAAGCAGAGAGGTCTCGCTCTCCATGTGCCGCTTCTGGCCAGGCATTTGCATTCTGAAGTTGTAATGCTTGCAGACCCTTAGTTGAGTTGATTCAACTCAGTGATGCATCAGAAGACTGTACTTCGCTGAACTGTTTTCCTGCCAGCTCAGTGACGTAAACTGGCTTAAGGGAAAGAGTTGATGAGCGTCAGAGCGGCTGCAAACTGATTGATGGGAGTTGAGGATGAGAGAAGATAAGTGCAATGTCTCCTCTTTTGAGCACTGCTGAATTGTATCAAGTTAAATGGTATCCTCTGTGCTTATACAAATTTCAGTACAGGAGGGAAGGCCTTGCTATGGTTTTATAGTACTCTTTAGTCTGATTGTTCCATCTTCAGTCAGGTATAATTACAAGTCTGTATTTTCCGTGAACTAAATATTGGATCCTACACAAAATACTAAAGCATTGGCATTCAGTTCGTGTGCTAATTGGGCAATTTTGGGATATCCTCCCCTGTGGATATTAACGTGCATGATGAAAAACTTGCCAAGATACTTCAGAAACCCATTTTCTTGTCTTAAACCAAGAGCTGGAGGTCACGTGAAAAGTTACCATTCTAAAAATCTCACTTGTGCCAGTTGAAGTCACAGGTAGGATTTTGACATGGCTGAGGTTGGTCACTAACTTCAGGGAGGTGGGCATCTCATTTCAAGCACTGATACTTAGTGTTATGGTTGCTCATTTGAAATGGAACAGAATAATCTGCCACAAAACAGCAGCAGTTGTGTACTTGGCAAGCTGCTGCAAGGATCCTGTGATCTTTGTTGTGCTTTAAGCCTTATTAAGAGTTGGGTGCAGTAGCACCAGTAAATTCAGATTGAAAAGCTTTTTTTTACAGGGGTATGACCTTCTTAGCTTGTATTAATCTGCAAGGTGCGCTGCGTACTAATGGCACTATGCAAATAAAGCTACATTGGTCCTTTCCTTAGTGTGGAATATATTTAGAGAGGTTATCTTTTAGGTGACTGATACAAAATTGTAGTGCAACTTCTAGCTTGGCTTCATGTAGGAACAAAGTCTTTTTTTTCTCCTTCCATCTTTTGAATATCTTTTAGGCCAACTTGATGGATGGAGACTGTTAAAATACTGAGTTTTAACTAAGGAAAGACAGAGGTAACAGGCTAGGAGTGCTTTGGACTGATGCGAAGGTTAGCCAGAGACAGGCTTAAGTGCATCACCCACAAGGTGAAGCAGCTTCAGCTGAAGTTGTACCTGTTAAGACACCAAAGTCTCTGGTGACATGAATCACATATGAAATCTAATGTGGTCATATCTAGTGCTCATTGAGGAACTTGTCAACAGAGTTGTGTAGTTTTGGTCTGAATTGCTACAAATAAGGCTAATTTCTGGACCAAACTGGGAAAAAGTATTCTTGTATCAATGACAAATGGAACATATTGTTGAATAATGTAACAGATTCTTTTGAAAAAGTGAAAAGCTACAGTCCGTTGATATATACCTGTGAAATATGGTTCAGCATTGCAAAACTGTATTCTGGAGTGTACAGAAGCCCAAAGTAGGCCTGGAGCTTTGATTTCTAGAGTGGTCAGTGGATGCATAAGTATCTTCTGGGATAAAAAAATTCCAGGGGAAACCTGTTCAGGTTTTGCTTAGTCTCTCTTGTAGAGGTGTATGTGCATGATAAAAAAAACGCCAAACAAAACAAAACTCACCAACAAACCAGAAAAAGAAACAAACAAACAAAAGAAAAAAAACCCAAACAACCTACCTGTAAAGAGGTGGTGTTCTCTTCACTTGGATACCTGTGTTCATTTCCTGAATTTTTATCTGCTTGTCTCGTTTACTTTTGCTGTGTCTGATCCAAACAGAGCTGAATGGTGTGCACTTAGCATTTGGGAGAATGCTGGTGCAGAACTGCTTGACTGCCTTTCCCTCTTAGTATGGTTTGCTCTGCATGCTGCTAGGTAGGAGGAATGTGTGCAGCTTTTTTTCTCCATCCTCTTTTAGAAATAAGCAGTTTCACTTATTTGTAGTAAGTATTTCTATTTTGTACAGCCCCTGGGTGCTCATGCTGTTTTTTGAGATGTGAAGAGCTCTTTTCTGAAAACTGCCAGTGCAGAGTCAGCGAGGTAGAGAGCACAGCCTAATGAATTGAGAAGTCTCCCCTTTGACCTTCTCAAAGAGCACACTTTCCTGGCTGGTAATCTTCTCTGGCCAGTCAGAGGCAAATTCATTAAATATCTCTTTCTGTTCTGCCAGCATGCTGTGTTCTAGCCTGTGAAATTATGGTTTTTCTCTAAGCCCCCTTATCAGTTAAGCTATTGTTTGGCTACCACTTCTCTCTTGTAGGATTTCGGTGTATATAAACATACCACAGTGAAACTTCCTCAGGGTGCCTGTTCATGCTCCTTACTTGACCAGTACATAAAGTACATTTCTGGGTTAAATATGCTCATATAATGGCTAGATTCTTCTGCATGAGCCACTGCTCTGTATGTTGCCTGTCCTTAAGGACCAACAACCTTGTTACAGTACCATCAGCCAGAAATGGTAGCTGCGAACTGTACTTGACCCTCTGATAACCTTTCCCAAAGTGAGCATGTGCCAATAAAATTTTAAAATGGATGGGTTGATTGACATGTATCAAACTTTCAACATGACCTTTTCTCTTGAGTTCTAATCACTTAGGAAAAAGTACTTTGTAACTGTGACAAGTATAGATTGTAGATATTCTGATCCTTGCCTATTTGGCTTCTGCAAGCTGGCATTGGGAGTCTTGTGCTGGCCTCTGTTAGTGCAGGAGCTTAGATGCTGAGCTAGTTTCAGCAGTTGACCTGTTTGTGTGGAGGAAGGGAGAGGATTAAGTCGAAGTAAGGTTTTTTTTGTTCCTTGCAAAGGTTTAGCTGTTCCTGTAGTTAAAATACATGCTATTTACAACAGTGTTTGAGTTGAGTTCTCTCAACTGTGAGAGAAGAGCATGAGTGCAAAGGGGAATCAATGGACAAACTGAGCTGTGCTCATTAGCTCTGAGCACTTGAGACTTGAAACCTATGCATATATGCTCTTCAGTGGCTGAAGAGTTGTGCAACTGCTGAAATACAGTAGACTCGAACAACATTTCTTTGTGGATGATCCTTGAAACACAGCAGAGTAGCACTGTGTTTTAATAGTTTGTGTAGTGCTGTCAGTCGGCTCTGAGGAAAATGAGAGAACAGTGTGGAAGTCTGCTAAGACAGCATATTAAAAAAAAATCTCCTCCTTGGTTTTAAGTAAGTTTCTCCTCTTGTTTTGTAGACTTCTCCTTGCTGGATAGGTGGAAACACTGAGCCATTGACTGGGTTTACATGGAGAGGTGGATGTGAACGGGAAACTACTGGCATTCAGATTTGGAGTGAAGTGTTTGTAATTGATAAACCCAATGGAACAAAGGTAAGCGCTTGAGTTAAATAGGTGTATGTAAGGATTTTTGCCTCTGTGTGTATACCTTTAATGCCATGGGTTTCATGGAGACAGTTCAAACATCAGTTGCTTTCCTTTGCATTCAGTAGCTGTGTAACATATTTGGAAACCTTATATCAGTACAAGTATGAATTTTCCTGCTGGGTTATAAGACTCCATCTCCAACAGTAGTCCAATTCTGAGAGTACTTTGTTTTGGCAAAGCCTGCTCTGTCCAGGCTGATGGGTGGGTTATTCTGTGGATGTTGTAAAACTGTAATGGCTATAAATACCATATATAGACAAATGCTGTGATAAGAACTGCTCTGTAACAAACACTGTTTTTTGAGAGGTGTGAATGTGTTCTAGCTTGTTGCTGTGTTCTAGTGAAATGTAATGTATGGCTATAAGTACTGGAAACACCTTCAGTGTCTGGAAGCTGGTTCTTTCATATAGTTTAACAGGTAATCCATAAAAAAGGACTAAGTCCAACGGTGGGATAAAAGGCACTAACCCTATTCTAATCAAAGCTGGTGCATATTTTTAAACTCTAAGTCAGTTTAACTACTAAGTTTGGTTGTAGGTGTTTATCTTCATGCTGAAACAAAGTGTTAATGTTGTTAATAAATATTTGCTCCACAGTACCAGTGGTGTATCTTGAGCTATTCATGTTCTCCTGAACCGTAAGCTCTTGGTTATTTAACTTTCATACCCTTTGCATTTGCAAAGGAAATATCTGATGCCAATTAATATGGGACACTGATCTTAAACAGTTAGTGGCTTAGGGGTGTTCAGGAAGCTTCATCAAATTTCATACGTAACCAGACAGTTCTCTGGCTAAAAAAAGTTAAGTTGTGAGGATCTGTTTGTGCTCTGGGGACAAATCACTCGCTTGTTCTTGCTTATCAGTCATTTCTAACTGAAAGAGAAGGGAATTGTAGTAGAACTCAAAGATGGGAATTGGGACAGATTAACTTTTATCATTAAGATCACTTCATCCCTTGTCATTCCAGCAGACAGTCAGTATCAATTATCTTGTTTTCTTCTGAAAATGATTATTTTAAGATAGATATGTTTTTAGAAGTAACCATCTCACTCAGTTCTAATGAACTATGCTGGTTTGTCAGCTAGGACTGAAGTTCTTCCAGTGAATAAGAGCTGTCTGTTACTCTGCACTGTACCCTCACTGCGCTGAAGGAGGCTACTTCTGTGGGAGAGGGTAACTAGTGTAGCAAGGCCAAGGACTTAAGGCTGATGACATGGCCCTCTAGTTGTTGCTTACTTGGCTGTAGGTGTGTGTAGGCATGTGCACAGGCAGCTGACTCACTAATAAGTAGGTATAGGGGCAGAGACTTGCACTACTTGAAATAGAGTTTATCTCAATGGCCAGGAGTTTGAAAGTGTTAATTTGGTTAACTATTACTGCTCTTTAAAACTCTCTAGGTTGCTGTACTACTCATGGATACCCAAGGTGCCTTTGATAGCCAATCTACTATCAAAGACTGTGCAACGGTTTTTGCTCTGAGCACCATGACGAGTTCTGTCCAGGTGAGAATACCCATACCAGCAAATAATAGCAGCTATAGGAACCCTCTATCCTGAACATGCAAAGAATATCTGTGTATCCACACTTTGAAAGTACACCTGTATATCTTCCTCCAACTATCATTTAAGCTTTCATACTTAAAAAAAAAAAAAGTACTCACCATCTTATTTTCAGTGTAGTATACTATGTAAGTTTCTCCGTGGAATCAAGGTTATCCAAGGCCAAGCTGAGTTAAATTGCTGACTGAACTGGGGAATCCCAAAAAAAGATGTCAAAGTGGCAACTGCTTCTGTACAGATGTGTCACAGAATCTTTTTTAAGACTTTAGTTTAGTGTGGAATTACACTGTGATCAGCTAAACTTACAATTTCTGCTACTGTTAAACTTCTGATGATTCTCTTGTGCTACACCCAAAACTACTTTTAAGCTTGTGCCTTAAATGTGCCAGAAGTGAGCAAGTTTTTGAGGGATGACAAGTGACCTTCTTCAGACATGCTACAACATGAAAGTAACAGGATTATGTAGAACACTACTGCCCTGTGGGGTGGTTTTTGGTGGTTTTTTGTTTGTTTGTTTGGCTTTGTTTGTTTTGTTCCTGTGGTTAGGATAAGTTGTGGGTTATTGATGCATCTTTGAGTTTACTGCTGTTCAGTATTTGTGCTACTGAAACAGTCACAAGCTTCCTGGATAAAATTGGATATCTCTGGGAAGATTAGAAAGCAAAAAAACCTGGTGAACTAAGTACCCAGTCATTTCTGTGTTGGATATGCAGCTGCTGGATCACTGAATCCTAGAGCACTTGGACTTGAGGATGGCAAACAGGCGTGCCCTTCTTAATACTCCTGTCTCACACTGATGTGGTTATTTGAAGCATTCGGCAGTCTTTTCTGGTTCCTTTATGGCTTGCTTCCTTGGAAAGAAGCTGTTCTAAGAAGGGTTAGGGTAGTCAGCAGTGGTTTTGTCCCTAGCACTTTGTATAAGGAAGTGACTTTTGAGATGCATTCTGTGACACCTTTCTAGTTGCTGACTTTTGGGTAGTTAGACTTATCCTGAGGGGTTAAAATTGCTCAGGATAATTCAAAGAGATTACATGAATGTAAGATAATGGTTTGATGTTACACTGTAATTCTTTTACTGTCTCTTGCAGGTATACAACTTGTCCCAGAATATTCAGGAAGATGACCTTCAACATTTGCAGGTAAGAATATGCTGAATTTATATTAAGCTGCCTCTGAAGTGATAGTCTTCACATTGTTCTTGAAGTTGCTACTAATGTAACTGTGATTTGGGAGCTGCCTGCTACTTCCTATAAAACACTGAAGCTGACCTGATGCTAAAATTAGTACTGCCTATAACAACATTATTTGCATCAACTCCATGATGCTGTGATGCTTCTACTGTGCCAGTGCAGAGGTAAAACAGTACAGGCTTCTAATCTGGCTAAACCTTATCTTTCTAAAGTCTGTTCTCTGTATGGTAAGTTGTGAAATTCCCGAAAGGATGAGAAAGGAAAATGATTTATGGAAGTACTTAATGAGAAAATTTCAATGTTTCTCCTTTTTCGCTAAAATAGGAAGATGGATGGTTTTTCATAACCAGTTTCTAAAGAAATGTGGGAGATTGGGTCAGGGCAGAAAGAGTTATCTTCTACCCAGAAGCATTCTCTAGTTTTTCAACTGAGAAACTTCTACAGAGTTTTATTTCTGCTTAGAAACAAAATCAGGAAAGAGTTGTCCTGTCTTTACTGTGGGGGTTTTCATCCTCTAATGGAACATTGTGGTCAAAGGCCACTGAATTCTGGCTTCATGTGAATGGTGCAAGAACCTTATCTCCTTAAGTTAAAACCTGTAGCTTTAAAGGCTAGCTTGTGTATCAACAAATGCCTGCCTGTGCTCAGGCCATGACCTTGTCACAGCTTAAAACTGTTTTATGTGTCTTCTGATTGAAAGGAGTTCTGTCTTGGTCAGTGCTGCAAGAGACTGGCTGCCAATACTGGAAGTAGAAGAGCACTAACTAAACATAGCCTTGTGATGCTGTTCTCAGTTAACAGAGTTGTATCGCTGGGCCAACACCCCCCACCCCCCAAAAAAACCCAACTAGTTGTTTTTTTTTTTAAACAAGCCTTAGCTAATTATTTGCAAGCCAGGCCTTCCTCATGACTTTGGTCCTTTGACAGCCTCAGTGCAATCTGAATAGAGCGATCCCTTTCTGTTAAGCTGGAGGGTGAGATTTGAGGGCAGGAAGGGAAAAGAAGAGTGATAAACATAAGCAGTAGGTAGGGGGACACCTATGCATTTAAAGTTGGGGCAAGGAATTGTAAGATGAGGGAAGGAAATTCTGAATTTCTGTTACAACGGGAATTTCTGTTGTTCTGAAATACTGTTAGTCTCTGGCTGCCTTTTCCATGTAGCAGGGAAGTGAATGGGGTAGGCAGTTAGGATCAAAGGAGCCAGTCTCATATGGGTGGTTGGTCACTTCAGAGCTGCTTTTCCTCAGAGTGACAAGGGCCTGGAAGTTAATTTGTGTTAAATTAATCTTTTAAGTTCTCAGGTGCTCTTGTGATCAACACAGAGGGAACTGTCCTTTTAGTCAATTTATCTGAGATGTTCCAGGAGTTAGTTTTAATGCAGAAGAACAGTTGCCTGGTACTAGAGGATACTGGTGTGCTTCCTTCCTCTCAACCTCCAAGATCTGTAAGGGGGCTAGCATGGATCAACACCTGACAGTATTGACCTCTGCTGAAACAGCTAGCACAGTCCGTAATTCATGTTCTCATGGGTTGTCTGACCCACTCAGTTCAGTGAATGCTGCTGCTGGTATTAAAGATGATGAAAGCAATGAGAGGAAGACAGGTGACACTTGCCTTTATACTGGCAGGAAAGAACAATTATCAGTTGAGGTCACGGGCTGAAGTAGATATCTGGGAAGCTGCTGAACTTGGCTTGTATTTAAAAGTCTGATACATTGGCTCTAGCCAAGTTCCTTGAGACTTCCAGGAATAAATCTTTTGTGGGAAGTAAGGGGCAAATGTTAGACAGGCTTACCTCCTTAGCCTAGGAAACAAGTGTTGGAAACTGACTTGCTGAGAGACACAGCCAGCTTTCCTCTGAGAATAGCCCACAGGCCACCCACTTAGAGCTGCGGTGTGTTGACAGTTATGGAATGGCCCTGCGAAATCATGCCTCCCTTCCTGAATTTTACTGAGGATTGGTGTACTTGTTCTTTAGGTGTATTGGCCATTCTCAACGCATAATAAGATTTAAGATAGAATACTTTACTTTCTAGTGACATAATAGAATATTTTACAGTAGAAAAATATGTTTTATGTGTGGCACCCTTATGCTCTTTTTTTCTATCAGTTGTTTACAGAATATGGAAGACTAGCTATGGAAGAAATTTACCAAAAGCCGTTTCAGGTAACTATATATGTTAAATGGATTTTAAGCAATTGAATGTGTAGAAAGTGAGCTCAGGATAATTTATGAAGGGAAATTAGCGGGCTGAAGCTAGCCTGTTCTTTACAAGGCTGATTTTCCTTCCCTGTCACCACATTTCTTGGCAAAAACACAATGGGAAAATGCTGAAGAGGATCATGTTTTGGGCAAGTACAGCTTTGTGCCTGAGTTATAAGGCATAAAAGGAGTGAAAGTGTCAAGTGACTTGCAGATGTTAAGGAGAAAAGTTTCGTCCTGCCTTCTTACTCATTACTTTTTGAGATATGGTTGGTCTTTGCTGGTGGTACGTGGTTCTGAGTAGAGGTCATGTGGCCTCTAAGAAATAGCGTTGAGGAGGGCCATGTTGCGTTTCATTTACTTGAAGCTTTATTGGCTTCAGCATTAAAAACCTCAAAACTGCTAGCATCTCCAGACTGTTTGCTAGGCCAGAGAATGGTTTGAGGCTTCTTCTATTTAGTGGAGGCAAAGACGGAGATCTCTTCCATCCTGAAGTATCCCCTTTAACCTATAAGGGTACTAGTCGACTGCTGTTAGTGGTGAGTTTTAAGACTCTTGTGTCTCTAGAATATTCAGCTTGCAAGTGGGAGTCCTCAGTGTTCTTGTCATTTGCCCAAGCAAGATTCATTCTTTGTAAAGCACCTCGTCTGATACAAGAGTAATGTCAAGGTTTGTTTTCTATCTTCAGCTAATAGGAGAGAGGACAGTGTAATAATCCCTGTGGGATAGCAAAAGGAAAACCTACGGAACAGGGAAACTATGTTTTTGAGACTCTTGGGTACTTCCTTTCAGATGAGTGAGTTGCCTTTGTGGGTTTGGTATGTGGGTTGGTTGGTTTGTTTTTAAACAAGCAAACGCTTCAAACGCACCACAAAACTACAAGGCTACTTCATTTAGAGCAGCCAAGCTTAGAGAGATTTTTTTACTTAAAATAATCACGTGTGACAGTTTTTTACTTTAGGAATGATGCAAGCCATTTGCTGCTGTTGTTCTTCCTGTTACAGACACTCATGTTCTTAATTAGAGATTGGAGTTATCCTTATGAACATGCATATGGCTTGGAAGGAGGAAAAAAGTTCCTAGAGAAAAGATTGCAGGTAAGTTATCTCCAGTAGTCCTAGTGTGGTCTTCTAACTTAAATGACAACTTACCACCAAGATAATGATGCATGATGAGCTAACTCTTTGTGCTAATAAAATACGTTTGTGATGTTCCCACTTGTGTGGAGTTCTGACGTTTAGAACTTGACATTTTTAGGTGCAGGAATGTGCTCTTACTGCTTTTAAGCTGATATTTAATCTTAATTGCAGTACTGCAAAACTGTTAGCAGTTCTTACTGCCTTTTGTTTTTTTTCTTCAGGTAAAGCAAAACCAACATGAAGAGCTACAGAATGTAAGGAAGCATATTCATTCCTGTTTCAGTAATCTTGGCTGTTTCCTGTTGCCCCACCCTGGTCTTAAAGTTGCAACAAATCCAAATTTTGATGGGAGGTTGAATGGTAGGAAGCTTTCCATTGTGTATTTCTTGATTCAGATCGCTGAGTTTATTTTCTTTTATAATGGGAGTTAAACACTGAAATGGTTGGCTCTTGAAATGCTTGATTGGAAAAATGTAGGGCTAAAAGGTGAAACTACAGAATCTAGAGATGTGCATTTTGTGTTCTTTTCAGTAGTTTAAAGGTAGAGGAGTTAAGCAGGCAGAGGGAATCGATATCTTTGTGTCTAGCTGTTGATTGTAATCTGATAACTTGAGACATACTTAAAGGTCATTAAATAAGGATTCTAAAGATAAATAAGGATTCCAGAGAGGAGAATTCAAAAAATTAAAGACTTTACTTTCTTAAAATTGAAAGACTTTTCTCTAAGAACTTGCTAAACCAAAGGTCAGAACTAGAATGACTTTAAAATAAAAGCTACAGGCTTCTGCTACTGCAGAATGAGAGGCAGTCGGGATTCCTCCAATTGCTGCTTGTCCCCCAACAAAGGGAATGTATCAGAATGGCAAAGGCTAAAAAAGTGGGTTTGTAATAGTGGGGTGCCAGCCACTTCTGTGCTGAGGGTGCAGACTTGTGGGATTATTGTGTAAGATGTTGGTGTTTTTGGAGAAACGCACTTTAAATATTACAAGGACTATGGAACCTTGTTCTCTCTGTCTGAAGTTAAGATTAAAGAGTAGATAGAATTTACTAAAGCTATAGTATGTATTTAAGCCTTTAAATATCTTAAAAATGCAGTCAAAAGTTGTGACGCTATGGATTTTGAAGGGTCAGGGGTTATCAGTGTTCCTTTAGAAAATGTAAGATTGAAAAGAGATCTAACCACTTTTTTTTTTTTCTGAAATTGATTGAATTTTACTAGATATAGATGAGGATTTTAAGAAAGAACTGCGGAATTTGGTACCATTACTGCTTGCCCCTGAAAACTTGGTAGAAAAAGAGATTAGTGGATCCAAGGTGACCTGTAGAGATCTTGTAGAGTACTTCAAGGTAAGCAAACTCATACTAATTATTTCTGTTAATGGCTTAAAAGAAAGTATTCTAATTTTAGGACATGTTGTTCCCAGAGAAGATAAGATATCTAGGCTGCCGCTCACTGATCAGCTCACTTTTATTTTCATTTCATTACTCTGACTTTCCAGAACTGGCACACAACTTCCTAACAGTATAGCTCTTGGCAAGCTGCTGTTGGCAGAATTGTGCTGTGTGGTTTTTTTTTTTCTTTTTTCTTTTTCTTTTTTCTTTGTAAATGTGCTGAAATACTTCAAGCTGTATTAGAGATTTTTTTCCTATTTTGAAATCCTAGTTTGTCTGGACATGTTGCCTTTGTTTTTTAAAAAAGGGTCTCATGTAGATTGTACTGATAGAAAACCAGCTCTTAAACTGCTAGGTATGCAGTGAAAATTTCAGATACTCTGGATTTTTAACATGCAAGGAAGATGCTTTCTAAACACTTGCATGTGCAGCACCACTGTATGTTCTGAAATATTTGTGTATGATACTTGCAGCTGTTAGACTCTTGAGCTGTGTTAGTATCATGGTGACAGCAGCAGAAATGTGATAACATAATCCATACAACACCAGGAATTGGTCTGGTGTGGGTAATTTTTTTTTTTTTTTTTTTAAATTGGAATGACTTACTTGGCTTGGTAGGAGAAAGTGGCACTCATTCCTAAAGACATTAATTCTGCATTACTACTTTTGAGTATGCATGTTGAAGGTAGAACAGAGTTGGGCTGATGTTAAGAAAGAAGCTGTGCAAGGGAGGAATCGGAGACCAGAACTCTTTAACATTTGTAAAATGAAGTAACATTTCCTAAAGGAAAGACGTGATATGAGATGCATAAAATCAGCACTCTGGAGCTCGTATGTTCAGTCCGTATTTAGATGGTTGCATGCTGCTTTTTGTTCCACTGTCTTCTCTAATAAGACCTGATCCTCTACAGTGTAGGGAGTTGTGCATTCAACAGCAGTTTAGAAAGGACTGCACCCTAAAAACTGAATGTAAAACCTCCTCGATTGAAAAGCTGCCTGATTCACATCCCACATCCAGTCTGGGAGCAGTCATGCAGGGTGCTGCGGAAACACTGTGGTTATGTAACTAAGGAGGACTGCTCCCTTGGGACTGTGCATCTAAAGCTGAGATTGTGAACTCCGAGTTGGAAACTGGAGGGCTTTTACTTGGAGGAAATAGCTACAGAAGCAAGGAGGGTGTCAAGGGAACAGAGTCCTGTATAATTCTATACATTTTTGTAGGTTGTCCTACAACCTAGAGCATTAGCTATATAGGGACCCTGGTAACCTTGTTCTCTCCTCCTTTATAGAGAAAAATCCTCAGGGCAGAGGCTTGTAGACAAGCTGGGAGGGAGAGCAGTAATAGCATGAAGAAGAATCACTGCCCAGCCTCCAAGGGGCTGAGAGTGGCCTTGTTGGTCTAACTTGCACAGCTTGTCCAAAGCACTGAAATGGCTACTGCTGCCTGCTATGCCCCCTCC
The DNA here is from genome assembly GCF_964188355.1 of Buteo buteo. NCBI lineage: Eukaryota > Metazoa > Chordata > Aves > Accipitriformes > Accipitridae > Buteo > Buteo buteo. The sequence continues at coordinate 31,255,064 of NC_134185.1, read as the reverse complement.
GTTAATCTGTCCAAAAGAGCTGTGCCACGGGCCATCATGTGGGCCAGAGAAGACGACATGAAGGACATGTTCTCTTCCAGCCTTCTGAAACCCTGGTGAAAGAAAGGACACCTGAGGATTGGTGGGATGTGGCCTGCTTGGCTTCCAGAAATGTTTTAGCAGCTCAGCTCTGTCTACATTAGTGCTTTGATCTGCTTTTTGTTTTTTATCCTCCCACACTTCAAGGGAGAAAGGCATATGGGGAAATGTAAGTACTGGTTCTCCCAGCACTGAGGTGTGTTTGGACATACCTCTTGGCAGAAAGGCTGTGAGAGAGAGTCATCTTCGCTCTTTTGTTTTGGGTGAAGATTCCCTGCCTAGCCAAGACATCCTTATGTATTTAAGGGAGCAGAAACCTGCCGTCAAGCCTGTCACTTCTGGAGATAGTGGCCATGTGTCCTCAAGGTGCTCTGCTACCCTGCTAGGCCCCAGCCTCAAATGCACAGGAAAGTAAAAGGATTAAAGCACTAGGGATAACTGAGAATGCCAGACTTGTATGAAGAAATTTGCTTAATTGAATAGCATTATTACAAAGAAATAATCTGAGCTCTGTCTTTATATCGTCCCTCTTTTCTCCTTCTCCTCAGTTGTAAATGTTTAGGAAAAATAAACCTTTTTTCTTTCTTTCTCCCATTTAGGCTTATATTAAAATCTATCAAGGAGAGGAGCTACCTCATCCAAAGTCTATGCTGCAGGTATTTTATTTTTCTTTCAAATAATCTGATAGATGATGCGTACTTGTAAGTTCTTTGCAGTCGAAGATCATGACTGCTGCGGGTCTGAAGCTCCCACACAGAGATGTAGTTCTTGAAGAAGCTGTGTACTTTGAAAGCCATCTGAACTGTGTAGTCTGGGTACATATTTGTGTCTCCCCCCAGTTCCATCTACTGAATGGAGCAGGGGTATATCTGGTTGGTTGGGTTTTTTTAGCTGCTTCAATTTCTAAGCATGTGTTTCCTTTAACTTGCTATTTTGTCAGTACCTTTCAGACTGTATTCAGAGGGCTTTTAGCATCAGATTCAGCAGATAAAATGGAGAAGGCTTATAGCAATGCAGCTATCGCCACTGTATTGCAGTGTTAGGCTACTCTATGTGGGTTTGTTAGATTGGATAACTGCATTGAGGTTTCTTTTCTGGGTTGATCCAAAGAGGATGTAATCAGCTTTAAAGCGATCTGAACACAAACTAATTTGTATAAAGCTGTGTGTTGAACCCTTGAATTGTTTGGGATGAAGAGCTTTCACCGAAGTGTGGGCTTTGGGGTCAGTTTTAACCATTTTGTGTTTGTAAGACTTGGGTTTTTTATGAGCTTCCTGTGTCGCTTCATTAAGACATGACTGTTCTGGGTGTTTTCTCATCCTTCAAGGAACCAAATTTTTAGACTTCTGGGGGAGTTCAGAAAACTCATCACAATGAAACAAAGGCTGCTATCGTTTCCTCTACTTAGCATGCCATAAAAGTGGCTGGGAGATACACAAGATAACATCTTGCGGCATTAGCTAGAATAACTGTCCCTGACGTGACACAGGTTGAAAGTAATCTTAAATTCTTACAAATTCTGACACCAAAACTGCACATACATAATGCAGAAATAATATCAGCTTGCTGCTTTCCTCACAATTAGTGATGTATCAGTATTAATATTTAATAGTTTCGTCATCCTTCTTTGCTTATTAACAACAGAGCATTCAGAAGAGATTGCTCATGATGAAAATCCTGTACGAGCACGTGAGAGTTTGTCTACAGCTGTACTAGAGAGCTGAAGAAAATGTTCTCCTAGTCAGTGATCTGTTTTAAAGTATATTGCTAACTTCACTTGTTTTTGTGGGGCGTTTTCCTGGCCATCTGAAGCTTTGGAGGTTGTGGGGCTATGTTGGGCAGTGTAACTACATGTATGTAAGTAGCTGGTAATGCCGTGATGATACATGGTGCTCAATGTTTTCTAGGCAACAGCTGAGGCGAACAATCTGGCTGCTGTGGCAGGAGCAAAAGATTTGTACAGTAAAGGCATGGAGCAGGTATGATGACACAATTTTCTCTAACTGCCTACATGCAAATACAGGCCTTCAGTTTTAATGTTGTACTCAGTGTTGGTTGTGAGCATTTTAATGAAGAAAAGTAGCTTAGGGCCATTACTCATGTGTTTTCTGTACTCTGTTCTGAGGTTAGATGTCTGATGCAGCAAAGCTAGAATTCTTTGAGACAGAAATTGCTGGGGAGGTATGGGAATGGTCATGTTTGTAAGATACCACCTGTTAGTTCCCCCTGCTGCTCTTGACAGCCAACTTAAAATCCTGTGACATGAAACGGGCAAACAGCTGAGGAGACATTTGTGGGCCAGGGTCTTGCAAGGGTAGAGTTCTAGTATTATAGTCTCATGCTTCTGAATTGTGGTCACTCATTAGCTGTAAAATGCAAGGTTTAAAATTATTCTAAAGTTTTAAAAAAAAACCCCACACTTGAAATACAATAATTATCTTGTCTGAAAAAGCTGTATATGTAACTTCCTACTTGTTCTTCTCTTGAAGATAGTGACTTATACCACTCCAGGCTGAATGCCTGGATGGACTTGCATAACACTATGTTTAAGTATGAAGGCTTTATCATAGGAAATTCTGAAAACAATTACGTGTGTCGTAAAGCTTAACAGGACTGTGCTTACTGTGAAACTCTACAACTGGAAGAGACCAGTAGGTGCGATAACATGCTACAAACATAGCTCCACATTAACTAGGCTAATTGTGGTCTTAATTGCTGAAGTAGCTTTCCATTTTGAAATTAGAGTAAGACCTAATGCTAGTGGCAGACTAGCCAGTTCCAGTTGTTAGCAGGCTGTTTTGAGAATGCTCTTCTGGTATAGAGGGATTCCTTCATTTGTTTCCATTTTGGAAAATCTCTTGAAATAGTAAATGGGTTGTTTATAATAAATGCCAAGTCTTCCTTCCTACCTTGAATCTTCAATGGCTGTTGAGATAGTGTAGTTGTAAGGTGTCTTACTTGGGGCAAGAAATAAACAGGAACAGATGTTCTTAAACAGACTTTGTTTCCATAGTAATGTTCCCTTGTACTGTATATTTTTATATCATTGTAGAGATACACACAAATGTCTTGAATTGTTTTTTATCCAGATGTTTCAGCTGATGTTCTTAATGTGATACAGCTCTGAAATTTCTATTTTTAGGAACAGAAGTGGGAATTCTTTGGATTTAAGACTGGATTATGTAAAGATAGCTCTTACTGTAGCTTCTGAGTTCTCCCCATGAACCAAAGCCCTCCTTTGCTGAGTGTGCGTAACCAAAATACTGTCCCCCTAATGACCTTAAATGTAAGGAACAACAGGTGCAGTCACACAGACTATAAGAAAACAGTGGCAGTTATTTGTATCATAGTCTTGATGCATCAGCAGCTTCTGGTGTTTAACACTCTCTGGGCAATGTGAAAAGACCGTCTTGGAGGATGAGACTAGTAGCCATTTTCCACAGAGTTTTGCCAGATGTGGAGGACTTCAAGATGGTTGAGGCAGAAAGGTGCTTGTTAATTTGAGCAAGGGGCAGAGTGGGGGTGCCAGGATCTTGATGGTGAGGCTTGCCTTGAAGAAGCTAGCCAGTGAAGCCATGCATCTTGTGAGGCAGAAAGGGGATGCTGTACTCTGAGAAAGTGATCTTCTATATGTCCTGCTGAAGGGATAGCAGCAGGAGAAAGTGAAAGTTGTTGCTGCACTCAAGACATGAGATGACAAGCACTGTGATAAGACTACCTTGAGGCAGGAGAGGGAAGGCTGTTGTTTGATGTCATGTGGAAAGAATCTTCAGTTTTTAGACATAGTCTGACTGTGAGGGTCTGGAGGAATTGGAGCTGATCTGCCATATGTATGTCTCTGATGGTCTAGGTTGTCTCTAATCATAGTCCTCAAGAGGTCAGAAATCAGTCTTACAGAGTAGAGGTCCTTGGAGTCTTAACCATTTTCATACCTGTGCTGATTCAGGAAGAGGAAGATGGTGGTGTCCACATCGTGGGTATCCATTTGAGCCCATGGTCTCGTTCCTTCAGCAGAAACGTACTCTCACAAGTTGATCAGAATCAAGCCTAGAGGACAGTCTAGGGAAGAGCAGGCTACAGATGTCAGCAGCTAGTTCTTGGTAATACATATCACCTGGTAAGTTCCATGGAGCCTGCTAGTGGCAGCAACAAACAGGAATAAACTTGCTGAGTGGGCAAAATTTACCCTGTTTCTCCAAATTCTGCACTAACCCTCTCACTGAGATGGGTGACCAGGAGTAAAAAGCTGAGGGGAGGGCTTGTGGCCTTCAGAGTTGTCCTTAACCTTCCTCAAGCGAAGCTTTCTCTGCTTCCTGGTGTACCTTTATTTCACCTTTTCATAACAGGAATGTGCATGTGGCTGATGTCTTGTCCTTCTGGGCTTGCCCGAAGGAATCAGTTGAAAGTATGAGTTCAGTTGTGTACTATAGCTCTGTACATGATCAGAGAGATAAGGCTTTTGCTGTGCCATGATGCAAAGTACCTTTAGCTGCTTCACTGAAACAGGACTCTAGAGCTTACAGAGCCAAGAAAGCTGCAGGAGGTAGTCTGATGCTGGCTTGAGAGGGCGGACAGTGAGGAGCTGGTTTTCTTTCTGTACAGTGGAAGATACTCGGTGTGATGACCTCATCTCTGATTGCTCTAACAGGTTTGTGGGGGAGATAAGCCTTACATTGCCCCGTCGGACCTTGAGCGGAAGCACCAGGATTTCAGAGAGTCAGCTGTCAGGCAGTTCCGCTCAGTGAAGAAGATGGGAGGGGAGGAGTTCTGTCGGCGCTACCAGGAACAGCTTGAAGTGGAAATCGACGAGATCTATGCAAACTTTGTGAAGCACAACGATGGCAAAAACATCTTTTATGCTGCTCGTACCCCTGCCACTCTATTTGCAGTCATGTTTGCCATGTATATAACCTCAGGACTGACTGGGTTCCTTGGTATGAACTCCATAGCTACCCTGTGTAATCTCGTGCTGGGGATGGCTCTTATATCGTTTTGTACTTGGGCATACGTTAAGTACTCTGGGGAATTCAGAGAAGTTGGAACAGCCATTGATCAGATTGCTGAAGCTATATGGGAACAGGTTAGTATCCGTTTTTAATGCAAAAATCTTTCTTTCTTGAGCAGACATATCAAATGGTTTCTGTTCAGTGCTGTAAGTGAAAAGCTGGTTCTAGACCTAATGGAGAATGCTTGTGCTGCCAGAGGGAAAAATCGGCTCAGAAGTGTGACTGCTCTCTTCAGTAAGAGATGCCACACACAAAGAATGTTAAACAAGCTTAGGATATTAGCAAAAAAGTGTTACTTAAAGCAGCTTGGAGAGTAAAGAGTGGAGGGATTCTTTAAAAATCCTGTTACTTTTTCAGAGCAAGGAATTCTGCTTTTAAAGGTATGTTTAAAGTGATAAACTTGCCCTATGGAGGTGGTGGATAAAATATCTCAGGTGGTGCAAGAAATGGGGAAGGTGAAACACTGCTGCCCTCTCTCACCTCACCTGATGGTGTGACACTGGAGGGCTAATTAGACCTCAGAGAACTGGGTGGTGACTTGCAGCAACCAGACTGACTTGCAGCAACTGCTACAAGAGGATGTGCAGCAAGTTTCTTCCTTAAGGAAGACTTGTGTTGTCTGTGACAACTTCAGTTGGTGCAACTGCTGTTGCAAGAAACGCTCGACAGACAAATTCCTGAAAGAAAAGACAACATGAGTGTAAGAGTACCAAAGCTGGAGGAGAAAACCTTCTGTACAGAGATTTTGCTGCCTGAATCCAGTTGACACAGCTGTGCCAGTAAAACCAATGTAGAGAATTCCTGACCAACTCTTACAAGTAGTGTGTGGAGCATTGTGAGTAGCTATGTCCAGTGTCAATAGAAGGGAAACACTTTGGTGCTGTTGTTACTAGAAATAAAGGGCTCACTGAACTTAACCTAGGATGACATTAAAATGGGTCCTACAAGGTACATGCAAATAACTGGAGCCTTCTATGCAGAGGCTCTCTTCTACATGTGAAAAATGACTCTGTTCAAGGCTCATCGTAGGCAGTGGTACACTAGACCTGTCTGAGCAACCAGGTAAGGTTATGAGTTTCACTGGAGTGGAAAAAGTGGATTTCTAGTAGTAGGAGGGAATTGAGCATCAAGGTACTAAATTTTGAGTTACACCCCTAACTAGTGATTAAAATTGAGGCTCTTGCTGTACCACCATAGCTTCTTGCTTTGGAGCTTGGGGCTGAGGAGCACTGCAAGAAAAGTGGAAGGTGTCAGTTCTGTGCGTGGTTCTCACTGAGTGCAGCTGCTGCTGTCAGATATTTAGAGCACATAAGGCTTGATGACTGCTGACTTACCCTGGAAGGGGGAGAACTTAGCTTATGCTAGCAGGAGCTTCCCTTTTGTGGGCTAGAGGAAGGGGGTCTCCAAAACTGCTTGCTGGTGGTAGCATTACAGTTGCACATCACCAATATGCAAAAGCATGTCCAGGTGCTGTCTGAGTCACTCTGATTATATACCATGTTCTTGTGACGACTGATTTTTCTGAATCTCTGCCTTTCTTTTCCCTCCTTGCTTCAGAGGAATCCCAGGAAGGTGAGAAGTTACTGGCAATCAGTTTCTTTTTCTGAACTTGATTGACTTTTTCTGCTGCCTTCTAAGAGCCACTTTTCCTAACAGCTCAATTCGTGTTTTAGGTGTTTTCCAAACTCTTTGAAGTCCTTAGACGCCGAACGATGCGCCGTGCTCTTACATCAGTGCCGCGACAGCGACTCTCATCCAACAATAACAAGAAGAAAAACTAGCCAGTATTTTTAACTTTCTTTCTGTATCTGAAGTGTTCACACTTACACATATAGGACAATAAGCTGGACCGTCTGGGCCGGTCTGCATAAATGCTGTAACCATACCAGACTGATGCTGCATATAGGGTATGGAATTGCACATCCATCTTCTAGGAACTGTAAAGTGGTTTGAATTCAGTGAAATACTGCTGTATAGGAGGGATCTCACTTGTATCCATAGCATGTGACTGATTTAACCTCATTACTGTAGCAGCAAAACTCATTTCTCTTTCAGTTCATGCCAGTTTGTGTCAGACTTCAGCATTCTAAGTTTTTTCATTATTTCAAGTCTCATCTCTTTGTATGCTTTTATATTTTATTTTCCTTGGTTACCTCATTTTTTTTTGTTTCTTTTGCACATTTCTCATTCCACAGGTGTTGAAGCCCATGAGTGATAATTTGATGGAGGATCATATGAGGCAGTCTGTAAAAAACTCTATCAAAGCAGGCCTGACCGAGCAGGTGTCTCACCATGCCAGACTAAAGACAGACTGACAGTTCATCTCCTCTTCAACTCTGCCCTCTCATCCTAGACATGCTTGCTGTACCATGAGAACTCAATAATAAAAAAAAAATAAATATAAAAATAAACCAAAGTTTACAATCAACTGTAGAAGTAGTTTAGTGTGACTGGCTTCACAGATTGCTGCCATCACCTGGGAAGAGTAAGTTTGTCAGTGCTCTGCTTCTAAGACAAACTGGTGCCATGGAGACGGCTGGGGGTGGGAGGGCGGGTGTCTGTTTTACGTATAGTCCTGGTGAACTGTGTATGTGTGCGTTTGGGGGTGGGGGGGTTGGGATCTTCCCCCCAGTGTTTGAGTTGATGCAGTCTCTGGCTTACAGTGGCAATCTGTCCTCTGCAGGAGGTAATTTCAGGGAAGTACAACGATCAGACCCACATAAGGTGTGCTCTCACCAAATGTACACAGCTCCACACCATCCCCATGCCACCTGTAAGGAGTGTTTCTGTGTCTGGGGTGTACCAAGTCGGTGAAGCCATTAGAGCCACTACATTATAATATGTATCTTGCTTTATTGCCTTTTATACCAGTGTTACACAAATGCATGTATTGGTTCTGCACGCTGCCGACGGCAGAACTGACTTGTAGGGGAGGCAGTGGGTCGGAGCATATGGTGTCTTGCCTTGAACTTGCAGACCTGGTCCCGAGGGAGGTGCATATCAGAACTGAGCTGTCTTTTTCTGCAGTTTAGCCTTCATGTATATAATATTGCCATTAATTCTACTGGGGGAGAAATTCCATCCAAAAATGTTGCCTACAGCTACCAAGCAATGAGTTAGGATTGTCTGTACAGTGTGTTTAGTTTTTATTTTTTAAGAAATCACAGATAGGGCATGTATATGAAATATAAATATATAAATACAATTTTGTATCAAAGTTTTGTAGTTTATGGCAAAACCTGGTTCTGTGGTAGCTAAGTGCAGTCCCTGTAAAGGAATGTTTGTGGCTCATGTAAATGTGTGAATGCATCAATAATTTGAAGTTTTTTGATATATTTGTGATATTTACCTGCCTTGAGCACTGCAATCTCTCACCCCCTTGGGAAAATCAGTGGGAATGTTTGTTGTGAAACTCGTCTTCTGTTGCATTTTAAAGTTATTTCCTGTAATTTATTTTCAGTACATGATTAAAATCAGTTGTGTATATATGAAATGAAATTCGTGCTTATTTTTAGAAGATGTTCGAGTATGTATTCTACTACATAAACTATGTCAAATACTTATCCTGACAATTATATGAACAAATTGTCTATTGTACTTCATAGCTTTCTATTGAAGCTGATGTTCCTCTCATGCTTGTCTCTGAAAGATGACATCTGTCTAGCCCATATCCCCTCCCTGTATATGAAAACTCTGGTATTCTAAAGCACGCTTCTTGACTTGTGGAGTTGCTTGTCAGCTTCTGCCCTCCAACAACTGTATCATTTTGAAATCTTGGTACCAGCTCTGTTTTCACTCTTGACTAAATCAGTATCAACTAAGGCATTTTCAGATGTGTGGAGTGTAAAGGCAGCTAAATAATTAACTGCTGTAGTTTCAGCTGGAAATGACTGTGTGCAATAGCTGGGTTTTTTTGCATTCCTAAATGGTAACAATTTCCATCAACATTTGAGCTTCATCAGTCTCCCCTCTCTTCGAGTGAGGGAAATCACCTGTCTAGGACTAAAGCAATTGCACTGTGACTTTTGTACCATAAAGAACTGCCGGGGAGTGGTGGTTACCTGCCCTCTGGAGAGGAGGGCTCAGCTCCAGGTGAATGATGCTGAAGATGAGGTAGGAATGTTGCATTTTATGATATCTTCTCTCAAACTGTACAGATTAAATACTGTTATTTAAACAATCTAATGCTTTGGTGATGAATCTCTTTGTTAGTCAAAAGACTAGAGTCATGTAGGGGTCTTAAGAGGGCCATGCTTGCCTTTGCTTCTTGCCTTCTCCAGGAAGGTACAAGTCAGATCTGAGGCTGTGCCATGCCCTGCAGTGATGGTGAGAGCGGAACGCTGTGCAGGGTGAAGCTGGAAGGTTTTATCCAGGCTCTGTCCTTCTAGTAGAGGACTGAAACAGGGTGCGTGGGGGGAGAGTTCCTGAACACTCTGCCAAGAAGGTGCAGAATTAATGGAAAAACCCTCCAACTTTGTGGGAGGGAGGGATCAAAGGTAGGAAAAGGGAGGGGCCAAGGTGGTTTTTGGGAGGAGCTAGTGTGGGAAACAAATGATTAGGGGCTTAAAAGGGGCTGGTCATGTGGCAACAGGTTGCTGGTGAGTGTTCTCGTCTGGGCCATTTTCTCCATTAACTCCCTTTCTCAGCCCCTTCCTGGGAGCAGGAGGGACTCCATTCTATGTGCAGGTGTGTCCAAGCACCAGCAGCTGGCATGGGACCTTGGGTCACGGGCTGTATGTTTGGAGTGCCAGCAGACTGGAGCGAGTGGAAAGCAAGCGCCAGCAGCTGTGAGTGAGTCTTGGTGTATGAGTATCAAGCCAGACTTGGCCTGCAAGCTGGGTGTTGAAGCAGCCCTAAGTCTGGGCTGGGTATGTGTGTTTCTGCAGGAGGCAACTAGAGGGGTCAGGAGGTCCAAGCTAACTGCTGGAGGGTCTGGGACTCAGCTGAGACCGGTTTGGTGGGGTGTGTGCGTGTGTGCACGTGTGCCTCCCTCTGTGGGAAGAAACGATGCAGAAGAGGCTCCAAGGGCCAGATGCAGGACAGGCTTGTGGCTGAAGGCCAGTTACCAAGGGCACCCACAGTGGGCGTGTGGGAGGGTAGGCTGAACTGGCACCTGGAGTGGGCTGTGGGCCATGTCCATGTGCCAGCTACTGGAGCAGACTGGTGGTCCAGAGGCCAGCAACTGGATGAGCTGAGCCTCCTTGCCCAGTTACCGGAGGGAGCCACAGCTTGTGGGTCCGTGTTTATTTCCTGCTAACAGACCTTCATCCTGATCAGCTGAGAGGGACAGGACGAGGGCAGTGGTGCCATTTGACCTGGGGAGGCTGGTTCAGCCTTGCTGCTGGCTGCATGTGGGGGCATGAAGCAGTAGCAGCCTCACCTCTATTGGGCAACCCCTTACAATTAGCATCCTTAGTAAAATAAAGTTAGCACTTCTCAACTCTTGCCTATGTACTGTTAAGAACATCGGGATTGTGCACAGAGCAGGTACAAGGGAACAGAAGAACTTCACTAGTGCAATACATGGGGGCATAAAGGAGATAAGACACTCTACCCAGGGCTATTCCATGACTGACTCGGGAAAGGAGCTCCAGGAGCTGTTCCAGTTCTGTGCAAACTGGTGCCATCCTAAGGCCTTGCTTCCCCATCCTCCCTGAGCAAGCAGAAACCAATTTAACAGAAGAAGCATACGGTAAAACATGGTATCTTACCCCCACCAGCAGCACAGCTCTGACCAACTCATGCCTCAGGATACAGCAGCGCTCAGTAGGAAAGTTACAGGGAAGGTGCTACAGCTGGCAAAGTACAGCATTGCGCTGTAGGGAGACAGATGAAGGGAGATGACTGGGAAGATGTAACAAGCTACAGCATCAGAAAGGGGCAAAGGCAGTAAGATAAAGGATACTTGCTCTTTCTGTTACTGCAGGAAATGCTGATGAGATGTAACTTGATGCCAGCTGGAGAAATACAAAGAGGCACTCAGCCTTCCAAGTGCCTGCTCAAGTCCCTGGGAAGGGAAATACTCATCCGGAGCAACAAGTGATGTGATTGCTGGCTCCAGAAAGGCATAAACAACAGGAAATTTCTTTTCTGGCTATCTTGTAACTCAATTTTCTTAGAGCAGGCTAGGGCCAGGCCACAGATTTTTCCTGTAGATGGCTGATCCTTAGAGTCAAGTTAAGGGAACTAAAAAGTACATCAGGTAGCATGGCACAGCGATAATGGAAGGGTGGAGAACAGGAAGCCCTGTGTTTTATGAACCTAGATATGCTGAGTGTCCAATGTTTTTTTGGTTGTGCTAGCCAAGTATGGCAGTATCTCAAAACTTCCTGCCTGTTACTATCTTGGGTTAAAGTAATTAAGCACAGGTTATGGTAAAACTTCCTTTTTTTTTTTATTGAAAAACATGGGTGGGAGAAAAGACATTATTTACACAAGTTCCCAAGTGCAGCTCAACTCAAGAACATATGACCAGCAATATGATAAAAGGATGTGGGTCAAAAACAGAATTATGGAGGCTACCCAACAGTACGAGTTCAACTCTCTGGTAAACACAGACCTTCAGATAAGATCAGCAACTGAAAAGAGAGAAAATGAGAGAAGGTAAGTATGCACTGAGTGTATTAAGAGCCACAGTGCCACGGTACAGCTCCCAGGTTCTTCCCCAGGGGAAGAAAAGATAAGTCGGCCTTGGGAATGAGGCACGTGGCAAAACAAAACATCTGGCATTTCTCTTTCAGGTGCAGCACACCAGTTCCCAACTGGAGGATGGCAGCAGCCTCACTGGGGCTGGCCTGCACTCACCGTTCATGGGCATCTCGTCTATCTGGGTGGAATAGTACTGCTCGATGTCTCGCAGGATGCGGATGTCATCATTCTTCACAAAGTTGATTGCTACACCCTTTCGGCCGTATCTGCCTGACCGGCCAATTCTGTGGAGGCAGAAGGAAGGAGAGAATGGAGCCACCTTGGGGAAGGGTAATCCAGCCACACCCCCCATGCAAAGGCCGATCTTACCTGTGTATGTAGAGTTCTCTGTTGTTGGGTAAGTCATAGTTAATGATCAGGGACACCTGAGGCACATCCAGACCTCTAGCCCAAACATCTGTTGAAATAAGGACTCGGCTGCAAAGAGAAGGGGATGGTTACAGCTATTCCACCCGGCTGAGGTGGGTGTGAGAGCTGAGAAGTTGTAGTCCCCAGCACAGGGCATCCTCTGCTATTCTGTGCTCCTCCCTGCCCACAGCACACTGGCAGCATCCACACTTTTGCTGCAAGGAAAGCTGTCCCATGCAGCATCACCAAACTTCAGTGAAGACAGGTAGTACTAAGACAGCTTTCATCTTTCAGAAAAAATATGATGCCTCTAAGAGTTTAAAATACAGAGGACAGAGCCCAAGTATTTTTCTTGACTTACTTTAACTGCATCAACTCCCAACCCCTTCAGCAAAATAAAACAGTCTAATACTATGCCTAAAAGTCTGAGCATCCCTCCTTGCAAAGTGGCAATCTGCCAACCCTGTGACACTGCAGGGGGATAGATGGGAATCGGAGCTCTTCCTAATTTGAGCCTAACAAGGCCTTCAGAGAGGAGAGGTATGGGGGTTTCTGAGGCCTGTTCCCTTCAGACACTAGAAGAAATCCTGCCCTGAGGTAGGAATGCTGTAAGCAACACCATGTAAGGCACTTACCTTGCACCAGATCTGAACTCTTTCATGATGGACTCTCTCTCCTTTTGCGGCATGTCCCCATGCATGGATGAAACTGTGAAGTTGGCTTCTCTCATCTTCTCTGTGAGCCAGTCTACCTGTGCATACAGCCAAGCAGCCTGGGTTAGTTCGTTGCTCAGGACAGCCAAATGCACTAGTTGTGCTTGGAGAATGTTGGCAAAGGCACACGCTGGTAAGGACTGAGAGACACTTTAACAAGCATTCTGGAGCTAAAGGAAGTAAACAATCCTTACAAGGCATCAGCTGTATGACACAGGGCTCCATGAGCCCTGAAAGGAGTTAAGGGCATTCATTCAGAACATGTGGTTTTGTTTCAGGGATTATAAGCAATTAGAGTAAGAAGCACATTCTTACCTAATCAGCTCTACTTCTTTAAAAAGGCAATTCCTGCCAAGTCTATGGGTCTGCCTATAACCAGTTGTTCAAGCTAGGCACATCCTAAAGACAAATGTTTAACCTCTGTTCTTACTAAACTATTCCCAAATGGGGAAACAACCAGACCTTTTAACTGGATTTGTCCCAGCATTCTCCTCTGAGCCACCCTCAGAAAGTACCATGCCCATCTGACGGCTGCTGTACCTTTCTCTTGGTGTTACAGAAGATGACAGCCTGGGTGATTGTGAGTGTGTCATAGAGATCGCACAAGGTGTCAAACTTCCATTCTTCCCTCTCCACAGCCACGAAAAACTGCTTGATTCCTTCAAGGGTCAGCTCATCACTGTAGGGAAGAACAACAGCGATACCACACTACAAACAGGTGAACGTATACAATGCAGTTAGAAGGGCTGGGTGTGCTTCAGCGGAGATCACACCACTGCCCTGTGTGCTGTGGGTTGCTGGGTCTATGCACAAGTCCAAGTTGTTCTATAAAGTCCCTGGAGAAGTTTGCTCTAGGAAGGGCCTCAAACGTGACCCATGCAACAGAGACTAGAACTGGGGCACCCCCTCTGCACTAGGTAGCCAGCTTCAAAGGGAAACATTTCTGTTCTCATCGTTTTTACATTCAAGCTTCTTGACAAGAGAGACTCAAGAAAGGAAAATGGGGCAGTGTAAGAAATCAGGCAAGAGGGAGGCTCCTGCTGTCAGGCTGCCTACACTTACTCCTCCTGACTCCTGCTGAGTTCCAGTGCATAAGGACCTGTGACATCACTGGACATAAGCTGCACCTCCAAGGGCATTCAGCGTCAGTCAGCTAAAGGCTTTTCTGGCTTGCTATGTAACAGCAAATTAATGGAGGAGACCTACAACAATCCTCTGGAGGAGCACAGGAATTGGGTAGGTGTGGAAGATGGATTTCCAGGAGAAGAGACTGCTATACGTGGGGAGGATGAGGGAGCGGAGGCGGGGGGACAGTCAGGCTGAGCATTAGTGAACAGAACTGGACAAGGAAAAAGTCAGAGAGACAAGTCGGCCTCTGCTAGAAAATGGGGCACGAGGATGTCTGCAAACACCTAGGCAAACTGCAATGGTGAGAAGGAACGTGAGAGAGACTCTGCGTGTTTAAATTGGTTAATACTGTGAACTGCCCAGGGCTGGACCAATTCAAAGAGCTCCTGTTCTTTCCAAGGAAACTCACTCACCGTTTCACCAAGATGCGAATGGGGTCTGTCATGAATTTGTTGGTCATCTCCAGGATTTCATGAGGCAAAGTGGCGCTGATCAGAACCACCTGTGTAGCTGGAGGCAAGTATCTGTACACATCATAAATCTGCTCCTTAAAACCTGAAAAGCAAATCAAGTAGCACAGAACAGTTAGCACGTTTTTCTCCCAAATATCCTGCTCTTTCACAGTTTGATCTGAAATCCAGTATTTGGCCTATGCTATGACATGAACATTAATGAGTGAATCTAACTCAAAATCAGTGTCACACATAGCTCATCTCTTCCTCCTTTTCCCAAACCCACTACAATGTGGCCATGGTACACAGTAAAGTATAAATTCTGGAGCACTGCCTTTCATAACTATTGAAAAGGATGCTACAACTAAATCAGACAAGGTATATTAAGTAGCTTAACCTGTTACAGCCTATAACATGACTATAATCATCTAACTTTGGCAAAACCCAATTGTTTTTAGCAGCAGGACTGCCAGCTTGGACACCCTGGAATCTCAAAGAAGTGAGGAAAAAGGAAGTAAAAGGGAGACAAATGTTTTACCTTTATTGAGCATTTCATCTGCTTCATCCAAAACCAGCATTTTGATGGCACGAGTCCTTAAACTTCGACGACGAATCATATCTGTAAGATTTCACTTGGTAAGATGAAAAGGCTCTGAAAGCAAGTGAGCCTACACTGCTCCCAGCCGCTGTCAGGGCATTTCGGTGGAGGAGGGACAGGCAATTCCCCTGTTGCCAACAGAGACTGGTGTTTGGTGATGGAAGGCACATCCAAGGGCCACAGCATGTCCACTGCACTCTGCAACCTAGGGGGATGTCTCTGCAGCCTGGCTAAGGGAGCACTGACTGCATGGAAGCTCTGAGAGTCTGAGCTGTGGGGTGTTATTTGCTAACTGCACAGGACAGGTGACCCAGTGTCCCACAGTAACTGCAGCTGGATGTGAGAAACGCAAAATGCTACATCAACAGACTGGGCAAATCCACATCCTGTTTGAAAGAGCACTTGGCTTTGTGTAATCCCTTAATACTGTGACAGAAAAGTATTTGCTATTAGTGTGCTGGTCAAAGCCAGCCCAGCTTGGCAGCAGCTCGCTTTTTTTTTTTTTTTTTTTTGGCTTGTGGGGAGTAGATCTATGTTCTCCCACTGACAGGTGCTTGCATAAAAGTGCTGCCTGTTTCTCAGAGATCCAGAAGATGTGAGCTTGAAGACTAACACTATCACTGTGGTAACTGCCATGAGCAGTAAATATAAAAATCTTCATGCCATGAAACTAGAAAGTACCAGCTGCAAGGGCACCTGATTTAACAAAGACAGAGCGATGGCCGGTACACAGAAAATGTGGACCTAACTTTGACGTTCAAGTAGACCCACCTCCTCCAAGATTCTTCCTGGGATTGTAACATTTTCTCCTTAAAAAAAATACTCTTTGTTCCCATGCCACCATATTAAAAAACACTTCCAACAATGAAAAGCAAAATATAAACAGAGAAAATCCAAATATTATCTCCACTGATTTCTCTCTAGTGTTTTCCAAATATTACTACAGTAAGTTGTTACCTTGTTATACTTTACATTAATGTTACATTAATGGTGTCACGATAAACATAATTTTCATGCTATTTCAAATCTAAGCGCACAGAAGTTGCAGGAGCTTCCCATGGCTCAACTCAGGTCCGAAGCTGGAGGCGATGTAGCCCCCCACATCTCCTTACCAAACACACGGCCTGGAGTGCCAGCAACAACATGCTGCCCATAATCCAGTTTTCGGATATCTTCGCCCACGTTGGTCCCTCCGATGCAGGCGTGACACTGGACATTCATGTAGTCTCCCAGAGCAAGAAGACCCTGTGTTGGTACAAAGGAATGGCTTAATTAACTGAAATTAACTGAGCTCTAACGAAGTTTGTATTTGTGAAGAGATGGAGGTCTGCAGAGACATATGGTGGTGTTTGTTTTTTTTTTTTAGAGATGTAAGCACAAGCAGTTAGAGGGATTTTTTTTATGTCTGTTACCAAAACCTCCTCGACAGCAGGCTTTCAAACACTGGAAACTCAGTTCCCCAGGGATCACAACTGTTTTAAAAGTGCTGTCCTTAAAAATTCACTTAGGACTGTGTAAAACCTTAGACTGCTAACCAAACTGGTCATGTAAGCAAGAACAGATACAGTGCAGATAAGCAAAACAGCCCTTTATCAGAATTTCTTATTCCTTTCAGAAACAGAAAGAAAAAGCAGAAGCTGTGCTTTAAGCTCTGCTGAGGAACACCTGAGAATCAGCCCCAGGCCTTGTGAGTGCTTTACAGACAGTGGTTTAAATGCTCCTACCTTCTGAATCTGTACAGCAAGCTCCCGAGTTGGTGCCAAGATCAATGCCTGGGTCTCGCGAACCTGATTAAAACAGGTGATCACATGGCAGTTAATCACAGGGCAGATATCCAAGCAACAGTACTCTGAAATGTCACAGTGGAAGGATTAATCACAGCATTTTGTGCTAAAACCTAGTGTTTGCAAGGGTCAGTACACCTAGAAAGCTGCTCTCACACAGAACATTTACACAGTAACAGCCTCTTAATTGTTACTTTTGACAAGACAACACATAAGCAGTTCTTTGATAGCTCATTTTTCATTCCAACCCAATTTCTGGAAACAATTATAAAAGTGTGTACTTTCCTTGCAAAAGAAGAGAAACAAATTTAAGGCACTTCAATTTTGTGTGTTCAGTTCAGACAAAAACCTTGTGTTGCACAAGGATTCCAAGATAATGTTTTAAAGTGTCATATTTGAAAAATATTACGAGCACTTTTGCAGACATGAAGCAAAAAGCTGACCTTTTCATTTAGAACATGCAACATTTATTTTTATGTCACCAGGCAGTGACAGGTGAATAACAATCTAAGCTTTAAGAGGGTACTGGCCCACAGAAAATCATCATTTTGTTCAACAGCATCTACAGATTCAAGTTATCCTTAAAAAAACAATTGGATGGACACAATACCCCTGACTAGAACAAAAGCAAACATTTGTCAGTCAAAAATCTAGGTTTGATTCTGTGCAATGTATGCCAGCCATTCAGACAGGTTGCTCGTGCCGTTAGGGCTGTTTGAGGACAATTCTGCCTGCCGAGAGATTAATTTAGCCCTCTAATATGTGAAAAAGGGCAGCTGTTAAAGCCCACTTTATAATTACAAGACCTATCTGAACTTATTTTGCCAGGGTGGGTTTAACAGTTAAATTGTTAGAGAGTAGAATCTGGTGAAATCTTCAGTCAGAAATCTGTCTGAAGTTCACTGCCCGTAATTAAAAGATTTCAAAGTAAAGCTTCGCTTATTCAAGACTCTACCAATTTAGTTAAAAATCATTTTTAGCATGTGCTATGAAATTACCTGTATATCCAGGCACTGCAGAACAGAGATGGAGAATGTTGCTGTCTTCCCTGTTCCTGACTGTGACCTGAGAAACAGATGTTTGGTGAACACTCTGGATGTCTGGACAAAGAATATAGACAATTTCAAGATATTCCATCTCCCTGCTCTTTGACACTCCTTCATTGCAAAGGAGTCAATATTGCCAACAGTGTATCTGACAAAGTTTTGTCACAATCACAGTGTGATCTGCAGACAGGCAGCTTTGAGAACTGCAATATCAGGGACGGAACACTCCTTTGCAGGGTCTCCAGCTCTGGCATGTTTACTCCTTATCAGACCAGCATTTTAATTTCCTGCAATTTGTCACAGATAGTTTTTTTTTTCTTTTAAAGTAAATGGTAGATAAGCCAAAACAATTTGGAAGGCTAGCAATTCCCACTAGCGACCTAGAAAGGATTTTTTTTACAGTGGGATGCACATCCTTCTTTGTCTTTAGAGATGTAACAAATTTTTGTCTGCTTACTTTTTCCCTTGAGTGAGATTGCAGTTGTCTCTGGCTTTGCTGGAAAACATTCCCAAGAGCCTCAGAGCCCTGTTCACTGAGAACACACAATATCTTGGCTGAATCTTTATTACACTGACATACCTAAGCCTAATAAAAGTTGACATTAACAACTGCTAGGATCACAGTCTGTGTGCAAGTTAGCCCATTTCACCCTGTGATGTGACTTCTCTGACCCTGCCACACAGCGGCCCACGACCACGGGTGACGGGACGGAGCTGCCTTCCAGCTTCAAGGCGACGACCGTGACCGACGCCCCCGCCTCCTCCGGGGCCCGCAACGCCCTCAGGACACAGCCCCCCCCCCCCCCCGCCGCGGGTTGGCCTGGCCCTTGCCCCCGGCCCGGCAGCCCCACTTACTGGGCGATCACGTCTCTCCCCTTGATGATCTGCTTGATGGCTCGCTGCTGGATGGCCGAGGGCTTCTCGAAACCTGCGGACGCGGCCGGTACCGTTACCGTTGCTCCCGTCAGGGGCGGCGGGGCAGCCCCGGAACCGCGCAGGCGCGCCGCCCCACATCCCCACATCCGGGCACCGCCACCGACGACGACTCGGTCCCGGTCCCGGTCCCGGTCCCGGTCCCCGTCCCGTCTCCCCTCCCCTCCCCTCTCCCCCTCGCCGCCGCCCACCGTAGGCGTAGATGCCGCGCAGCAGGTCCTCCCGCAGGCCCATGGTGTCGAAGGTGGGCGTCACGTCCACCTCCTCGCTCGTCTCGAACTCCACCTTCGTCATGTCCTCCTCCTTCATCAGCCGCTTCCGCGCCGAGCCGGCCGTCCCGCCGGATCCCGCCGACCCCGACATGGCTGAGGCCTTCCCTCTCCGGCCGCCGATGGCTCCGCCGCGCACCAGAGGCCGCCGCGCCGCCTGTGCGCATGCGCGGGGGGCGTGGGCGGGAAGGCGGAGGCGGCGTGCGCATGCGCGGGGGGTCCGGGCTGCCGGGAGGACGCGGGGTGCGCAGGCGCGGGAGGGGGCCGGCGGGCGGGGCGGGCGCATGCGCGTGCGCGTGCGCGGCGGCGCGGTGAGTGAGGGCCGGGGGCGGCGGGGCCGGGGCGGGCCGGGCTTTGGTCGCCGCAGGCCCTTGGGCCGGTGTCGGCACGGCACGGCACGGTCCCCCCCGCCTTTCCCCTGCCCGCGCCTCAAGGGCCTGCTCAAGCGTGTGGGGAGCATCAGTGCCAGCCGAGGCACGGCCTGCGGCCTGCAGAGAGCTGCGTCTCTGCTGAGTGCGCTGGGGGCTGGCTACCGCCGCTGCCTGCGTGGCTTAGTCGCCTCGTGCGAGGCTGCAGATCCTTCTTAAAACACCTTGAAAAGGGAGGTGGAGGTTATGCCTGGGGAGCGCGGGTTCGGTTTCCTGCTTAACATACTGCTTGAGGATGAGGTGGATGGGCCCCAGTCTCTGTTTGTGTGGTGATGCGTTCCCCCTTGGAAAACCATACATGCTGGTGTCTGTGTGTACGGCCTGTCATGCCCATGTAAAAGCCAAGAGTCCAGACTCGGGAACACCCCAAGCAATTTGCAGGGGGAGGAGGAGCTGGCTGTCAGCCCTGTATCACCTCTTCTGCAAGCCCAGGGGTGTCCAATGAGGGTTGGTTTGCATGCCTGAGCTCAAACAAGGCAGTTGAACAAGATTTAGAGGTTCTCAACAGACACCAGAGGAGAAGGACCCATGCTTTGCTCTGCCTTTCTTCAGCTGATGCCTTTTCCACTTCTCTGTCCATGTCGTGCAAGCAGCTGGGATCCAGTTTTCACAGAGCTGGATCTCTGGGTTTGCTGTTGGGGCAGAGGGTTTGGATGTGGGCATGCTGCACCCCCTTATCCTCCATTCCTATCTGGGATTTCAGCAGGATTTGCATCTTCCATCTTTCCCCCTTTTTTTCCTCCTCCAATGATTTTTTTTCATCCCTGAACAGAGGGCAGATTTAACCCTCTTCCTGCCATGGGTACCCGGGATACTTGGCTGATCTGTGAACAAACCCTTAAACTTTTGTGGGAAAAGGCGCTCTCCTGCTTGGCAGGGCACTCTTCTGAGAACTGAGCTGAAATGTTTGACGTGGTAAAATGAAGTTGTTAAAAAACCACAAACATTTCCAGTGCCAGTGTGTCTGAGGCTGCCTGGGTGAGTCAGGCTGTGCTGTGCATGGGTTTTCCCCATTCTCATTGTAAGCAGGTGTGTCAGGAGCTGCATGTTCGAGTGAAGCCAGCAGGTTTGGGGTGTGTGACCCCTGCCCTCGGGCAGACTGTGACTGATGCTCTTTCCTCATTTTTGTTACTACAGAACCTGAAGGCAAACAAAGAGGCTGAAAGTGATATGGCTTTTGTGAACGCAGTGTTGGAGGCACAAGGTATGATGCTCTTCCTCCTCCCTATGTGTAATGTATTGGCAAGCCATCAGGAGAGGACATGGTAGAGATCCTCTGGGATTTGTGGGGGAATGCTTGAGGGTGGCATGGTGCTAACACACCTGGATTGAGTTTGTGATGGGAGTCATGCTGCCTGGTCCCCATTATTCTTGTGTCAGTGACATTGGCTGTGCTCTTCCATTGTCCTTCCAGGGAAGAATACAGATAAAGGGGGCTTGGTCCTCACAGTCTTGTTTCACAAGTAGTTGTGGGGAGGCTGTTTTTAGGATGGCTGATGCGTGCTGTGTTTTCATCTGGAAGCCTGACCTAGCCTGCAGCTCCCGGCAGGTGCCCAGCCCTTCCTTGGACATGGCTGAGGCTCAAGTCCGGGCCCTTCCAGAGGAGGTAGGTGCAGGAGGGGAGGCTTTCCTCAGCCAGTGTTTGGCTGAAGGAGCTGAGGAAGGAGGTGAGCAGGGAAAGTGTGGGAGACGGCTTGTTGAGGGAGGGATGGTCAGCGAGTTCTGGGCAGTGAATCTGTAGAGTCAAAGGAAGTGACTGTCAAAAGTAAGCTTTGTGTCCCCTGGACCTCAGCCACTGGTCCTGAGCTGACGTACCCCAGCACAGCTGCATTTCCTTGGGAACACACATGGCTTCCCTTGGAGAGGAGCTGGTCTGTAGTGTCTGACTGCAGCAGGGTTAGGTGGGAAGAGAACTCTGGAGGCATCTGGGCTAGTCCTCCTCACAGCAGAGCTGACTTTCAAACTAGACCAAGTTGGTCAAGGCTCGTCCAGTCTAGGTTTGAGTATCTCCCAGGATGGAGACCCCACAGCTTCACTGGGCCTGTCCCAGAGCTGCAGTGCACTCAGGAGGAAGAATTTTCTCCTTATGGCCAGTCGATTTTTCCCTTGTTGCAGCTTGTTCCCGTTGTATTTTGTCCTTTTGCTGTGTGTCTCTGTGAATAGCCTGCCGTTGCCAAAATGAAATTACAGGGCGACTGTACCTCTTCGGGGTCCCAGGTAGGCATGTGGCCTTAATCCCCCTTCTCTCCCAAAACTGAAGCAGGATTCAAGTGTTTTTTATACCTATCTGCATCCACTACTGGGGCTCACATTTCAGACTTTGTGGAGAGGAGTTTGTTTCTTTTTGTGTGCATGGAAATAGGGCAGTGTTAATTTTCAAAAAAGAGTTTTTTAATTGTGTTCCATTTGCACTGTAAAAAAGATGGGATTATTTTAAGAAGATGTTTGGATGCTTCAAGCTGTGTTCCTGCAGCTGGTGAGTTCCTGTTCTTTTGTACTCATTTTTTAGGAACTCAAAGATATATTCACTAAACTGGAAAAGGGTGGAGATGGAAGGATGAGCTTTGAGGAGTTGCACTTTGGCTTGTTCAGCCACATGACCACCTTTTTCTAAGGTACGTCAACATCTGTCAAGCAGCCAAGACTCAGCAATTCATGGGGCGAGCTGAAAGGCAGAAAGCTTTCTTTGTAAAAAGGATCCTCGTTGATGGCCTTGATCTGCAGCTCCTTGGAGGTCATTTCCTTAACTTTGGGTAAGGAACCATAAGTCATTGCCAGTTCCCTACACAGGACAGTTCACTTTTGATTGGTGTTTCTGCAGCGTCTTGCGGAGAATCCAGACACAAATCCAGCTGTCACACTTTGAAAGGTTTCTCTGTCCATTTCCCAACAAGAAAGGAGGCTAAAGAATGAGTTCTACTGAGAACAATTCGGGCCAAGATGTTTTGTTTCACAAGGGGGTGATTTAATAGACATTAGTTGGGCATCTGAGGGTAGTGACCTGGGGAGAGTTTTCCACTTGTCAGTTTTTGGGTATGGTCTGGACTTCAGGCACTGCATGGTGACCGAAAGGCTCCCCTGGGAGCTGCCTGAGTAGGAGCAAACCCTCTGCAGGTGAAGTGGCATGGTAATACAGAACAACAGAGGGCTGTTGAGCCTCAGCTTTTTACTGGAGGGGGAGGGATGCACATCCTAGCAGAGGGGAAAGATCACCCCAATTCTGACACTGGCTTCAGAAGTGCTGACATCTCTGCACCTCTTGCAACTCAGGTTGTCCCTTTTTTAGTGCATGGAGCAAGCGTCATCCGCATTTTCTTTGTTTGATGTAAAATACTTGTTTGGCCTTAGTGGTTTTAATTTCAAGGACTGGCAAGGCATCTGCAAATGTTTTTGAAGTAACTGCACTTTAATGCACTAAGGTGGAAGTGAATTGCTGATTACCCTGACAGCCAGGACAGCTCCATCCAGGATCCTTAGCAAAATGGCTTCAAAAAAGAAAAAAAGAATTGCTTCAGGTTCTTTTGGCTTAAGACTTTGAGGTAACAGTTCTCTGAAGATAGGCTTCTTCCAAACTTGGTATGAAATCGGTGCTCTTGGAGATGTTACCAGTTCTGTGTCAGCTTTCTGGGTTCTGCTTTTTGGTTCAGCTTGGCTGAATCTCTTCACCTTTGAAGCTGACCTCAACCCAGTTTTAGCTTCTAGATCAAACAAAATGTTGGCTTGCAGTTTTCTGACAGTTTTCACAAGACTCTCTGGTGCTATATAACTTTCCATGTTGGTCTTTCTGTGGATACTGAGTTTTCATGGGTTAGCAGGGAGACCAAAGTGTATGCGTCTGTGCCTGCCAACATGCTCCTTGTGGCTGCCTTAAGGGCAGCGCAGGACATCTCCTTCCTGGCAGCTTGGAGTTGTTTTTAGAACGTTCTCCAATATTGATGGGGTCCCTGGGTTTCCTTTCAGTATCGAAAGCTGTCAGTTTTTCTCTGCCAATTTTGCCCCACTGACGTGCCTCCGCTGCTTTTTTCCTCAGCATCAGAGTGCGCAGGGAAGCAGTCCATCCATCCAGCCAAGCTGTGTGGGCCCACATCTCTTCTCCAGCATCAGCAACAGCAATAGATTTGCCAAACCTGAATTTGTTATTGCCATTTGAGCCCTGGAAGAACTTAGAGGAGATCCTCAAGGTCTCTAGTGCTGCTTTGACTGGTGGTGGTGGATATGGTGAGCAGCAAAGCCTTTCAGCAAGTAGCTGTCCGGGGTGCAGTCAGGTTCATGATGGGGTGGCAGGGTTTGGCCACCCCAGGGCTAGGGAAAATCTGGGGTGGATGTGATCTAGGCCTGTCTGTGAGATGTGGGGGGGATCTCTGAAAGACTGGAGGGTGGTCAGATGGTGTAACAACAGAAGTCCTGTTGGCACTGTTAGAAGAGGGAGAAAGTGATTTCAGTCTGTGCTGTCTTTGCAGAGGCTGAGTAGCAGCACAGGGGTGCAGGTGAGCCTGGCAGAGCTGCCCACAGCTTTGGACAACACACTCATGGTCCCCAGGAGTGGGCTTCAGCATGCAGCCGTCGCCTCCTATGGATACAAACTGCAGTGCCTCAGGTAAGGGTTGCTGGTCCCTGTGAGGACGGCCCTTCTGTGGGGTGCATGAGATGTCTCTTATTGCACTGCTCACTGTGCCTGCAGGATCCAGGTGAGGCAGATCGCCAGGGAGAGGGACAAGGCGAGGCTGGACTTGGAGAAAGTGGAGGGTCGCTGCCTGCAGCTTGGCAGGGAGTTGGACGAGCAGTACGTCGCTCTCGAGCACACCCAGAGCAAGCTCAAGTAGGAGGGGTCCTTTTGGTGGGGCAGGGAAAATGTTTTTTCTGTGGCTGCCCACAGTATCTGCCTCCCGTCCCAGTCTCCCTTTATGAATCTCCCACTTGTTTTGCCATTGTGTCAGTGGCAGAGAAGACCCTGAGGCCCCCTCACCCCACTATGGTCCCAGCATCTCTCTAACCAAGCCGTCATCTCCTGCTTTGTGCATGGTGAGAGGGGGTGTGTGGACCTTGTGGCCATCTGAGAACATGCTCCGGGTGCCCCAACCATGTTGCTTTTTCCCCCCAGGGATTTTCAGGCAGAAATAGAGGCAAAAGAGCTGCTTTTGCAGCAAGCAGTCAGTCACCAAGCGAAGCTGGAGGCTGATACACAGTTCCTCCAGGGCAAAGAGGCCAGCCTGCAAGGGAGACTGAACCACGTAATGAAGGTAAGTAAAACTGCCCTGGGTGAAACATCTTCACTTCTTCAGAGGAGGCAAAGCAGAGGTGGTGACAAAGATGGATGGTTTGTGTTGGTCTTGCTGGGAAGGACAGGAGTTTTATGCAGAAAAATCATCAGCCACATCCATACTATTGAATTAAATACAGAGTTTGTTGCCTTGCCGTGACATTATTAAAGCCCCACATTGTCTGTTGGGAGTGGTTTGGCCCTTGGTAACACCTGAATACCTGATGGCTGAGGCTAAAGTTGTGCCAGGGACCATGCCAAAAGCAGAGACGATGGTGTCTGCGTGCCTGGGATTTTCCCAGTGCTGTTCAGTGTAGAAGTACACATGGAGATAGCTCAGGACTTGCTGCCTTTGTTGGCTGTGAGGGAAACCATAGTTTTGTGAAGCAGAGGTAGAGATGAGCCTGTGGGGCTGACTAGCTTTTATTCTGCAAAACGCACTCCTAAGCCTGTCCTTTGGAGAGACGAGCCAAACCCCAGCCCACATGGTGTGTATCAGCAATGTGCTGTCCAAAGTGGGGTCTTCTGGCACCTGTGCTGTGTTTGGCATGCTGATGTGCCAGTTGTTTTACAGCTTGCTGCTGAAGGCCCGTGGCTGATGAACCCATCCTGCGACGTGAGGACCTGCAACATCAAGAGAATCTTCTCCCTTTTGTCTGCAGGAGAACACACAGCTGCAAAACAAGGTCACGGAGATGGCTGAGAAACTGGTGGCCTCTGAGAAGCTGGTGTTGGAGCTGCAGAAAGAACTCAACTGCGTTGTGAAGGACAAGGTAGCCTTCCTCTGTTGCAGTTAAATAAGAACTTTTCAGGAACTCATCAAAAGATTGACCCTTTTCTATTAAATCTTGCATATTTTGCGTCAGTTGTTATGGTCTCCCACTCTTTGAACTCTCCTGCACATTAATGACAACCTGAAAAGAAAAAATATTGGCTTTTAATTTAAGCCTTTTCAAGTTTGGAAAAAAAAAGATGAGGAAAGTTTGCAATTGTAGAAAATTCTACAAACCTGCAGCCTTCAAGTGAGAACTTTAGAGTTTGGTTTCCAGAAAAGAAAAGCCTTCTTTTTCACAAGTATTGAAGTAAAGGGTTAGTTTTCATGTCTTCCACTCCAGTGAGGCACCTGGTAAAATGGATCTGGGGAAAGAAATGAGTCTGTGATCTTGTTAGCCAGTTTGGGAAAGCTAGCCCACCCATAGTTTGGTGTGTCTCGTGCATGAAGAAAAATGTTTTTCCTCCTCTTTCTGCATCTGACCTATTCCACAGGTGTCAATAGGAACCCTTCCATTGAATCTATGGGTGTAGTACCATGTCTCCAGTGATTTAGTAGAGCTTTTGGCTCTCCATATGGAGAGGTGATAATTTCCTTGATGAGAAGTGTTTCCCTGTGCTTGTGCAGCTGGGCCAGATGAAGCCCCACAGCCCAGAGCTCCTGAACCAGAGTGAGTGCTTTGCAGAGATTGTCCTGGAATACGAGCGGCAGTGCCAGGTACGGGTGGGCAGCTCTCCAGCAATGCTGTCGTGAAAGTACAGCTCTCATTGGCACATCTATCGGGCACTTTGGCCCTGGGGGAGAGGAAGGAGGCAGCCCTGATCAAGGTGCAGAGGGGGGATCCCTCTTGCCTTGCTCACAGTCCTTTGGCAGGAGGCAGGACACAGCTGTGCCCCCAGTAAAGCAGCCTGTCTCCTTGTTCCTGCAGCCCTCCATGGGTTGGTTCCCTTGCTGGGATACTGGCAGGGGCGAGTAGGGGTCGGTTGTATATTCCTCCATTCCTGCCACCCTGTAGGCGTGGGCTATTTTGTTTGGGAACCGTGTAGCTCTGTGTATAAGGACAGACCACCCTTGGCTCTGTTGCATTTCTTTTTGAATGCAAGGAGAAAGCTTTTCTCCTTTTTTGCAAAGCATGCTATCAGCTAAATTCTTCTATCTTTTTGTTTTTCCCTTCCTCCTTCTTACCCCCACTTTAACAACCCCTACAAAACTTGTTGCTGCTGGACTCTGCTAGAGAGTCAAGGTGAGCCTGTCCAGGTACCTGATGTGCGTGTGGTCCAGGCATTGCTGTTGTGCGTGTTGTACCTCCTGCAGGGTGCTGTGCTCCTGCCCAGAGCTTTGGGCTTTCTGGGATGTGAGCACAGCCTCCGTTTCCCTTCTGTTGTTTTTAAGTGACTCGTGTATCTTGCATGTTGTGACTTGCTGGGTGCTCTGTGCATTGGCTCCTGAGTCCAGTGCTTATTGCATTGGCCATTTGTTCCCAAGTGCTATGTGTGAGTGGGGAACACCACTGAGTAGAGATGGTGACTTATAAAATCCCCCTAGCAAGGGGATGAAATCTGCATTTCCAGCAAAGCCGTTTCATGGATGCAGCAGGCTCTTGAAGCTGTAATTAAAGGCAAACATGCTGGAGCACTATCCAGCGCAGCATTGCTCCAGGTGGCACCAGAGGGTTGAAGATTGTCAGTGCTGCAATTTTTCCTCCCATTGAGCAGCCCCGGAGTTGTCCATGAGAACGTTGATGGATGGAGAGGTTCAGTCTTTAGCCTTCATCTGCCCCTGGGAGGGCACCCCCTTGGGTTCACCCTTTACCCTTGCTGAATGCTGCCAGACCTCCCCTCCTCTGCTCTCCTCTTTAGAATGGAGATTAAACAAACTGGGTTTGCATTTGTCTGCATCTGCTCAATTATATTTATTAATTGGGATCTTTGGAAGTATCCTAGTTCTTAGTGTCTTGCAGCCCATCAGTTTCCTGGGTAGCAGCACATGGGATATAATTTGGTGTCTGCTCAAAGTGGACAGTCTGGAGGGAGGCAGGATGCCTTGTACGGTGTTGCTTCCAGTATGAGATGGAGCATGTGAAGTGAAACAAGCAGTTGCCCAGCTCCAGACACCTGCATGGAAGTGGCTTATTGCACTGGTGTGGTGGCTTATAGCATGGTGTTCAGTGGTGGGACTCCTTGCTGCAGGCTGATGTTGGCACTGAGGTGGGATAAATTCCTGTGTTGGCCTCTGAGGGTGTCTGTGCTAAGCAGGCAGCAGGACTTGCCTCTTGCTGTCCTTCCCATGGGATCAGCACCTTCTTGCCTTGCTTTATTCCTTCCGCAACCTGGAAATGTTTCCTTCCAGAGCCCTGTGGGACTTGCTTCATTGTAAATCCTGCTGTTGCCTTGACTGCATGCAGTAGTGCTTGTTGGCTAGCCCAGATGCCCACAGGAATGTCTTGAGGATGTACATGCAAACCTCTGGGCTGTGTGAGGGATCGTACTGAGATTACAGTGTTTCTTGTGTGTTGGTTGCTAGCAATGGTTGTGTTTAGGTCAGGAGGGGTCTCGGGAGGACCAACCATCCAAGATGGCTGCAAAAACCCCTGGTATTGTGTGCTTTTGCATGCAGGGGCAGTTGCTTGTGGCTCTTTGTGCTTTACAGTGTCCAGTGATGGTGGTCGCGGTAATCTGGGCTTGAATTTCTTCTCTGGCTCTTCCAAAATCTCTCATCTCTGTTTGGGAAGGAAGAAAACTTCCTGCCTTTATTCTCTGACTGTGCTGGTGAGGGGGAAGCTGCTCTTCATGCTGCAAGAGACCCTGAGTACACGTGGCTGCTGGGAGCCGTGGGCACTCGGCCCCCCGCAGCCCTGGGGATTTTCGTAGCTGAGTCATGACCAGCCTCTGCTTCAGGTGCTGTGGGACCAGAATGGAGTGCTACAAAGGGAGCTGGAAAGGCTGCGTCTCCAGCTACGGGAGAGCAGGGCTGAGAGAGGGCCACCAGCAGGAGGTAAAATACAGGAGGGTTTGGTGCCTCTCCCATCTTCTCAGCAAGAGCAAGGTTCCCTGCGGATTGGAGTTTCCATGGGAGCCTGGGGTGGCTTGTTGTGTCTGAGCTGCTGCTGCCAGTTCTGGTACTGGGCAGCCATGGGAGGGAAGAAGGGGGTGATGGGTGGTGAGGAGGAGGGAGACGGAGGGAAGAAGGCTATTCCAGCTCAAAAGCTGGTGATGGTAACCTGTGGTCTAGGTAAGTGGGAGTGAACAGGCAGATTTTCACTGTTGAGGATGTTGAGGAAACAATGTAATAAAGAAGAAGTAGCCCCAGACTGTGGGTTGGGAGATTCAGGTTGAGCATGAGAGAAAAACTTCTGGCCCAGAGGCGTGATGCAGCCATGGGACTGGTTGCCAGATAGATGGGGGTTCTCCATCTTTCGGGGTTGTATAGACTTGACTGGATGAAGCTGCAGCCAGCCTGATCAGGACAGCCAGGCCTGTAGGCCTGTCCTCACAGGGTTTCTCTCTGTCAGTGTGCCGCTCTCCCAGCCCTCTGGTTTCCACTTCTCCGTGCACAGAGACATCACTTTCAGTGGAGCAGCTCCAAGAGCAGCTGCGGGACCTGAAGGTGCAGCTGGAAACCAAGGTGAGAGGTGTGGGAGGAGATGTCCTGACCTCTTGGCACAACTGCTTGGTAAGCACCCTGCTACAGCATGGCTGGTGGGGCATCTATGCCAGGAGGGCTGCTGGAGAGTTCAGGCTGGGGAGCAGAGTGGTACCTCATCTCTCTGCTGGCTTTATTGCATGTGCTTCCCCAGCCCATCTTAGCTGGTAGGAAGGTTTGGGGCCCTCGCTGGCTGGCAAAGGCTTTCTGGAAATCTGTGTCACCTTGCAAAATGTTTGTGTGGGTCTTGCCCCTTATGGGGAACCAGAGATTAACTCTACTCAGTGTTGCTGTTGCAGTAAAACCAGTGACAGGATCAAGAGGAGAAGCAGCCAGGTGTCTCCTGAGGGCATGGGGGCGGGGGGGTTATCAGAGCCCTGTCTCCCTGGGCTTGCAGCACACTTTTAACCTGCTTGCCCTAAGGTGACAGTGTGAGCCCAGCCCTCCCTTTAGACAACAGTAAGTGCTCCTGTGAGAGGTCTCAGTTTCCACCTTCACTCCTTTTGCTGTTGAACTGAGAGGTTGGGGATGCTCGCTGGGTTTCCATTGCAGCACTGCAAGAGTAAATCCACAGGGGTGATGAACAGTTCAAGGAGCACAAAGTTGCTTGCAGATCTTCTGCCTGCTTCACAGTCCTGCCTTTGTGCTCTTCAAATCCTGGAGTTTCTAGTATTTACAGGGGAGTAATGGGGAGCAGCAGCTACTCACCACCACATCTTGGACAAGGGACCACTCTGCGGGGTGGAGGAAGGATGCACTGGGAGCAGCGGCAGATGATGCCCTGGCCTCTCCCTTCTCCTCTCTGGTATCCCTTGCAACCAAGGAGAAAGGGGAGAACCACGCTGCTTGCTGGGAAGAGCTGGGACCCACTGATACCTGCTTGTTAGAGGCTGCTGCGTGAGACTGATTATTGCCTTAAGTTCAGTAGGGACAGGGACTGCCTGAAGAGTGTCCCCTGTTGAGAGAGACCAATAGATGATCTGAGTCAGAGCTATTGGAGGAGAGGGGAGCTCTTGGGAGCATGGTGCTAATAACCAAATCCTGTCTTCTCCCAACAGATAAACTATTACGAGGAGGAAATCGAGTTAATGAGGAAAAACTTTGAGAGAGAGAGGAAGGACAGTGAAGAAAGCTTCAAGGCTGAGATGCGCAAGATGGAAGACCATAAAAGAGACCTGGAAGAAACAGTTGCAAAGTACTGGGCTGTAATTGATAGCCTGAAAGAGCAAAAATGTGTGTGGAGCCTGGAGCTGGAGGAGAGGTTTGAGGTGGAGCAGGCCAGGGTGGGACAACAGCACACCAAAGACATTTACCATCCAGGGCAGCAGCTGGACCGGGAGGGAGAAGAGCTGAGGGCGCAGCGCAGGGACAGAGAGAGACTGAGGTCTGGCACCATTCTCTTTGTGGGGCTAAGCGGGAGATTAGGGGTGCGTGCCCTGCTCATAGGAGAGTAGGCTGGGCTGATTTCTCAAGAGGCTGGAGGGCTGTTTTAATTTGGAAGAAAATCTGCAGTATTGCAGGGCTGTTTGAAGTAAGACATCTAAACTCCCCTTACATGAGTGCTTTTATTTCAGGACTTGAAGTTTCCCTGCATGTTCTACAAGCTTGTGTCAGAGGCAGTGCCTAGCAAAGAGTGTATCTCAAAACAGTGAGAGAAATAAGAGAGCTTTTGTCAGAGTTTTCTTGTTATCTCTCTCTTTCTTGGTCCTTCAGCAAACCTGCCTCTACTTGCTAGATCATCACAACCTGCTGTCTTAAAAGCAGCAAAAAATGGCTTGAATTTCTCTATATAGCCAAAACAGACTGGCTTGTGGGAGGGTAAGGTTGTCAATAAATGGCTGTTCATCTTCCCTTCCTGTGCTTGTGGTGCCAGTTCTGCAACTTCCCCAGAGGCCAAGAATGGCCTTGCAGAGGAGACTGGAGAGGAATTAGACAGGAAACTGTGGCCTGTCCATGCCTGCCCCCTCCTGCTTGCCAGCAGACCCCACCACTGCTCCCACACTTTCCTCTTGCCTCTTCCCTGCTGTGCCTCCCTTCAGGAGCAAAGTCCTCTTCGGCAATACGCAAGCAGGGGATTTTGCTAGGTCATTATCCCCGTTTCAGGGCTGAGGAGCTGAGATACAGAGTAAGTGTGGGAGAAAGGATGCGACTTGGCTGAAGTCTGTGGCAGAGATGGGGAACAAGCCCAGGTAACAGAAATACAAGGCATTTGAGCTGTGTTGCCACCCTCTCTGTGGATGGTGAGGACTGGCTGTAGTGGGGAGCTTTCAGAGTTGTTGGAAAACATCTGATGGATGAGTTTTGAGAAGTGCAAGATGGTGTGGGAGCTTTCTGTAACATTTAAGGAATTGCCTTGACTTTGCAACTTAAAGAAAACCACATTGCTTCTCCAGCAAAAGTACATTCTGAGGCTGACTGAGCTTTTCAAGCTGTGTTATCAAACCCAGGTCAGCAAAATGGTTTTTATCTTTAGGAAAGATGCAGAGGTTGAGCATAATCAAGAGCTGTCATGGAGTGAATGCTAGCATGAGGACAGCTGTAAGGCTTTGTTGCAGCAACATTGGTGTGAGAGGAGATGATTTCCCAATGATAAAGGCTTCAAGGGGACACCTTCAAGACCAGCATGCCCAGGAGAGGCATCAGTGGAAGCGGAAGGAAAAGGACATGGTCTCTCTGTGGAAGAAGGGGCAGCTAAAGTTGGAAGAGAAGGTTAATGAGGAACAAGTCAAGATGTGTGAGATGCTGTCTGTTGAGAAGAAAAAGAGAGAAAAAGCACCAGGATGAAATGGGAATAATGCAGAGATCATAGGGCTGAGGGCTCTGGTGTTAGAAGGGACAAGGTGTCTGGAGAGCTGCCCTCAGGGGGAAAGAAGCAGGTCCCCAAGACTCGGATGAGCAGGTAGATCAGAATCTCCTGTTGCAACCTCAGCACTGAAGGAACAGAGAAGAACTGAAAAATTGTATGATGGATGGACCAGTGCAGACATCTGTTGCAGTGAATGGCCTGCTCAATCTAGAAGCTCGAGCCAAAGCTGAAAGCATTTGTCAAGGAGAAATTTAAGTCTCGATAGACAAGGGGATGTGCTTGGGAAAGAGGCAGAGAGAGCAAAGTTAAATGTCTGCCTTTACACAGCAGACACAGCAGCACGTCAGGACATAGACAGACTTGATCTGGAGGGCAAGAAGAGGGAAAAAAAAGCCCTGGGAGACAGAGTGGCACAGCAGCATAGGAGGAAACATGACATTCAGTCTGTCAAAGTGGGGCTGGAAAGGGATAGGAACAGGGTGAAACTGGAGCTGATGGAGCTCAAAGATGTCGTGCACTGGCTGGAAAATGAACCCAGCACTCAAAAGAGTGGCAGGTTTGAGCGCAAACTAGTTTGCAGAACTAACACTAGAGCTGCTGCTGCTGCAAAAAAAGCAGATGCCTTGTGAAACACAAGGCTGCTTAACAACATGATGGTCCGAGACACTCTAACAGCAGCTATGTTCTCTCTTGACGCTCTATAATGGCAGCTGTGTTCTGTCTTGCTGTCCCCTGCATGTCTTTTACTAACCGTGGGAGTGTGGTCAGAGCGCTGGGATGTGCTCACGTGGCTCTGGCTGACTATGCACTTGTCTCCTCTGCCTTGTACAGCTGTATGTGGGTGTTGGAGATGCCACAAGAAGCACAGCATGTGAATCCTGATGTAAAACTGACTCAGAAAGCAGCTGCTGTGAGGAGCGTCCCGTCAAGCAGGGGGAGCAAATGCCACACAGCCCATGCACTAGTCGTCTTGCTTGCTTGCTTGGGGAAGAGAGGAAGAACTTCCCCACTCAGCTACTCTGCCTCCCACATGCAGTGCCACAAACTGCAATGCTGTCCTCCCTGCCAAGATGGACAGTCTGTTCCCTTGAGCTCTCCCCTGAGGAATTTGGGTCCTGTATGGACCTGGGGTTCAGCAGTAGCTATCAGATAGGACTGTCCGTTTAACACAGGACTAAGCTTCCTTCCCACAAGTGCCTGTATTCGTGGCCTCATGGGAGACTGGGAGTACCAGTAAGAGTGGAAGGATAATGAGGCAGAGAGGCTACCTTGGATTTGGGATCATAGCTATTGTGTCCAGCACTGTAAAATCACAGAACCTCACAAGCAAGCTGACTTCTCCAGACATGGCTCTATTGCAGTTGAGGGGTTGGGACCGCCACCTGGTTATCCTGTAATGAAGTCTTGGTGTGTCTTGATGAGCCAAATCACTTTGTTTCCACGCCTTGGCAGGCCCTCAAAATAATTTCAGCTAGCTGGAGGCCATACAAATTCAGGGTGTGATGCTATTTGTCCTTATTCCCCTTTATTTCCCTTCCCTTGAAGACCTGCTCCTTCTCTGCCAATGTCTCTTGATTGTCCCCACATGTTTTGCATGAGTTATTGGATGGTTGTTTCTCAGATTTCTTTAGTTCTTGCTGTTCTTGCAAACCAAATGACAATAGAGCAAGGAGCCAGCGTAGAACGCCAAGACCAAACTGGGCTTTTGCATGGTTTTCTCACTCTGCTGTCTCTCCCTGCAGGGGAGAGCTCTGCCAGCTGCTGGAGGAGAACAGCTTGCTGAAAAGTCAACTTGGGAGACTCCAGGAAGAGCTGAGGCTAGCAAATGAGAGGGGCAGCAACCATGATGTGTAAGAGAGGAGCCAGCTGTGAGAGGCTGGCAAATGGGTGGATAGCTAATGCTTGTAAAAGGAACAGCCACTCAGGTGCATTTACCAGATTTCAGCTGGCTCGCCCTGCCTTTTGTTTTCTCATTTCTGAGCAAGCCAGCACACTCATACCCTTTGCTCCAGGCAAAAGCAGCCAGTGCTGGGATGGGTTTGGCCAGCCAAAGGCTTGGGCAGGCCAGAGCACAGGGTCCAGAGCTGGGTTTGTGGAAGGCTGTGGGAATGGGTGTGCTGAGGCAGGAAAGGATGGGCTTCTTCACTACACTAACCTTTTGGCCAGTGGCCTGCTGCTGCCTTGGGAAGCTTCAGATAGGTGCTAGGGTCACGCACTGAGCCATAAATCCAAGCAGAGACAGGTTTCTGGTGCGGATGGTCCCAAGAGTCTGCTAAGCTGGCTCTCCCACTGTTCTTCATCCCCTGATTTTTAGGCTTCTGACAATGTTGCAGGACTTTGGATGTCCCCAGCTGTCTACCCTGGGCTAGGCTGAGTCACCTCTTGGGGCAGAGACACCTGACCCATTCCTGAATCAATTCAGCACCATATCCGTTTTGGCCTGGCTTTGCTTCCTGTTGCAGGCCAAAACCAGATGTGTGGCTCCCCAAAATGGGGCCATTCTCTGGGGGACTGTGGTTTGCTCCTCTCTGGCCTGAAGCTGATCATATCCCTCTCCCCGACAGGAAAAACGTGAGCAAGTTGGGCAGAGAGAAGGTGGAGGAGCTGGCTGAAATAGCAGAGTTAACAGCATCGGTAAGAAGCCGTTAACACTGACAGGCTCTTGGCTGAAGGATTTAGGAGGACAAAGACTGCACGTGCTTATAGAGGAGAACAGGAATGTTTGTTTCAAACAGTCAAACCCAGTCTTGCTTTGAAGAACCAGCTTCGTTTTACAGCTTGTCAAGTAGGGCAAATTTGTGTGACAAAAGCTAGTGCAGGTCTTACAGAAGGGAAGGTGTTACTACAAAATCTCTAATGAGGTTGACTTTACCTACTTACACTCT
Organism: Buteo buteo; assembly: GCF_964188355.1. Lineage (NCBI taxonomy): Eukaryota > Metazoa > Chordata > Aves > Accipitriformes > Accipitridae > Buteo > Buteo buteo. The sequence continues at coordinate 31,220,208 of NC_134185.1, read as the reverse complement.
TTCTCCCAGAGATTTTGCTCACTCCCAGTTTCAAACCCACATGCTCACAAGCCCTTAGACATGTGTGCACCAAGGCCTGGCCAGGATTGCTTGTGTGCAACATGGATGAGGGTTGCAGGTTTTTAGTTCTTCACCCTGTTTCTGTGATTCCTTATGACAGGAACCATAACCTATTTTTTGGACATGTCTTTTGTACTCTTCGGGGCCAGCAGCCACAGCAGGGTGGCCTTTGCTGGCCCTTGCTGGCTTCAGCTTCCATTAACCTTCAGCCACAAACCTGCTGCCCATTATCTGCTTTTCCTTCTTTGGAGGAAAGCTGTGTTGGTTGCCCATTTTCCTGGGAGGCTAGCAGAAGAATGGGATGCCGAGTGTGTTGCTGCCCTGCTGTTAGATGGAGGCTTTCTGCGGACAAGTTATCTGTGCTGTGGCCTGGTCAGAGCACGGGCCAGAAACTGCACCTTGCTCAGCATTACATGCTGGGGATAGTGTCCTAGGAGCAATATCTGGGGGATGGTGCCTTTTAGTGTCGATGCAGGCTGCTCTTGTAGCCCTTACTCTGCTCTTTTGTCTGGTACTTTCACATGCACATGGACACGTTTCCATTCATACTGTATTCTTACCAATCTTAGTATTTCTGTTACACATCTGTACAGTTGCCCCCCCTGCCACCAGTGACCTCCTCCAGGGCTATCATCTGTGCAGGTTTTCTTACCCAGGAATGCTGCGCTTGAACTCGGCCACTGGGCTTTGTTCAGGCTGGGAAATGAGGGCACTTGTCCTTAGTGCCTGCAAGGCCCTGCAGCGACAGCGGTGTTCCTGAGTGGGAATCCAGCAGGGACAGTGTA